>NC_136067.1:1257429362-1257909362 GCF_964261635.1 Lissotriton helveticus
TATTGCACAAAGTTAGTTCCGGTTCCCCCAATGATTGTTGCCCCGCCCAAATCCTTAAAGAAATTTTTCTGGCCTTCCCTGACCCTCCACTGGCACTACTTAATAACTCGCTGGCTACTGGAGTGGTTCCGGACTCCTTCAAACAGGCAGTTGTGATACTGATCCTAAAAAAAACAATGCTGACCCTACGGTCTTGAGTAATTATAGGCCCATTTCCCTTCTCCCCTATTTAGGAAAGATTTTGGAGACATACGTCACTCGCTGTCTGAGTGCCTTCATTGAGAGCTCGTCTTTTCTGGATACCCAACAAGCAGGTTTCCACCCACTCCACTCTACTGAGGCGGTCATTGTAGCTGTTATGGACACCCTGAGAAAGGGCGCCGACAATAACATCTCCCAAGCTCTTGTCCTATTGGACTTGTCGGCAGCCTTTGACACGGTCGATCATGCAATATTGATCGACCGTGTCAACAATGCTGGCATCCAGGGCGTAGCTCTCGAATGGGTCAGATCCTTCCTGGACAAGCGATCCCAGGCCGTACATTTGTCTACCTTCTCTGCTTCCTACTCCACTCTTTCCTGCGGAGTCCCTCAGGGCTCTGCCCTATCTCCTCTGTTATTGAATTTGTATATGCAGCCCCTAATAGTTTCCCTCCGCAAATCTTCTGCCACAATCTTCAACTATGCGGACGATCTGCAGTTAATTTTCCCCATTGACACTTCCCTATCCTCCCTTACCAGCTTCCAAACCACCATGTTAGATATATCGGAATGGATGTCTCACAGCCAGCTCAAATTAAATCCCACCAAGACTGAGCTTGTGCTGGTGGGTGGGTCAGCCAACCCTTGGAATGACAGCTTTTGGCCTTCATCACTAGGGCTTCCTCCTCGCCCCGTCAATTCTGTGAGGAGTCTTGGTGTAGTCATCTCTGGTGATCTATCCATGAGGCCTCAGATTAGTGCTGTGACATCGTCCTGCTTCTTCCATCTGCGTAGGATACGTAAAATTAGTAGATTCCTCACCAGAGACGCACTCATCCTTGTCATCATGGCCCTTGTTATGTCTCGAATTGACTTTGCCAACACTCTATAGGCAGGAATTCCCGCATACCATCTCCAAAGGTTGCAGCTGGTGCAAAATCAGGCAGCTCGCCTAGTATACCATCAGCCTAAACATCAGCACGTCTCGCCGCTGCTGCGGAGCCTGCACTGGCTCCCGGTGGCTAAACGTTGCACCTTCAAACTTGGCTGTACGATATTCAAAGCACTCTCCGACCAGGCGCCTGTCTTTATCTCCTCTAGTTTGAAGCGATATGTACCCATGAGAGACCTCTGTTCCACCTCACACAACCTCTTACTTACCCCGAAAATCAAACGTAAAAAACACGGTGGCCTCTGTTTTTTTTTTTTTGGCCACTAAATTTTGGAATTCCCTCCCGCCCTCTTTTCGACACTGCCCTACCTATGATTGCTTCCGTAGGACGCTGAAGACGTTCCTTTTCCAGTCAGCATTCGAGTAACTCCTGCCCTTGCCCTCTGCATTTGTTATGAGCGCCATGAAACCGTTTGGTGGGGGCGTGACTTGAGCACTGCCGAGCATGGTCACCTGAGACCGGAGCTCCAGGCCGATCTCGGCTCTTATCCTGTTTAACTCCCTCCTCAGCGGCCCCACTGACCTTCTGTGCCTCCCGGAGGGGTAGGGGCGATTCGACAGCGGCTGACCGCCTCCAGAACCCCGCGATCGCCCTGATCTCGGTGGCCTTCGGGTGGCTGGAACGTCGGCGGGCAGCCATCTTGCTGTGGGCCTGCACTCGCCCTTGATCCCCGGCCTCAATTTTGGAGGAATCGCCGGATGGTTTGGCTCACCAAGGCGGTGTGGGAGGCGGCGCGACCGGAGGGGCGCCCCGGTCGCGGAGAGCACTGCGGACTCCGGTGCGGACGTCAGAGGGCCTGCGGCTGCGCCTGGCTGGTGTGCAGGCACGGAGGACTGATTCCGGGCGGAGCTGTGGTGGCGCTGTGCCTGGCCGGCGGGGAGCTGTTCGCCGAACTGCTGTGGCGCCTGGAGGTTGAGGGCGATAAGACGGCTCGGCTCTAGGAGAGCCCCGCGATCGCCTTCACCCTGGCGGCTTCCGGGAGGCTGGGGTGCTGCTGGACGGCCGTTTTACCTTGGGCCTACTCCTGTTCCTGATCCCCGGCCTCACTTTGGGAAGGGCCACCGGGAGGTCTGTCCCTGCGCAGCTGTGCGCGACCCAACGCGATCAGAGGGGCGGCTCAGCTGAGGAGGACGCCGCGGACGCCCCGCACGGGCTTCTGCGCACCTGCAGCTGCCCTTGACCGAGCGCACATACGGGGAGTCGGGCCCGGGAGGTGCAACGACGACGCCACACCGGACCGCTGAGGGGCGCCCATAGGCTGTGGCGGACTCGTGGGTGCGGGCCCTGTGTGGGACTGCACTGGGCTAGGCTGCACGCCAGGTGTGTTGGGGCCAGGATTTCCGGCCTTGTGGTGGAGCCGACTGGGCACCGGACGTAGGAGTTGGTGCTCGGCCCCCTGAGGGCCCGGTTGCTCACTTGGAGGGACAGGAGCTGGTGCGATACCGGGGGCCTGCGGCTGCACCGGGGGGACCGTGTTTGGACTTTGGTGGTGGCGCGTTGGGGCCCACGTTACCGGCCCTGGGCGGCGGGAGGCCCCCGGCCGGCCTACCTCGGCGTGGCTGATTCCCCTGACGCAAGACCCTGGATTTGGTCCCGGACACGCGCCGGAGTGGCATTGGGGCTCCCCTGGCTGCGGGCTCTGTTTCCTGGATTCCGCGGTCGTCCGTTGGGTGTTTGGTGCGACCCGCCACGGCTGGCATACCTGGCGGCCCATGATCGCGACCAAGGGACCTGAAGAGTGGACCTGCACTGCCCCCCGGAGTTCTCTAGTGGACCCCACCTTGCTTCACTTGCGGGCCAGATAAGTAGAGGTGCGCCCTGCAGCCCTAGTCCCACTGCGGGACAGACGCCTGGCGCCTGACGCGGTTGCGTGCTCTGGTGTGCATCATGGGGAAGCCACGGAAGGGTGCTGGTGCGGCATCGGCGGACCAAGCTGAGGACTCCTCTGAAGTGCTCGACCAGCGACCAGCGGACTACAGGCGGTGTCGCTCATTTCTGGAGTAGCGGCGGAGGGCCCTGTTGTGGACTCGGGTTCTCGTTTGGGCTCTGATGAAGCGGGACTGGGGGGCTCGGATGGGGGTTCGGAGAAGGAACCTGGGGATCCGCCGCAGGTTACCCCCCAGACGGCCGATGGACTGTTGGACGAGTGACCACCTGGCAGCTGAGCAAGGAACAGTAAGGAGGGGAGCCCGAACTGTGGGGGTATCTGCACCATGGTTACTGGAGTCCTTTCTTCCGGGGTGCTGGGTGTGGCTCCTTTTTCCTACCTTACCGGGGAGTTGACGGGGCTGACGGATACCCCATGGCACTGTGTTTTTGATTGGGCGGGGGTGCTGCTGGGGAGGGAGGAGGAGGAGAGGTCCCTTCTTAATCGGGATCGGCTCATCCCGGTGTGTTTGGTCTCGGGCTGTCCGGCCGGTGGGTGTTGAGCCATCCCCTCTATCTCACGTAACCTGTGAGTCTCTGGTGCTTTCCAGAGTTTCCCTCATTCGTGGGGGTTGGAGTTTGGATGGGTAACAACTGTTTGGCGCCTGTTCTGGGGAGGGTGGGTCGGGGGTTGGTTGGGGGTGTTGGGTGTTGCAGGGGTTTGTCAGTGTGCCGCTAGGGTTGTTGTGGTTCGACCGCCGCTATAGACCTACTGATGGCGGCTAAGTTAGAACTGAAATGTGTTACATGGAATGTGCGGAGGCTCAACTCCATGGGTAAGAGGTACAAGGTGCATGCATATCTAGTGCGTAGGGGGGTTCAGGTGGCTTTTTTGCAGGAAACGCATTTAACTCTGGCAGAGGGGCGAGCGCTGCAGCGGCGTTGGAGAGGGCAACTTTTCTACACTACCTACTCCGCTCATGCTAGAGGGACGTTGATCTGGGTTCGGGCGGGTGTTCCCTTCCAACCCATGACGACGGAGGTTGATTCAGAGGGGAGGTTTGTTGCGGTGTTGGGGAGACTGGATGGCCGGGACGTCACGCTATGCAGTGTTTATGTCCCTAATCTTGACCAGAACGCGTTCTTCTCGGCGCTTTCAAAGAGGTTGGCGTCCCTATTGATCGGCACGGTGTTCCTGGGGGGGGGGACTTTAATTTGGTGGTGGATGTGGATTTGGATCGCTCTCATCCCCCGCTGGCTCAATCAGTAGTGCGCAGGGTGGCCACAGCCCGGAGGACCTGGCAAGAGCAGTGGGGCCTTCTGGACGCCTGGCGTACGATCCATCCCACCGACAGGGACTACTCGTTTTACTCCACGCCACACGATCTCCACGTCCGCCTTGACGTCATTCTCTGCACGGCTGGGGCCCAGGAACTAACATGCAGTAGCGAATACTTGGCGAGGACGATCTCAGACCACAACCCTTGCTTACTCACGGTCCTTTGGTCTAGACAACGGCAACCGATACCCACATGGCAGCTGACTCCGTTGCTGCTGGAGGATCCGGTATCCCGCGCGGAGTTGCAGGAATGCCTTGAGCGCTATTTTCAGGAGAACGCGGGCACCGCAACGGCCAGGGCGATCGAATGGGATGCCTTCATGGTGGTGGTGCGAGGCGCGTGCCTCTCGTCCTCGGCCGGGGTGCGTAGAACGCTGCTAGCTGACGTGGAGCGGGAGGAGGACTCGCTCCGACGGGTAGAGAGGGCTAACCACACGACGGGGGGCGACAGGGAGGAAGTGTTGGCGGCTAGGGAACGGGTAGCCGTGCAAGTGGAAAGGCTTCGCTGCCATGACTACCGGGAGTACATGGTTCGGGCCCACGCCGAGAGGGATCGTGCCGGATCGTTGCTGGCGTGGTTAGCGAATCCTCATTCTGGGAACACGCCGATTCTATCCCTGTGCACGCCTACTGGGGCGCTGGTTTACTCCCAATGGGAAATTAATGACCAGTTCCTGGCATATTATTCAGAGTTATATCGGAGTAGGCTGTCGCTGCCTCCGGAGGGATTGGATGCCTTCTTAGAGGAGGCCCAGCTGCCGCAGCTGACACCGGAGCAGGGGGACGACCTGGGTGCTGCTATTACGCAGGGGGAGATCAAGGCGGCGATTAAGCACATGGCCCGGAAGAAGACACCGGGAGGTGATGGTCTCCCGGTGGAGTTCTACGCTGCATTCCTTGACCTTCTGACACCTCGGTTGTTACAGGTCTATGGAGAGGCGTGGGAACTGGGTAGGCTGCCGGAGTCTACGAGGGAGGCAATTATTGTGCCGTTGTTGAAGAAGGGCGGCCAGCCCACGGCAAGAACGGCATATCGTCCGCTCTCGATGCTCACTGTGGACTATAAAGTGCTGAGCAGGATTCTGGCCACGCGACTGTCGGCCCACATGTGTGCCCTCGTGCACCCAGATCAGGCGGGCTTTATCCCCACGCGGAGCACCTCGGCGTGTATACGGCGTTTGATACGGGTTATGGACGTTGAGGGGGAGGGTCTTTCAGACGCGGCTGTCCTTTCAGTGGATATCGAAAAGGCGTTCGATAGCATGGAATGGCCGTACCTGTTCTGTGTGCTGCGCCGGTTCGGATTGGGGGACGGTTTCATCCGGTGGACGCAGCTGCTATATGCATCTGCTGCCGCTAGGGTCCGCACAGGCCGTACGATCTCCGCGGCATGTGCAGTGACGAGGGGTACTAGGCAGGGTTGCTCACTGTCTCCGCTCCTTTTCGCTTTGGCGATTGAGCCTTTGGCGGCGCGGGCGCGACAGGGACGGCACTACGAGGGGGTGCTGTTGCGTGGTGTTCAACACCACATTTCTCTGTACGCCGACGACCTCCTGCTGTACCTGGCTGACGTGGAGACCTCGGTGCGGGAAGCGCGGGCCTTGCTCCGAGAGTTTGGTGCATTATCGGGGCTCTGTGTTAACTGGTCCAAGACCTGCCTGTTCCCCCTGACTCCTCGGTGTGCACGGCCCACAGAGCTTGGGGAACTACGCTGGGAGCCGGAGTGTCTACCGTACCTCGGGGTTCACGTTTATCATACCCATGCGTCCCTATATGAGGGGAATGTGGGCAGAGCGTTGAGAGGCATCAGAGGCAATATTGGATTTTGGCGTACCCTTCCCTTGTCTGTGGCCGGACGAATAGCTTTACTGAAGATGGTGGTCCTCCCGCGCTTGCTCTATTTTTTCTGCACACTGCCGGTGTGGATTCCGCTCTCCTTTTTTCGAACATTGCGGTCGATGGTGATAGGATTCCTCTGGGGCTCTGGCAGGAGGCGTGTGGCTTTATCCACCCTACTTAGATCACGGGAGGAGGGAGGTCTGGCTGTGCCGGATTTCGAATGGTACTACCTGGCGGCACAGCTGCAGTGGCTTACGCAGGCAGTGGCGCAGGAGTTTAGGGGTCCTGACGGCCTGCACAGCAGAATTATACAGCGACATGTATTGTCTTTCATATTACCAGCTGTCTCTGGAGGAACGTACTCTCCGCCACTGCTGGCTTCGTAGTCAAAAGCGGGCTGGCATCCATATTCCTTATGCGCCGGAGATCCCCTTGGATATGTGTACGGCCCTCCCGCATGGCGGGGACTGGTCAGGGCTGGCCACTTGGGAGGACAATGGGGTCCACATGATAGGGGACTTGTACAGGGATGGTGTCTTGTTATCGTTCTCCGACCTGCGGGAGGCTTTTGACTTGCCGAGAGGCGACTTCCTACTCCACGCGGCTCTGGTCGCTGCGATTCAGGGACGCTGGAGGAAGGGATTGGCGGAACCTCCTACGTCATTAGGCTGTCAATATGTCGTGATGGCGGCTGGTACCTTCAAGGTCATTACTTGTTTGTATAGGAGAATGGCGCTGGATGGCCCCCCACCGTTAGACAAGCTGCGGGAATGCTGGGAAACGGACCTGGGCCGACTGATCCTGGAGACGACTTGGCCCCAACTTGTGCGCCGGGCCTGGAAGGGCACGCGAAATGTTCGATTCCAATTGGTCCAATACTACACTCTGCATAGGGCGTATTGGACGCCGGCCAAGATCCAGCGGGTTTTCGGTGGGACGCAATCGGCATGCTCTCGTTGTAACTCGGAGGGTGCTGACTTTGGACATATGTTCTGGGCCTGTATGGGGCTTGGTTCGTATTGGGCTGATGTAGTTACCTGTCTGAATGAGATTACTGGACGCCAAGTTGAAGTTGACATGGGAGCTTGCCTCCTGCTTTGGTTCCCGCACACTCCCTCCACGAAAGTTACCAGTAAATTTATCGATCTGGGGCTGATCCTAGCCAAGAGGGAGCTCACCCTCCACTGGAAGTCCAGGGGGGGCCCCAGCTTCCTGAGATGGCGGGGGTGTTTCCAGCAATGGGCTTCTAGTGAGGGGACCCTCCGCTTACAGTTAGCCGCTCGTGCAGCCAATGATAAAGCACTAGAAACAGCCAGGGCGTGGAGTGCGCTAGTGGTAGAATTACAATTAATGTCAAACGCAGCAGAGGGCAGTGAGGCGGAGGCACAAGCAGGCCCTGAGGAAGTGATGGTGGCGGGGAGGGCGGGGGCACCTACAGGGGGAATAGCGCATTAGGCCTACGCATCCGTTGACGGCTGAGGGACTGAATGTTTGCACTGGGGGTGGTGGCGGCTGGAAGGAGTTGCAAGCACAGGTCTATCCAACGTTCAGACCCCGTCTCAGAGTGGGTGTTACTGGTTTAGGTCTGGGAGGAGTCACTTGCTGTTCCACGCAGACTTATATCGCAACGCATGAGTACCATTTGAGGCACACTGACATGGGGGGGTGGGGGTAGAGGGGGTGGAGGGAAAGAGAAGGTGAGGGTATTGACATGTGGTGTATGATAACGGAACCTTTGATACCACTGTCATCTGTTTTTTGTTGTTGTGTAAAACCAATAAAATTTTGTTTAAAAAAAATAATAATTTTAACATAACATAACAACATAACTGTAGTGTCACTTTCCTCATCAGAATTTTCAGGTGGAGGTACACGAATGGTATGGCTTGCGTGGATCCACCTCTTCAAACCCTTGCACTTTACTGCATTTGTTGTAACCAGAATGACTTGTCTTGCTTTCTGCCACCTGGGTACCAGACAGTTTCTTCTTCGATGAACTTTTGTCCTTACCCAATCACCTGGTAATAAATCATATGCTTGCTCTTTTTCTCTTGTTTGCACTTCAGTTCCCACCTGATGACACACAGAAGTCACGACATCAGACAAATTCCTACAGTATTCCAAAATGACGCTATCATTAATAGTCATCAACTTTCCTACTGGTATAAATGCCTGTCTCATGACCCTGCCCATGAGTATATCATGTGGACTTAAACCTGTCTTTTTATCAGGTGTACTTCTCAAAGACATCAAAACAAGTGGAAGTGCATCAGTCCACTTCATACCTGTAGCTAAACACATTTTTGCAAGTCTATTTTTAATGGTTCCGTTTTCTTGCTCATCAACACCTGATGCTTCTGGTCTGTATGCACAATGTAGCTTCTGTTCTATATGTAAAGCTTCACAAATCAATTGTAATAATCTGTTTTCAAAATGTGTTCCTCGATCACTTTCCAGAGTCACCGGAAAACCGTACCTAGGTATAATTTCCCTTAAAAGAAATTTTGCAACAGTAATTGCATCATTGTGACGTGTAGGAAACGCTTCAACCCATCTTGAAAACAAACAGATTATTACGAGGACATAACGTAATTTGTTATGTGGTGGCATCTCAATGAAATCCATTTGCAACCTTGTGAATGGACCACCCTCCCGTCCTATGGTTCCCATTCTCACAACTGTTTTTCTGTTGGGGTTCATTTGTTGGCAAATCAAGCACCTCTGGCAAAAAGATTCTGCTATAATTCTAAACTTTGGATTGAACCAAGTCTGTCTGAAAAGCCTAATCATAGAATCTCTTCCTATATGTCCCTGACCATGATACATCCTGGCCATGTCAGCAATCATGCTATTTGGTAAAACTGGTCTGCCATCTTTGTAAGTCCAAATTCCATCCTCATCTCTCTGTCTACATTCTGCTTTCAACCATGTGTTTTTCTCTTCTTCACTTGCCTCATCTTGTAAATCTTTTACTCCCTGCCATGTTTCAACTACTGATGTTAGCATAAGTGAGCTCAGAACATGTTCATCATTAATTGAACAATTGTTTTTCGCACAGTATCTAGCAATCTCATCTGCATAGGCATTTCCTTTTGTGATAAAATCTTCACCCTTTTTATGTGCTGCACATTTTAAGACAGCAATTTTGTCTGGTATTTGAATGCCATCTATCAATCTTTTAATCAATTTTGCATTTCTGATAGGAGAACCTGCAGAAGTTAAATAACCTCTTTGAGACCAGAGCTGTCCATAATCATGCACAACTCCGTATTCATATTGGCTGTCAGTCACTACAGTGATTTTTAAATCTTTTGCTCTTTCACATGCACGAATCAAAGCAATCAATTCTGCTACTTGTGCTGAACGAATTCCTTTGAGACATGATGCTTCGATCACATCAGCACCTGTGCAGACAGAATATGCCGCTCTCAGAAAGCCTTCCTCTGTTCTTAGACAAGAACCATCAACAAAGTAAACAAAATCTGACTCAGGCAAAGGAACATCTTTAATGTCCTGCCTTGGCTTGGTACAATATTCCAAAACATCCAAGCACTCATGGTCAATATCGTTTTCATTTCTGTCATATTTCCATCAGGCAATAATGTTGAAGGATTTAAATTCACACACCTTGTTATCGAAACATTATCTGATCCCAGAATAACCTTTTCGTATTTTGTAAGTCTGTTACTTGTTAAATGCTGAGTTTTACTTCTAGTAAGAAGAATTTCAACAGAATGGGGTACATAAACTTTTACAGGAAATCCCATTATAATTCCCTCACTTTCCTCAAGGCTCACACTTGTTGCAGCTACTGCTTTTAAGCAGCCAGGTAATGCCTTTGCAACAGGATCAAGTACTGCTGAGAAATATGCAATTGGTTTTCTCAGTTTTCCATGCCTCTGAATTAGAACAGATAATGCACATCCTTCTCTTTCACTGCAGTACAGCTCAAAATCTTTTTCGTAGTCTGGCATACCTAGAGCAGGTGCTTCACATAAGCTTCTTTTTAATTTTTCAAAAGCTTCCATTTCAATTTCTGTCAGAACAATTGGATCTTTTATATCTGATTTTGTTAATCTCTGCAGAGGTTTTGCAATTACTGAAAATCCACTAATCCATTGTCGACAATAGCCAACAATCCCTAGAAACATTCTGACTTGTCTCTGCGTTTTTGGAGGTTGCATTCCCTGAATCATTTTAATTTTCTCAATTGTCACTTCTCTGATTCCCTTTGCAATTCTGTGACCAAGGTATTTTACTTCTTGTTTGCAAAACTGTAATTTTGCAGGAGACACTTTATGTCCCTCATCTGCCAGGTGATTCAAAAGAGTAATTGTATCTGTAACACAATTATCTTGTGTTTTTGCTGCTACCAGTAAGTCATCAATGTACTGAACCAATGTCGATTTTCCAGGTAAATTTAGATTCTCCAAGGACTTTTTTAACAACTGATTAAAGATAGATGGACTCTCTGTATACCCTTGAGGAATACGACACCATGCTAATATGCGACCTTGGAACCAAAACGCAAAAATTTGCTGGCTATCTGGATGCAATGGAACAGTAAAGAACGCATTGCAAAAGGTCAATGACTGTATACCATTCTGCATCATGCGGAATTTGGTAAAGGATGACTGCTGGGTTTGGAACAATTGGGCAACATGGAACAACTATCTGGTTAACCCTTCTCAAATCTTGAACTATTCTGTAAGTACCATTTGGCTTTTTAATCCCCATAATCGGTGAATTACAAGGACTACTTTCAATTTCTTTTAGAACACCCTGTTTTATGAATTTGTCAATTACAGGAATGAAACCTTCAATTGTCTCTGCTTTCATTTTGTACTGCGGAATGTTTGGGAAATCTATTCCTTGTTTCACTGGGTCTACATTTTTCATTAAGCCCATCTCATTTCCTGTCAAATCCCAAATTTCAACCTTGACTGTCTTTTTTAGTTCTTCAGGTAATTTGTCTTTATCAAATGCAGGAAATAATTTACTTTCCTCTGCTTAAACCATTAGCATTGTCAATCTGTAAAGCCCATCTTCTTCTAGAGTCTGAAGCTCAATACCTTCCGGTGAGCAATATATTTTGCAGTTCATCTTGCAGAGAATGTCTCTCCCTAGCAAGTTTACAGGACTGCTGTTACAAACTACAAATCTGTGTTTGTCTTTAAATTTTCCAATTTCAATTTTTACAGGCTCTGTTAAATCTGTTTTAATCTGTTGATTAGCTACACCAACTACTTGGATGCTTTCACCAGAGAGAGGCAGGTTTTCTATTTCCACTGATCTCACAGTAAAACGGGTAGCACCAATGTCCACAAGAAAAGTGATTTCTACATCATTCACTTTGCCATTTACAAATGGACCAGACTGGTCAACTTCAAGAGTGGCTCCAAGTACACACTCTTCCCCCTCTCTCAGGCACCGTCATAAGTAATCCTCAGAATCACTTCCACCATTTTCTGTCATCAAAAATTGTCGAGAAACATTTGGCACATTCACTCTTTGTGGTCTAATTACCTGATCACCTCTGCTGAATCCTGTTTCCGAATTATACCTCTGACCATTCACACAGTTAGGGAGAGGAGGTTGTGGAATCTGACTCTGCTGATTCGCTAACTGTCGCTGTAGCTGTTGCTGAAGATTTAGCTCATTTAATTGTCGCTGTAGCTGTTGCTGCAGATTTACATCATTCTGCATCTGTGGATTTAATGATGCATTTTTTTAATTTCTGGGCGGATTTTTACACTCGCGCTTCCAGTGTCCAATTTCTCCACAATTAAAACAAGGTAACTTTTGTTTTAGCTCCTCAATATTAACATTAAATTTAGGTTTATTAAAATTACCTTTAAATTTTCCTTGACCCTGATTCTAGTTCCGATTTACATTTTTGTTTTCTAAATTTGCAATCTGTTGTTCAGCTACTTTTACCTGTGCCCACATTGCCTTTTCCTTAAGCTTTTTCTGTCTTGCATCTATCTCATCACTGCAATATTTTGCCTTTCTCAATATGTCGTCAACTGAGAGTGATTGCCAACCGACAATTCCATTTCTAATCATCTCTCCAATTTCAGGTCTCAGGCCATAAACAAACCTGTATATAAAATGACTCATGTCCTTTTCACTTAATTTTTCATAACCACTGTACTGTTTGAAAACTAACAGTAATTTTTCATAAAATGAATGCACTGATTCTTTTGGTTCTTGATTTGTTCTGTGAATTTTAACCCAATCTACTTCTTTAGGGGCAATTTTTTTTTTAACCATACAATTACTTTATCATATACATTCATGACAACTGGTGAAGGAGCACCTGTTGCTTCATCTCGAGCAGGCTCTATCTTTGGCCAACTTACAGAGTCTTTACATTCTGTCCAAAGATCTGACGGGACAACAATGTCAAAGAATCCATCCAGATCAATCCACAGAACTTTCGAAACTTTTATGAATCTGTCTACCTGTCGATACCATTCCACTGGCTTTTCTCTCAACCGAGGAAAATCATTTGTGAACAATAAAATGTCCTGTCCAGACCAAGGAACATGTACATAACCATCTCCTGCTATTTCTCTCATTGGGTACTGATTAGTCACCATGCTCTTTTCTCTCCTTTCTTCCTCTCTTTTCTTTGTCCACTTCACTCTCCATTTGCTCAAATCGCCCAATTTTTTAATGTACTCAATCAATTCTCTTATATGCAGAATTCTTCCCATTGCATTAAAATTTCCAATGTCTTTTTCAGTAAAATCTAATCTGTAATGTTTTCCCAAATTTTTTTTTTGCTCAGGTCAATTTCCAGTTCTGTAGCCAATTCTTCTAACTGTTCATCTTTATTCTTTGTTTTCCATTGTATGCTTTTGCAAATTAATAACAATTCATCATCTTGATAATGCTTTAAACTGTCAGGACCAATTGTGCCAATGATTAATTCCTGCAAATCTGCTTTAAGTTTTGCGACATCAAGCTTTGAGACTGAATCTATTTTCTCAACACTCTTTCCTGGAGATTCAGTATCTGATTCTGCACCTATGGGTGTTCTACATAATGAACCTGGATTAAAAGTTAAATCAGGCATCATTGTTTTCTCTCTATGTATTTCAGTTAATTCCGAGTAAAAATTTTCGGCCACTTTTTGAATTTCTGCATTTAATGGAATAGTTAAACCTGGATGTCTAATTTCTCCCTGATCAAAAACAGGCTGAACAGGACCAATCGTTACTGGAACTGTTACTGCTTCCATGCCTTTAGTTAATTGCCGAATAATTCTTCTTTTGATCGTAAATATTCTGAAGCACTTGGATTTTCCTCGTCTCTTCCAGTACCCAGACCTCTGGAAAGAGTCTCATTTCTTGAAACTGGAGTTTCAGGAAAAATTCTACTTTCACCATATACACTAGACTTAGTTCTCGTTTCTAATCTTTCAGGAGTTTCTGTATTATTCGGGTAAAATCTAGGTGATTCCTCATTAAGTGGAGGTGCACTCGGTGTAGTTCCTGTAGAAACCATCGGAGTAGACCATGAACAAGCTGGTTTTAAAGGAGTCTGTTTCTTATTTGTAAGGTATATTTCTTCTAAAACTGGATCTTCCAATTCACTTTCTTCAATATTATTTCTTTTTTGGGTATTCTTTTGACCTGGTATTTCAGTAATCATTACTCTCACTGGGTAGAGTTCATCACACATGTCTGCCTGTCTCCATCAACGCATTCTATCCTCATGGGTTTCTCTTTTAAAATTTGATTTTGGAGGTCTTATTATACCACTTGCTTCCCGTTGAAGTTGAAACATCTCATCCACTCATTCAACTAAAGCCTCAAATTGTGTTGGTCTAGGTTTCGGCACAAGAGCAGTCATTTTCTCTCTTAAATTTTTCAAAATTCTCATATTAAATTAGCCATCTTCTGGCCAAGCTAAAACACCATCATTTTTAGTATATTCTATCCAATTATCCATCCAAAGGCAAGTATGATAACCATATTCACCTTCCATATAAGCTGCAGGTGTTTTATACTTATGAAGTAATTTTCCACCTCGCGTTTCAATTTTTCTATCGGGTGAAAAGAAATTTTTCAATTTCTGAAGCCATGTAAGCTTTTTCTCCTCTTTTTTGTAGTAATAACTCGTTTTAATCAAATTTATTTAATTTAAAATGATCGTATATGTTTCCTGGTCGTTCCGCAAAATCAACCAATCCGTGCGCGAAACGCACCAACAAGCCAATCAAGTTAAGCCACGTCACCACCTTGCTCAACCAATAGAATTGTCGCTTTCTGAAAGAGCCAATCAGCTTACAACTTGACTCAGTCACGTGAACTAATCAGTGCACTAGCTGTGACGTATGCTGGCTAATCACAGTGCGGACCCTGTGACGTACACAGCCGCTGCAGCTTTTCGTCTCTCACTCTTAGCGCTCACCCCTCCTTAACAAAAAAATTTTTTTTTTTTTACAGCGCCATTTTGAGAGAACTTTTTCAATGAATCTCAATTAATAACGACATTAAAACAAACTATTTGTCTGTTTCACTTAAAATAAAGTGATAGTTTATACAGTCATTCAAGTATTCTTTTGCGTGAAATAGACGACGCTATTTTCACAGAATATATTCTAACAAGTAATAACAAACTCGTTTCCCTCTGAATGCACATAAAGTAGCAAATCAAAGTTTGACTCGAACGAAATTACAAAATCATATACGCACTTTCAAACGGAAAGTTTCCCTAACCATACATTCATGAAATCTTGGTAGGACTTTAACCAACCATAGAAATCTACATTCGCCAATAAGAATAGACAACACTTTCTTACCCTTCACACAAGCTTGAATAAAATTCTACTACTCTTTTCGCAGTGAGTTTTAAAACAGGCTCTAGGGGCTAGATGTAGGTAAATGATATTTACCGATTCATAAATACCGAATTTTACCGATTCGGTATTTATGAATCGGTAAATATTAAGGGGGGAGATGTAGGTATTTCCAGATGTGGAAATACCGAATCGTTAAAATTCGGTATCTACCGATTCGGTAAATACCGAATCGGTATTTCCTATTGATTCCTATGGGCTGTGAAGCCCATAGGAATCAATGGGAAATACCGATTCGGTAATTACCGAATCGGTAAATACCGATTCCAGCAAGGGTGCAGGGGGTGTCACTTTGACACCCTCTGGCACCCCAAAAATAGGCATGAGCGCCATGTGGCACACAGACATGCCCTAAGGGCATGTCTGTCTGTCACATGGCTAGGTGTGCATGCACACATGTGCATGCACACCTGGATTCGGTATTTTAACACCCAATTGGATTGGGTGGTAAAATACCGAATTTGTAGGGCCTTTGGGACTCAGAAGAGTCCCACCTACATCTGGGATTTACCGAATCGGTAAAAATACCGATTCGGTATTTTACAGAATCGGTAAATTTACCGAATCGGTAAATTTACGAATTCTGTAAAATTATGCCCCTACATGCCAAATATTAAATACCGGTCGGTAACGGCCGAAATCGGCCGTTACCGACCGGTATTTTGGCACCTACATCTGGCCCTAGGTCCCTATACTCAAAAGCTACGATTTCATAGACAATTCTCACTATACATTCTACCTAACACACCTAAAATCCCTAAATTCGTGCTGTACGTCCACAACACTAGTGATGTATGACAATACCACTATTTTGAAACAGAACAAATGCACTGTGCAACTTCACTTTGTCACACCACACATATGCCGGCACAACTAGGTTTTTCACACTGCAGGAAAAAACCCTTTCGACTACATGTAACAAGTGAACAAACTCAACGTATGTTAAACATCCATCCTATGTAATTACCATGTAGTATGTCAGTTACCATAGCAACCATCCTCTGCTACCAGAGAATTGATCCAGCGCCCCTATAGAAAATATGTCATAACTACACTACCCAATTCCACAATACTCATCATTAATCATAAATCACTCACAAGGCCCATAAACCAATGAGACATATTTTGAGCAACTGAATCATGTGACCTAATTAATAAAAACTAATCCACAATGTATATACTCATTTATATACAACTGCAGTATAATGATTTCACCATGGTTTTTAAAATTTACATTTAATTAAGTCACTTAGGTTAATGGATCTGCTGATGATAACATGACTCTGAAATAACAAGACCAGCTTGTCTTTTCAAAAATCTTATTTATTATCTATTTATTCAAAGTAAGTGCATTTTTTTAGAAGAATAGCAAATCAGTTTGACAGTTCTAAGCAAAATCAATTAGCATGTTTAATGAAGAATAAACAATTTTCCATCACCTAAGCCCTATTTTTCCAGTCTATAACCCACTTCACCTAAAGGAATAAAGTTAAAAGTCATTTAGCCCTATTGATCCTTACGTGCTCCAAAGAGTCCGTCAGTACGTCACGCCTAACTGGAATCGGGAGTAGATGAGCAGCAAGAGCCCCCTCCCTCCCATGGGGACAGTTTTTATACCTTTTCTGACTAACTAAAGTATCTTTATCAGACATTTTTTCTGTCAATCCAAACGTTTCATTGGCTGAGCCATGTCAGACCACTGACAGGTCACGCACTCCTGACCAAGTCCGGGGCTTCATCATAGCCCTTATTGTTCTTAGCTTCACCATCCTCTTTGCTTCCTCAAAACGATACTTTCGTCGGGAGAAACATTCACTTCCTAATTTTGGCAGGCCACTCGATATCCTGTCCTTGGAAACGTCACCAATAACACATTCAACTCGACCAGGATTACTTCTGAATTAAACGTTGTCAGCTCAGCAAAATTATTCTGCGCATGTGTGAAAATTTCACTCTGGTCAAGTCTCGAAAGCTGCAACACCGGCAGCCATTTTTCTTTAGGCCCACTCGCAAAACTAATGTATACACAAACACAAAACATCGATTAATGTGAGAAATAAAGTTCGCTCTGTTACCCACCCACCTTTGCTAATTAATAACCCATTAATCTATGTTACCTAGCAAAAGCAAATGAAGCAACGAACAGATTTGTGCAACATAAAGACAACAAGCATTTACAATGCAATGGTTTCGCCTTTTGAAAAGTTTGAGCTATTGGCATTGTAAATGACAAAATTTGTATTTATGTGTTGGTTTTGTAAACAGATAAATAAATGGCATTGTCATTTACAATGCCAATAGTTTAATCTCTACCAAATGCCACACAAAAACACACAGACCCACACACACACACAGACCCACACACACCAACAGAGCCCCACACACACACATTTACACTTTGTATAACTACCCATTCCACCCCGCCCACACACACATAGTACATCTGTGTGACTACCACACAAACACATAGTACACTTATGTGACTACCCATTCCACCCCCGCCCACATACATATTATAATTTGTGTGATTACCCATTCCACCCTCGCGCGCACACACACAAATATTACACTTTGTATGTATTTTTTCCAATCCACTTTGAGCGCACTGAAATATATTATTACATATATACCCTTCGACCCTCAGTGCGTAAATGAAGAAAAGCAGCAATATGTACACACCAACCCACACAAAAACAGAGAAACACACCAAACACAAAAAATAAATACTGGCATGGACACCTTACCACACAGATGCATATACACCCAAGCATACAGAAATACAAATGGAAAGAGAAACACATGCGTAGAAATATACGCAGGTGAAGAGAAAACGCACAAAACGAGACACACAAATATAACACTGACTACAAACGTAGGCAGCCCGCGATTAAAAAATAAAAGCAGAGAAGTACACACACGGGTCCATTTAACTCGCATGTCCAACTCTTTGCGTAGACAACTTCCTGTGTCAGAGCCTTCACCGGCGAGGGGAAGTGGGTTCCACCCCTACAGGACACTGGCTCTTCTCAAATGAGCCTAACTTTTATGGCCGATTAACAAAGGAAAACTGCATCTTGTATTGTTCTGTTGAGTCTTTTAAACATCCACATTTATACAGAAATAAAAGTGACTCAACCTTTTGGCATTAACTTGAAACTCCCCCTGGCCTGGGAGGGATGCAGCGCTCACAGCCACTAACTTCGTGGCCGTGAAATGTCTGGGTAAACACTGAAAACACTTCCTCGGGGCAGCGTCTCCCGCCACCAGTCCAAATCGAAACTAAAAGTGCAGAACGGGCTAATTTCAGTGTTTGAACTTGTAAATCTTCGGAGGAACGCGCTGGATGGGCTGGTTAGGCCCCGTTACAAGCTCACATGAAGATCACATCACACGCCGCTCGGTGAACACAACGAAGTAAGGAACGCGGCCATATTACAGCTGGCGCCATTTTCAGGCAGTATCTAATAACGGGTCAATATTGTTTCTGAAGCAGCAAAGGGGAGCGATTATCGATGAACTGACGGAGCGGGGCCCTCTGCTTTACACTACTAGCGGGAGGGGGACGGGCACACGGACAGCGGTAGGGGGGACGGGCACACGGACAGCGGGAGGGGGACGGGCTCACGGACAGCGGGAGGGGGACGGGCTCACGGACAGCGGGAGAGGGGGACGGGCACACGGACAGGGAGGGGGGCGGGAACGGGAGTAAAATATGCCGCTTACCTGCTAGCAACTCGAAATCGCGCAGCCCACCCCTGCAAGGCACACGTTGGTAATGAAACCAACGTGCCGATACAAAAAAAAAGCACCGCCCACCGCCGCATGACGTGGGCAAAATGCGAAAAACTGCCGGGAACGCCCACGAATCTGGTCCGGCCATGACGGACAGATCTCTGTTCCAATGGCTAGCCTCCATTTATGGAGCTAGCCAATGAAACAGAGAGGCGGCACAATAATCCATACTGTAACTCATAAGGTTTCGCCTGCGCGAAAGTCTGCTGCGCAGCTTTCGGCGAGGCGAAACCTAAAAAGACAAAACATGAGCACACAGAAATAAGCACATGCCATTTTTAAAACAGCCGCATTTAATTTTGAAAAAAATCAATAGACAAAATGTGTTCATTATTTTTCTTAAACATGCATTTGCAACATAAAGCACATAAATGAGCACATATATTAGTTTCCCACGTGTAATGATCTGCAATTTACTCTAAGTTGATAAGTAATTTTCACTCCATTCACGTTTAGTATAATTATTTATTATGGAAGTTCAACATTGCGAGTTGAAATAAATATATTTCTAAATATCAGGCGGAAAAGCTGCCACAGCGATGTGGTTAAATAACTAGAAGCAAAGAAAAGAAAAGCATAATGTTCACTGCTAAGAGCATAATAGAACTGAAAAATCGTGTTCTTGTTTGCTATAAGATTTTCGATTATGGGGTCTTGACATTTTCCGCCACTACACCTCCTCCCGGGCGAGAAGGTCACATTAACATGCCACAACAAGAGTTTGTGAAACCAAGCGTCTGTGGCTCGTGTGTGGAGAAACAAGGGGCTCCTCCCCGGGCTGCGCGCGCACCTCCTCTCCGGGGCGGGCGGACGGTGCAGCTTCTGGCAGGCCTCCCCTCCCCTCTCAGCCGCCGCCATTTTGTGTTCCCAGCTTTTCCGATCGAGAGCTCCAGGGAGAGAGAGAGAGAGAGAGAGAGAGGAGGGAGCGCCGCCTCGGCAGGCTCCTACGTAGAGAAGCTTGGCATAAGCACCGGGGATAGGGCCCCCAGCGTCGACATTACACCTTGAGCTCTCGTAAGGTGTACGCGGTATACGAAGTGCTTTAGAAAACCGTCCGAGCGAGCTGCGCGTCCGCTCTCCATGTGCAGGGCGGGGCGGGCCACCCCCAGCCGCCGTTGTTCAAGGTAGGTGCCTTTGCTACGTTTGGGTTGCGATTCTGTCTTTTACATAGATTTTGTTTGGGGAAAGTGTGTACTGGAGTACTACAGTTTATCTGTGGAACACCTCATGTTTGGAGCGGTGGAGGTGCGGTATCTTCGAGGGGCGGCGCTGCTGTTCCATTTGGTCTGACGATACCTCTTCACCCCCCCCCCCCTCTGTTTTTAAAAAAAAATCGGATTCTTTTCAACTGGGAAGAGTGCCCAGTCCCATCACGGGCGCTGGTGAGGGGTTCGGTCTGGCTGTTTGCGATACCGAGTAAAACGTACAGGCCTTTATTTTTCAAGCCAGCGGAATATGGGCGTGCCAAATCTACGTGAACACTGGGCCATTTTGTGCAACTCGCGCTGTGTTGTCAAAAGGTTGCCCAGTATTCGCTCCCACCACATAACACCGATCGTGGGTTTTTTTTATGTCCCGCCTTTGTGATAGCCTTGCACTGTTTCCAAAATATTTACCCGTTGGCGGTTCTTGTGTACTTGGCTTTGCGGACATATTTTCTAAGTATATTAAGAACACGTGTCGTTCGTTCAGTGCGCATAACTATCCGGTTTAAAAAAAAAAAAAAAGTAGAATCGCGACATTAATGTTTGCCCATTGTCACCCATTATTGTGACAATTCAAGTCGCAGTGGTTAGCAAGAGTCCCCGTTTCTATCTTTACGCTTTTCCCCCCAGAATAGAGTTTATATGCTTCGAGTTGTCCTCCGGGTACATGATCGTGTCACACTTAAGCATTTTTTGTAGTTAAAGGTTAAAAAAATTGATATATAATTTTGACCAGGGACATCTGGTCGTACAGGTACGTTTTTCCCTCAAAACGATTTGACTGCGTTAGCTGGAGTCCAGCTACAATTGCCTTCTGAATGTAGCATCACTTCATCCATACCTTCGATAAAGTAGTGTTTACATTTTTAATGTCTCCGTGTGGTTTATATTATTATTTTCTGTCATCCTTTGCCAGCACAGACTACACGTGTCGAATTTCAACTTGGTGGGGACATGTTTCGAAACTGTTAAGTTCCGACCACGAGGTCATCACTAATCTCTTTGTACTGAAAGTCACTGGCTGGTTCAACACTAATCCACTCGTTCCTGCCATGAGTTTTGAGTTGGCTGCAGGGTTGTCATTCTAAGCAATTTTGCTTAACCTTTCTGCAAATACACTCTTGCATCCTTTTAATAGTACCCACTGTTGTGGATAATCACTTGGCAGTTAGGTCCTGGTATTTTTGGCAAAACGTAGTTGTATTTCCAACATTATCAAACAGTTGTAAACCATCCGCATGACGCTTTTACTTAACTCCTTGAGTTATCTATAACTCTCGGCTGTGTACGTTTTACCAAATGCTTAGTAGCTTGTAAGACATTATTCTCTGTGCGTTTTATCTTATTGGGATCCTGATGTCTATATAGAATGGGCTGACTTGACTGTTTGGTGAGCGCTTTATTACAAGTACGAACCATGTTCAGGCTTGAAGCAAACATTTAGTGGAGACTAGCTGAAGCAGAACTTTTATAATTGGGCTCTTCTATTGGGACTGTCTACCACATTCTTTTTACACTGGTGGAATCACTAATATTGGCATACTGATAACCATTTAGATGTGCGCTAAGGACAAATGTGATGTGTTGCCATTATGTGTAAATGTAAACTAAAGCAAAGTTACAAAGCTTTTCGAGTAAATGTGTTGTTGTGTTGGACTTGTAAAGCGCACATCTGCCCGTAAGCGTCCCGGCGCTTTCCCTGTGAGATGGTCCCTTCTGGGTATATGCATGGTGAAACCAGGCATCCCCAGTGTCTGTGGTGGGCCGTTGTAGAGACGAGGCAAGCTTAATGCCCAGAGTTGCCGAGTGTGATCCCTGGTTAGAGGAGGCGAGAATTGTCGAGTCCGCTGACCCTGGTCCACGACCCTGCCGTGTCAGGAATTGAACCCTGGTCCCGGGCCGTTCTCTGCTTCCGGGTCTGCCGCCTCTAACCAGTGAGCCACACCACTCGAACATGATTTGTTTAGGGCAGAACACATACATGACATTTGATTGCTGATTTAGTTATTAGAACCATTTTTAATTGGTAGTTTGCTTTACTTTTTCAAACCACTTTATTGGTTTTCAAACGTTATATGCAGCTGTTCACATACATCAATTTCCACATCGGGCATGGGCAGCATATATAAGTGCGGTTACAATAACAAGCTTTGCTTTTACATCAGCACCAGCCTTCCGCGGGAGCCTTTAGCCATAGCTTGTTTTTAACCCTGCACTCTCACCATCTAGCGCTAGCTTGCGCTTTTTAAACTCATTTCGCTCACCTTGCCTTCAGGGACCTTGCCCTCGACCCTGCCTCCCGCGCAGCCGAGCTTGACGCTGCCGCGGCCTCACAATCACTCGCCTGCCGCCTTCAGCGGACGCTCCCCCGGCCACGCCCACTTCTTGGCCACGCCCACCTGGGCCGCTACTTAGGAGCTGATTACAAGCTCTACCTGACTGGATCACTCCCCTGCCTTCCGCGGGAGCCTTTAGCCATAGCTTGTTTTTAACCCTGCGCTCTCACCATCTAGCGCTAGCTTGCGCTTTTTAAACTCATTTCGCTCACCTTGCCTTCAGGGACCTTGCCCTCGACCCTGCCTCCCGCGCAGCCGAGCTTGACGCTGCCGCGGCCTCACAATCACTCGCCTGCCGCCTTCAGCGGACGCTCCCCCGGCCACGCCCACTTCTTGGCCACGCCTCCTAGCTGCACTATAAATCATGTGCCTCCACCGTTCGCGCAGCGGATGGGCGCAGCGGGCACGCCGAAGGCGCGCCTAAGGCAAGCCCGTCTGCACCCGTCCGCGACTGGCCGGGACCAGGGGCCTTAGACTCTGCCCTTTCTTTGGTGTACTCCTCTGCACAACTAACTTCTCTCTCTGCCTCTACCCCCCTCCTCCCCTCCGTAGTTCAACACTTATCCTCGCACGGTATCTATGTCCCCCCCCCTCTGGTTCTGTCTCTCCTACCCCCCCCCCCTCAATTTCTCCCACGCCCTCCGTTACTCGTGCAACCCCCGGTTTCCATGCTGCCTCTGCTATTCTTCTCAACACTCGCTCTGCTGTAAAAAATCAAACTGCTCTTTTCAACCTTTTGGACACCGATTCCCCTGACTTCCTTTTCCTCACTGAGACTTGGCTTTCCTCTGACTCACTTCCGGACCTTCTTGCTATTCTCCCTGGCACCCATTATGCCCTTCGCGCTGACCGCCCCGATGGAAAAACTGGAGGTGGTGTGGCTATGATAGTTCGCCGCTCTTTGCAATTCCAGCTCCTCCCGCATCCTTGCATTTCTAGTGTTGATTTTCTGGTGGCCCGCTCTCTTAACCTCCCTGTACCCCTCACGGTGATTCTCATGTACCGCCCCCCTCAAAATATGCCATCATTTGTGTCTACCTTGCAGGACCTCTTGGCCACCTTGGCTGTAAATAACTCCTCGCTACTCCTGCTCGGGGATTTCAATTTTTGGCCGGGTGATCCGAGGGAGGACTCCTCCTCTAAAGACTTTTCTGCCACCCTTCGCTGTCTCAACTTCTTACCCCACGTCTTGGCCCCTACCCACACCCACGGTCATATTCTGGACCAGATCTGGTCCTTACGTTGTAATCTCTCGGCCACTTCTATCTCCCCTTGTGTTTTGGTCAGATCATTTCTTGATCTCCTTTTCCATCCACCTAGGTCAAACCGAGAAAGCCCCCCTGCCCAAAAACATCTGGGCTCAGAGCTGGAACAAGACTGATCTTAATGATCTCTCTTCCTCTCTGTCTTCATCGGCTCCTACCCTGACCGACCTCTCTTTGGAAAATCAGGCGGATGCCATTAACATCTGGCTCTCCTCGGCTTGTGACCGGGCCGCTCCACTCAAAAAGATCAGATCAGCCCGTCTTCATGACGCCCACAAGTGGTTCTCCAACGACCTCAGATCCCTGAAATTAGAGCTTAGGCGGTCTGAGCGGCGTTGGCGCCACAACTACTGCCCTACCCTCCGCCTCAATTACAAAGCCAACCTCAATAACTATAAAATGGCCATCTTAGCGGCCAAATATTTTACGGAGCGCGTAGCCCTCTCGGCCAATAAATCTCGCGAGATCTTCTCACTGGTTCGCAGTCTTGCCACCTCTGACCGAGCATGCCTTTCCCCTGCTCCCTCTCAATCTCTCTGTCACTCTTTGAATGATTACTTCATCAATAAAATCATTACCATCAAGGCCAACATTCCGATCGTGCCTCAACCTGATTTGCCGGATCATTCTTACCCTTCTCCCGCTGCTTTGGATCACTTCGAACCCATCTCTCCTGAGCTTTTCCTTGACCTCCTTGTCAAGGTCAAGTCCGGCTCCCCTGCGGATTGTGCACCTGCACGGATCCTCAGAACTCTATACACTAGCTGTCCTACCCCTCCCCTAACTTTTCTCAATTCTTCCCT
The DNA here is from genome assembly GCF_964261635.1 of Lissotriton helveticus. Classification (NCBI taxonomy): domain Eukaryota; kingdom Metazoa; phylum Chordata; class Amphibia; order Caudata; family Salamandridae; genus Lissotriton; species Lissotriton helveticus. The sequence continues at coordinate 1,257,453,831 of NC_136067.1, forward strand.
GGCTTTGGGTTCTGTCCCCTCCTCCTTTAAATCTGCCATTGTTCTTCCTATCCTGAAGAAAGCTGGCCTGGACCCCTCCCTTCTATCGAACTTTAGGCCGATCTCCCTTCTTCCCTATCTAGGGAAGATTCTTGAGAGCTATGTGACATCTTGCCTTTCCATCTACATTGAGGAGAACAACATCCTGGCCTCTCACCAGGCTGGCTTTCGACCTGGCCACTCTACTGAGGGTGTGGTCCTTGCGGTCCTGGATGAACTGAAAGGGAAGGCCGATAGTAACCTTCCCCAGGCCTTAGTCCTCTTGGACCTGTCCGCTGCGTTTGATACGGTCGATCATGCCATTCTTCTCGACCGGGTCAGCGCAGCGGGCATCCAGGGCACTGCCTTCTCCTGGATCGCGTCCTTTCTTCAGGGCAGATCACAGGCAGTTCACCTTTCTGACTTTTCTGCACCCCCCCTCCCGGTCACTTGTGGGGTACCCCAAGGCTCTTCCCTCTCCCCCCTTCTTTTCAATCTCTATATCCGCCCCCTTATCTCTTCCCTTCTCGAGCTGGGGGTCTCGGTGTATAACTACGCAGATGACCTCCAGCTCGTCTTCGATCTCTCTTCCCCTACTGACTCTCTCTCTAAGTTTAGCTCCACTCTTGTCTTCATTTCCCAGTGGATGAGCTTCAATCATTTGAAGCTCAATCCCGACAAGACAGAGCTCGTTCTCACCGGTGGCCCCTCTAATCCCTGGTCTTCAGTTCACTGGCCCCTTTCTTTTGGTCCTCCCCCCCTCCCCAGTTCCCTCTGTCCGGACTTTGGGCATCAAGATCAGTAACGATCTATCTATGCATGCTCATATCAGTTCCGTTGTCTCCTCCTGTTTCCTTTCCCTCCGCCTCATTCGCAAAATTTCCCGGTTTTTTTCTGTTGATGCCCTCAAAGTCATTATCACTGCCCTCATTACATCCCGCCTGGATTATGGAAACGGCCTGTACGTAGGCATTCCCGCCTACGAAACTCGCCGTCTCCAGGCCATCCAGAACCAGGCGGTCCGTCTTCCTAAGTTTTCCCACATCACTCCTGCCCTCAAAACCCTTCACTGGCTCCCCGTTCATTTCAGGTCCCAGTTTAAACTTGCTTGCTTGGCCTTTCGGGCGCATGCTCGTTCTGCTCCTCTTTTTATCAATTCCTTAATCTCTTCTCATGCCCCCAGTCGCTCTCTCCGTTCTTCTTCCCTCTCTCTTCTTCACGTCCCCCGCTTCCGTAAATCCCGCACCGGGGGCACCCGTTTCTCGGTGCGGGCCCCCCAGATCTGGAACAATCTCCCCCTCTCCATTCGCTCCATCCCTATCTTCTCACACTTCCGTAAAGCCCTCAAAACTTTTTTCTTTCTTCAAGCTTTCCCTGGCTAATCCCCCTGGGTCCCTTGGCAGATACTGATGTGCTCCTTAGCGCCAGGAAGCCGCTTGGCCGCAGTGCGCTCTAGAATTTCTTTTTTCATTTCATTTCATTTCACCAGCGTATATAAGCATCTTAGGTTTGCTTCACTTTATTATGATCAGTTTTTGGTTTGCAATTGGTAAATATAACAGCAGTGTGATGGATGTGACCTAAATTGAATTGGTGCTCCCCATTCACAAGCAGGTTGCTGCGACCAATATTTTGCTAACTCTACAGCACAGACAACCACCGCTCCCTTTTCATTGAAGACTTGTGCGACCTCGTCCCCCTCACATAGTGCTAGACCACTAAGCCTGTGAAGTTGCTGAACACCAAGCTTTAAGATATTCTTTTAAAACTTGTGAACATTACTTCCACCAAGGTAAACGTGTTCCCATTTTACCACATAGCTTGCCACCAAGTTTTCTTGATAGCATTTCAAAAGGACCCCAATTTATGGCCTTGTGGGTAGTCCCAAGACACCTTTAAATATTCCTGAGTTTTTCAGCTTGTACAAGGAATCAGTCAGCCCTTTTTTTGCAAACCATGGACTCCAGAATAGTCAACATCCATGTAACGCCGCTTTAGAATCTAGATAGACCATTATTCATTATTTTGTTATGTATTTCTACAGTTCCTACAAATCGTTCCATAGATTACAATCTTTTCTTAAACCAAATAAATACCCATTCTTTTCCTATCCTCTATTCGTCCCACCAGTCATTTGAGAAAGCCAGAAAGACCCCATTATAATGTCATATAACGCCACAAAAGAAATTGGAGTAAATGCATGGAATGCTTTCCGCTAGAGCACAATACTACACTTTAATAAATTAACCACTATCATTGTGTTCAGGAGTGGGGTGGGACTGCTTCAATGCTCTTGTCTGGGGTAGTAAACACTACTTATTCTAACCACGCACCTGTAGTCTGAAGTTTTAATACTTAATGTTGATTGAGTCAAAGAACACCTGTTAACCACACCTGAATACAAGTTGCTTGTGTAAAACTTATAGCGACCAGGATGGGATTGTAGCCATGATCCTTGCCCAACAGTGATTGACATACCTAAATCCAGTAATAACTTTACAATTTCAGTCTGGACATGTTGTTGGTACTACAACAAATGCAAATTTGCTCAGATTTATCATAGACTCAGCAGACTAGGGTAACACCAATATATACAGGTTAGCACACAAATATTTTGATTTCAATGCCAAACAACAAGGATTGGTAACTTCGTTAATTAACTTGTGATGTAATAATTTTAAATTCATTGACGCGCTGCCTGACTATATGCTGGTGAAATGGAGGCATTCGCCTTGCAGCTCGATCTATGTCTGGTATTATGCAATTTACAAATAAAATACATGTATGCAAGAGAAACTGACGAGCTTGGTGCCATTCGTATAAATACGTGCCCTTGCTGCTCTGCTGTACGATTAATTCATAAGCGAAATGGTTGTAGCCTTACTAGATACTTTTTTCCCTATATGAGTGAGTTTGGAGTTCATACCCTAAGGTAAAGGAAGCCCTGTACAATGCCATATGTGTAAATGGGACATAAAGGGTAGGCAGTGAAATGATGCGTTATAAACAAGCCCTTTTCTAATTTAGTATTTTTGGGACAATAACACCAAATGGCAGTAGGTTTGTGACAGGATACCAAAAGCCACAAGCCCTAAAACAATCATGGCTGCGAAAATGAACTTTGTGCTGAAATAAAGGTAGGTGAGCACAGGCATGGTACATCATTGGTCGCCATATGATTCATTGCTTAGATGTTTGTAAAATAAACTTTCAGTGCTAACTCCAGTTGACACCGTGGATATCGACATTTAACTGTATCTTTTTTTTCCTTTACCAGGTCACAATGACCAACGAAGAACCTCTCCCAAAGAAGGTAGGTGCCAACAAGCTTCAATTCCTAAATACTGATCTTCGAAGCATCCACTTGCACCACAAGTTTACAGTTTAATAAAAGCCATTTTTGATGCTAATGTAAAGTATGACATTGTAACTGTTGTGCTTTTTGTTTCTTTAGGTTCGACTGAGTGAAGCAGATTTCAAAGTCTTGTCTAGAGATGAACTAGTACAAAGGTAAATTAATTCTATTTCTGGGTCGTAAAGGATTGATAGCATTAAGGTGCTGCATGGGTGGCCAATGAAACTCAACTATGTCACAGTTCGAAGTATGATTGAGAAAATGTAATTGTTTACCTGCTCTTAAATGCAGTGTATAGATTGTCAATATCATTGTATACACAGGCGCAGAGCTGAAAAAGTATGTGACACTGTGTCTACAGAAGTTATACATTGTAGATGAGAAATTCATGTGGACAGTAGTTTTCTTGGTGAACAAGGTCAACTTCTTCTTGCCACTGGCATTTTTGAAGATACCTCCAAGCATATAATTTTATGAACTTATAAAGAATCTTTTCCCCTTAAGCAATAATAATTTTGCAGACACATTTGTGAAAGGCACTTGGGCAAAGAATTATTTTTGTGCGTGTGCCTCTGTTCATACTAATGCACTTTTTAACTTATTATGAATAATACTCCTCTTTATTTGACTTGTTGCTTGCAAAATGGTTTGGTGTTGGTTTTTCAAAATAATAGAACCTTTGTTGCTCTGGCTAGAATGTCCTACGGACTACCACTCTTGATATCTGCCTCTGGGTTTTTCAAACAGTTTTGATGAATCATCATGTGCAAGCTAACCCTTTTAAGAATAGAATGTAACATTTGACTCTGTGCATATTGAACATTTAACAAAGTAAATCTCCAAGAAATCAAAGGTGGCACAGTATGCCCATTTGCCTACCTGCTTCTCATGGAGTTATTTGATCCATTTTCCAGATAATTCCTACATTTCTCCTTTGTTTCCATTTTTTTCCTGTTTCTCCTCATGCAGCACCTTCAGCGTATACTGGCTAACAAATCTATTTCATTTGTGCATGTAAGGCCGTTTTGCTGTTCGCCAGTCACTTAATTTTTTTAGACTTTTTGCTTGGGTTGGAGGTACACCACTTTATTCATGAAGTGGTACTATTTTACGTACAAAGTTAAAAAGGAAACGCTTACTTTTGGAGAATTTAGAGTTCCCGATTTTTTTTGGGGGGGGGGGGTTGAGGTAGGATGGTTGAGACTGTCACTTCAGACTCGCAGCTGCTCTACGCCCAGCCCGCCTTAGAGAGCACCTTCGAAATCTTCATGCCGCAGCCAAGGAGTTCATGAGCTTGAAAACGGAGCTCTGGAACTTCCTCTGCAGTCTGCTGCATGAGTTCTCGCTGGTCATCCTGCACAGCAAGGACGTCTACGGCTACTCTTCGGCTGCACACTGGTGCCCCAGCCCATACAAACCGCCGCCGGCCCGACCAAGTCCCCCACCAAGAGGAAGCGTGGCTATTGTAAGTGGGCGACAGAAAGTGGCAGCGAGCCGGCCGTGGGGCGGGCAGCACCCCGCGGTGGCAACGAGCACAAAACACCTGCACCTGTGCCGCTCCCTGGAGGAGATCTGGGAGGCGCCACTCCACGCCTGCTGGCCTACTTACCCCCGCCCCCCTCCCCAATCTGCGTGCTGGACGTGTCGTGCGAGACCAGCCTGGCGGCTGCATGGCGCCAGGCACAGCACATCCTGCGGGTCAACCTGGAGCTCGCGGTGCACATTAACTGTTTCCCCGTGGCCTGCCCCAAGCGCAGCGAAAAGGCTTTTTACACACCTGAACCGCACTTTACCGACAGTCCTCCGAGCCCTACCTCATGGCCCAGGCTTCCAAAGATGCATTCTAGAGTCAGACGAATAGCACAGTGCCCCTGGGGGATTGGCTGGGGTCCCCGGGCCATGTGAGGCCTGCAACCACGATAGAACATCCCGGACGTAGCCCCACCGTCGGGGGGTGGAGATCTCTAGCGGAGGGTCCCAAAGGAGTGCAGGCTTTCCTTTATGGCCTTGTGTGAAACGGCCTGCCTGAACTGACTACTCTCGGAGGATTTTTGTATGAAACTGCCCGCCTAATCGGCCTTCCTGCCTAGGATTTATAGACCCTGATTGCCTCCTTGGACTTTGTTCTTCCGCATCTGTGACTGCTGCATGAAGTCCCGACTTCATGCAGCAGACAGGCGGTACTTCGGCCTGCCTGTCTAACCCCTTGGGCTTAACACCATTGAATACGCAGAGCAATACCCGCTCGGACCTGACATTGAATTCCCTCGAATGTCCCCCGACCTTGACTGAGACGCGTCAAGCCTGCCTAGGGCTGTCACGCCCCCCACCCAAAACACACTGTCCTGATGAAGACCCGCCGTGACCACCAACTGGGGGCACCCGTTGGGGTTGAAACATCAACGCTCACTCAAGGTCCAGACCAACCAAGACTCCACATAATGAAAGAATGGAGCACTTGGTGTGAAAGCATCATCTGGCCTATCGCTAACCTGTACATAAAAACCGCCACCACTCTGTATTTACTGTACACTTGTAGAGCACTGAGCACTTATGTCACAAGATCACCCCTTATCCATGTAAATTATTTTTTGTTGACAGCTTCTGTTTACTGTGATTATCTATGAATGAATTAATTCTGTTTACTGTGATTATCTACGAATGAATTAATTCTGATAAAAAGAAACAGTACAAAGCATTCAGATTTCTGTTTCTTCTTAAATGAGAAATTGCTTTTATCCCACAGGCGCATGGAGGTTGCTACCAGATTTTTTTAAGCACTATTAGCATCATTAAGTAACGTATCTTCTACCCAACAGAACCACTTATGGTTTAACCTCTAAATAGATTAGGCATAATAATTTAGGTCCTGACAAAATGCCAATCCCCCTGTATGGGATTGTAAAAGGGCAAGAAACCCTTTGGCATATGATCAGATCCAAAGAAACATAATCTCCCTCGGATCATCTGTGTTTTTAACCTTAACAAAACATGTGCATCTTACATTTTTTGAAGGTTTTTTTAGATTATTTTATTAACCCTCATCCATCTTTAAAGGCGAGGGTCAACTCGGGTACACTCTTTAGCTAAATAAAAAAAGATCTCCAGCAAGGAACCCCTTTGAGGACCCCCTAGGACATTGCAGCTCCAGCCCTACAAGGAGCAAATGCTTGACGAAGCATGCCACCAAATTGGTGAGTAAGTGCACTTACTAACAGTTATGCTGTTATTGACCCTAAAACGGTCCTCCTGTCATAAGAAACAAATTTACTTCCCTTTTTATTTGGAACTGTTCACCCTATGGAAATCCAGGCTCGCTTGCTCAGTGACCAGCATACAATTTTTACTTGGTGTCACTTAAGACTTGTCTTTCCTTCTGAGCCAATGTTGTTGTGGAGTTGCACTTAACCAGATTTGTAACTTTATTTGTGGTTTTCATACCTCTGTGACTCAGCAGAGCTTTCTCTCCATAGTCAGGATGTTAAGGTCTAGACTTGAAAATCTTTGGTTAATGTATCAACTTATAATATTTCTAGCTCCATGGCATTACAAACAGAACAAGTATAGGATAATGCTCTTTCTGGTGGATAACCTGTCAAATTCCTCCTCTTTAGAATATCTCTATACTCTAAACTGGATACTGAGAATTTCAACAGCAGTCTTCCCGCACACAGGCATATGGTGTTGTGCAGCTCCACCTAGTCTTTGTATTGCCTCACTCAACGGAACAGAGCGGCATATAAGAACCACCCCTGTGCTCTGCTTTCACTTTTTCAGTCCCCCTCGGATAAGCATGGAACTATTGCAGACCGTGCTCTTTTGACATTTTTAGGGCTCGGACTACGCCCACGAAGTGGGAGGAGTTTCGAGCTCCTAATGTTAAAGAGAAAAAAAAAGGATCTCTAGGGCTTTGGCGAAACACATTCCTTTGTGTGTTATGTCATCTGGCCAGTGATTCGTCTTCGCTGTGGTGTCGTTTTAATAGCCTTGAAGTGATAGGCTAAATGTCGTTTTCGTCGGGCATGTGTAGCATTTTTCGTGTGTGTGCGCGATAAGAAGTACATTAATTATAATTAGGAGCTGTCAGGGTGCCTCCGTAAGTGAATCCAGATGGCCGGGCGCGTTCACCATTCAGCAGCGCTCAGCGCGCAGCTGCTGCATGCCAGGCCGGGAAAGGGCTTCATTAGTTCAAGAACAAGAGTCTGACGTTCTGTCATGGGCTGTAGAAAAGAGAATTCATTTCACAACACGTCGCCTTTCCCTGGCACATGCAAGAGTTGGTCCTAAGAGACCCTGTGACGTCCCTCCCCTCTTCAATCTCTCTGAACCCCTCCCCCGCAGGCTCCCTGCTGGTTTCCTCCTTAATGAAATCATCTCCAAAGAAGACTGTACGTCTGGAGTTACTGCTCCACCTTGTGATGCGCCACTTTTATACATACACGAGGGAGGGAACGCGTTTCCATAGAGAAACTATTCGAGCCCACTTCATAACAACCCGGCGAGGGGAGAGGGGGAGCGAGGAGGCACATCTAGCGCTCGGAGCCCGATGCTCGCGGTGACCGGCTGCTCCTGAGCGCCAGGAAGACGCTGAGAGGCGCTGCTCCGCGCACACTCGGCTCAGGTGAGTCCCCGCGCGCCCTGATCTCAGGTGGACGTGCATTCGGCGCTAGGTCTCCTCGAAGCGCCCTAGAGCGGATATGCCAACAACTGATGGCAAAGTTTTTATGAGTACTTGGCGCCTTCGAACTGTCCAGTATGTACAACTTTTCATTAGTCAGACGCCGTTATAGGCAACTGGTCTGGCTTGTAAGTTGTCACTGTTTGGTTGAACGAATAGATGAACGAGCCTCGTAGAGCACTGCAAACTGGTCCTTCTGGGCGTCTGTCTCCTGGAGAGGAGTGGCATGATGGTGCCAAAACGGCAGGGCGCTGGTGGTGATTTACTTCTTGGGTGATTGCTGGGCGGACTGGGCGAGGCGGCATCCTTTAAATGTGCCCTTCCTGTGCTAGGCTCACAGTCTTCGGTGGTTGTACTTTAACCGTGCAGCGAGTGAATCGATACACATTTAAAGGTATGTATATAAAACAGACTTGCCAAAAAGGACTACGGGCATCATTTCGACTTCTAAATCCTAATACTTTGAGCATCCTCCATGCACTTGTTAGCTGAGGAAGAGACATTGCAATTGGTGAAGAGGCATAGTCTAGGTATGTTACTGGCTGCGGTTCCTGAGTCGTAGTCTCGGCTCCCTGCTTTAGGATACTGTGTGATCTTAAGCGGATCCACCTCCCCGTGCTTCATTTCTCATGCCCGTTCTAATGGAGAATGTAACGTAGGTATTAATAGAGGACACGGCCCCGTGGGATATCTTTGCGCCCTTGACATACAGCGGATAAGTTTTGTTACTCTTTTTATCGACCCTGGAAGTATGAAAGGCGGCGCGGATTTGAGCAAGCCTACGGGGTCAGATACCGACCCTTGCAGAGGTCCACAGAGCAGACAGACCCCTACCTGGGCAATCAGAAGACGGAGGAACGGCCGTCAGTCACTGTAAATTACCGAACTAGACCTGCCCATATTCAAGGCTTGACTTTAGGAATGTTGACTTGACTTGCGTACGCCGAGCGCTTTCACGAGTACCTTGTCGCCTCATATATTTAAGCCGCAATTCCCCCGTCCAACCCTTCTGGAATGCCAGTGAGTTGAGTAATTCTTAATAAGGTGCGTAATTGCAAATGAGAGCGTGGATGCTATAGCACCTCCGTGTGAACGGAATCAATACTAAGCGCTAACTGGTTTGGTTGGAAGGCTGGGAAATTGGGGGTTTTACGTGTGGCAAATGAGTATATCAACTAGTGATATAAATATAATACATACAGTGAGTGAGGGGTTCCAGCCTGGGCTCCGAGGGTAGCCACGTCTTCCCTGTCTGACCACATTGCTTGATCCTTGGAAGATTTCTCTTTGTCTGTGTGTCTGGACTGGCACAGTCGCCAGTTCTTGGAGCTCTTAGGAACGGGCTAAATGCTGATGTGAAGCATATGGGAAGGGAAATGCGTGAAACACGGCTCGTTCAGACGGTGTGTGTTGGACGTTAGCTGTCTGGAGTGCGCTCAAGCGCAAATGATACGAAAACACACGCATCTCCTGCTCAGGTAGAGGGCCCTGACCCCGTGGGCGTGGAAGCGGAGGCGTTCTGTCACATGCAGGCACACATGCTAAATCTCATAGTTGTTCATCAAAAGTTATTGCAACAAACAAACTTGTATATTAGTCCGTTTACTGGCAATCCACCTATTTAAGATGTTACAAATACCCAAATGTAGCTGAAATATACGCAGAAGATACTATGAAATACAACATTGGGATCTTTAACTGGAATGAAACCCTTACAATGGTTGAGTGGATACAAATCTTATCAGAGGAAATGGAGCTTTGAAAGGCCACTGTGTATAGTGTTTACGGCACCCGTCTGTGGCATGAGGGCTTGGAATTTCTAGCAAGGCCTGAAGGTTGGGTTTGCTTTATGTAGGCTAATGGGGATAAGCTGATGAGCTAGTATTACCAATGCTGTTCTATTACTTCCACAAGGCCATGTGCAATCTAAAAGCTGGATGTAAATATTAGGCGGCACAAGAGGCGTGCCTTCTCGCGAGGAAGCAGAGCTAGTACTGAGCGTAACCAAGTGCAGATTGAGAGTGCAGATTGAGAGTGCAGATTGAGAGTGCAGATTGAGAGTGCAGATTGAGAGTGCAGATTGAGAGTGCAGATTGAGAGTGCAGATTGAGAGTGCAGATTGAGAGTGCGCAGGGTGCGAGCAGCACAGTGTGCGAGTGCGCAGAGTGCAGGGTGCACAGTGTGCGAGTGCGCAGAGTGCAGGGTGCACAGTGTGCGAGTGCGCAGAGTGCACAGTGTGCGAGTGCGCAGGGTGCACAGTGTGCGAGTGCGCAGAGTGCGCGCAGCAGTGCGCAGGGTGCACAGTGTGCGAGTGCGCGCAGCACAGTGTGCGAGAGTGCGCAGGGTGCACAGTGTGCGAGTGCGCAGTGTGCGAGTGCGCAGGGTGCGCAGTGTGCGAGTGCGCAGGGTGCGCAGTGTGCGAGTGCGCAGTGTGCGCAGTGTGCGAGTGTGCGAGTGCGCAGAGTGCAGGGTGCACAGTGTGCGAGTGCGCAGAGTGCAGGGTGCACAGTGTGCGAGTGCGCAGGGTGCACAGTGTGCGAGTGCGCAGGGTGCGCAGGGTGCGCAGTGTGTCAGGGTGTGCGAGTGCGCAGAGTGCATGGTAAACAGTGTGCAAGTGCGCAGAGTGCAGGGTAAACAGTGTGCGAGTGCGCAGAGTGCAGGGTAAACAGTGTGTGACTATGCAGGGTGACATTGGGAGTGTGCGGGTGAGCAGTGTGTGACTATGCAGGGTGACATTGGGAGTGTGCGGGTGAGCAGTGTGTGACTATGCAGGGGCAGTGTGTGAGTGTGCAGAAAACACCACATACACCACACACACATAACGCACACACAAACCACACACCTCAGTCTCTCAACACCACACACTTGTCACCACTCAACACACTCACCACCAAACTCACTCCCCAGGCTCACCCCCACAGACTCACCACCACACACTCACCAGCACACCCCCAGCCGTCAATGAATGCTTTCACCATGCACAAACACCAACAACCATCATCCATCTGTGCACGCTTTTACCAAGCACACACCCACCAGCCGTCGGTGCACCCTTCCACCAGGCACACACACCTCCAGCCGGCAGTGCACTTTTCCACCAAGCAATCGCAGTATGGTACACTTTACTTTTAAACATATTCATATAAAGCACAGCATGCCACCATTGGTAAAATTACAATTCAACCAACATACTTCCACTACACACCACATGCACACACTCCATAACACATGGCAAAAAAACATTGGCATTTACAATGCCATTAGCTCAAACTCAAATAAATCCGAGCCCGATTGCATTTCTAATGCTTGTTTTTAGATGTTAAAAAGGTCACTCGACAGATATGATGTCGAAGGGGAGTCAACAGTCTGTGTTTAGATAGGGTCCAGTGCCCACCTGATAGAGCATTACTAAAGATAAGTAACTTGTTCTTATGATGTAGCCTACTGGCAGCATATTCCTCACCTTAGAGTAGATACCAATGCAGTTCCTTTCAAAGGTGGACATACTGAGTGGATCCAGACCAAGATGTCCTGCTGGATGAGTGAGTGACCCTCTTCTCAGACTTGACTGTCAGGACAGTATTACATGGTAAACATATGCATCCAGTGGTGATTATGATGTATCACTGAGTAATAAAGAGCGTCGCAGACAAGTGTGGATTGCAGTATGAGGAGAGAGTGCAGTCCTGCTTAAGACCCTTCCACCCTCTCAAACAGGATTCAAAACCTTCCCATTGATGGAAATCATTCTTGATCAAGAAGGGAGTCTTTCAGACTGCCGGTGGACTACAAATCTGTAACTCTAGGGTCGATAAAAAAATATAAACATTCCAATGACCCCCTTTTCACCAAGCATCAGATTTCATTCATAGTGGTCATTACAAGAAAGACACAGCAAGTCAGTAGAGATGGATTCTGTAGTGCAAGCACAAGGGACTTTCCACAGCAGAGCGAGTCTAACCTACTCTGCACTAAAGGCCCATTTTGCAGGCATAGTATCATACACAAGAAGACTCATAAAATCTTTGTCATTCCACATGTGATCAAAAGATACCTAGGGGCAGCAAAAAGGAATGGCTCCACCCATGTCGGCACCAGCACTCATGTGGAACCTAAATTTGCCATTACATTAATGAAGAAGCTTTTTTAACCACTCCACTAAACTGAACTCTGGTTTTTAACCCCGAAGCCTTATTTGTAATTGCCTTCATGTTGCTGTGTAGCCTATTCAGACTGCAAGTGCTTACCACTCAAAAGCCTTACCTAAAAATATACAAGCACAGGGTGGTTATGCGAACCAACCCACCTTTCCTACCGAAGATCCTATCTGTTTCTGGTGAGTCAGACCATGCAGCTGTCGGGATTATATCCGCAACTAAATATGAAAGCAGAAAACCCCTGCATATTCTGTATGCACTTGGAGCAGTTATGTACTACTTAGGACAAAGGATGTCAGGAAAAGAAGCAAATTATTTGTATGAACAAGGACTCGTCGATACTCCAAGCAATCCATATATGCCCTTTAAAAGCTGGCATGCAGTTCCGGGCAAGGCCTAGAGCACCTTCCAAAAGGAAGAAAGGAGCCGCCCTAGCCTTTCTAGGGAGTATCCCTATCAATAACTTGTGTTACAGCCACTTTGTCACCTACCCGTTCATTCACAAATCACTACTGTGTGCACTTTCTAGTCAGCAAGGAGTCACAGGTGGAACCAAGAGTGCTGGAGCATTTTTAAGCTAATTTCAACGAACTTCCAAAATATCAACAAGTATGCTGCTACACAATCAATGCACAGCATGTGAATCTAGAAAAGATTCCTGTTGCAAAACAAAAGGATTACTTACCAGTAGGAGAAGTTTTGCTGCTCAAAGAATATTCTGGATTCACATTCAACCCACCCATTTCCCAAGACGCTAGGCGAAACTGGAAGTAGAACGAAACCAGAAGTGTTCAAGATAACAAGAATCCTATAAGGACAAAACCGTTTTCTGGAGAGAAAAAATCTGAAGATGGTGCCCACACAATACAGGCTTTCGGGCACACGCCTGATGCCATAGGGTGACAAACATATCGCCAATTGGGAACAGACGATGCCCAGCACAAAAAAAGAGGATGTAGAAAGTATTCCTGACCCAACCATTAGATGACCATTAGATGACACAAAAATGCACGCAGTATGATTGACTACAGAACATTTTTTAAGCTGCAAAGCTAAGTAACCAATTCATTGCACTGCAGCTAAGGGAATGAGCTGTGAAGGGTGCAATGAGCAAGAACTTGGATGCAAAGTGGCATGCTAGAACAAGGAATCAATTAAAGAAAGTTAACCACTCGAGGTAACGCAGTGAGAAACTTGAGCTACCAGATCTCTTTTTGACCTGAAAATACGAAGTGAGTAAGGACCAGCACCCCCTGGCTTGTTTAGTCCAGTCACTATCTTCAGTTGGGTTGGATGTCCTGGATATGGCTACCAGAATTGGCATTTCTAAATTCCGCATCCTCCTTTGTGTACCCTAGAACAATGCCACAACTGCATTATGGAACTAGACCCATAGACCAAGGCAGAAGAGATGCCTACTTGATGGAACACACAATTCTTCTCTTAATAGGTAACACAAGGGATAATCCAACAGTTTGGTGAATGTGACAGAAAAGTAAGTAAAGCTAAAACATTTCCTGTTTTTTAATTTGTTCCATGCCAGCAAATGCCGTAGATGACTTGCCCACCTAAACACGTCTGTATAATTGGCCGCCTGCAGTGGTTTATCAAATGCACTGGTGCACTAACCAATCCCATCCAACACCAAGACATCCTATTGCTATTACCTCCCCTCACAAATACATCACCCGATTGAGATGATGTACTAAACAGTTGAACTACTGGCACATTCTCCTTTCTACCAACCACAAGCCCTACAATATCATTTGATACCAACTATGCCTTTGCAAAAAAAAAAGCCTTAATACAAACATTAACAAACTTCTCTCTACAGGCATATCCCCACCAACCGGAACGTTTAGTGTTCATCACACCAAAGGTACCCCTTTCTCCTCTGTGATGCCGCCAGTTACCTAACAGACCTCTGTCAACATGTCAGCCAGAGCGCATCACATATTGCAAATCTGTTACAGCAACCCAAAGACTTTATCATGCCTACGTGCCATCTGAGTTCACAAAATGTAGTGCATTGAACACCTCACCACTAGGCAGCAGCTCCCACTTGCATCCTTAGAGTCCAGCCTGAGTGATTCCCAGAGCAGTGCAGCTGCTCACTATACAGTGTGACCGAGGGCATTCCTTCTGGTACATGCACAATATACAAATGACATAAGAGTGGCAAGTGCTATAAGCAAACGCTCAGTAACGAGTCTGTGCAGCACATCAAATTAAACCGTGAAGACAGCTAGCCGTGGAAACCTGTACATATAGTGGGCAGCCCTGGCAGGCGCACCAACAAATGTATGCTGCAATTGAGGGGCGGGGTTGTGTGGTGGGGCGGGATTTTGAAAATGGAACACACAAACTGGCTAAGTTATGGAATGGTCGTGGCAAAAAGGAAGGTGCCTGTGTGCAGACCTACTGAATAAGCACCAAGATACCTGTTGGTATCATCTGCCATTCTTGAACAGCGCCAATAGCATATGATCTGCATCGCTGCAGAAGCAGTCTGGGTCTGGAAAATCCTCAAAAGCAGCATAGGACTGTTAATTTACCTATGGTACAATCTATTTTCTGGGTGAATTTTAAATCGTTCCCAATTTAGCTTTTTGGTTTACCTATGTCAGTTCAGATGCTGTTCTGTGGTACTACTAACACTTCGTAATTAGGCTTTATTTTGACCTCTGTGTTAGTACCAGAATTTGTTTGTACTTTGTGCCAAGTATTGTCCTGCTCTAGATGTGTATGATGACTCCATTAAACAAGTTCTGTTAGTATCATCCTGTAGTATGTGCAGTGTTCTGTTGAGTTAATTCAAAGCTTATTCTAAAAGTGCAAAAAGGCAATTGATTAAGACATTAATCAAAAAAGCTTTTTTAAAAAGCCGCTACAGAAGCAGAATCCATAACGCGTAATGCCCCAATGAAGACCATTTTGAAATACTGTCGGAATTTCGAAATCCAAAATGCACCAAAGGAATGTCATCCCATTTCTCAGTAATTTTGTCAGACATGCAACCTGTTAATCAACCAAAGCAGGCATGTGTGATTCGTACTTCATGCACACACACAAACATCAACAGCACTAACCTGTTTCGGGGAAACTCCTCCAGGGAAAGTTTAATGCCGTCTTCACTTTCCCTCAAAAGTCGCCAGCTGAATTTCTGATCTTGTCGATGGTAGCAAACCAGTTAGTTACCCCCTCTTTCACCGGCCCCGTACATCTTTAAAACCTTTCTTCTAACCACTTCAAGGGCTGTCACAGTCAGAATGTTCTAGAAAAACAGCCATCGTTGAGGAGTTTTTGAAGATTTATAAAGGCATTTTCGAGCCCATTATTAAAGAAAATGAACATTGGACCCTTAAGACCCCAACAATTTCAGACCTGTAGTAAATAGGCCATTTCGAGGTGCTGCCGATGATCGAACCATGAGCCTTGCGCTCCAGAGTCATGCGCTCTGGCTGCTGCACCATACCTCTCCTCGCTGTGCTGCTTCTCTTGAACCTTTCAGTTGCCTTCGCCACAGTCGGTCTGACTCTAGTAAGTCTGCATAAAGGACACCGGTCTCACTTAGCTCTCCTCTTACCTTCACAATAGAATAAATGTGATCCATACACCTCCTGTCTCGTGGAAACCCTACAGCATACTGGCAGGAGTCCCTCAAGCAGAATCATCTGACCTCTCTCTTTTCAACATGTACATGACGACATCCTTACTAAAAAAGGAAATTGCAAACTCGGATCTTCAGTTGCCTTTGTGCTCTTGACCACCGGATGACATAGAGCCACCTCGAATTGATGCCTCCATAGCAGAAATACTCCGGTTACATCTGAAAAATGTACTGCCCTCTCATTGCCAGGCTAGACTATTTGGGACCACCACAATAAGAGAAAAACACACAGTAAGAAACCTTGGAATTACCATGGACTACAAGCTCTCTGTTGAATGCCCAAGTGGCTAAGCTATCCAGATCAAGCTTACCCAACCCCACCCCCCACATGGTACAAGCAACACTCTCTCTTGTACTGTCAAAACTATAGTACGCTTAACCATCTGTATCATGGCTCACATTTATGAACTATAAAAAGTTTTGAAGTTTCAGAACTGTGCCTCTAGACTACTCCATGTAAAGTTGCAAGCCCACATCTCCTCTCCCTTGAAGGCTCTCCAGTGGTTACCAGAAGATCCTACTTGAAGCTGATATATATCGCCCACAATGCAATAAACGGCCAAAGACCTCTTCCCTACAACATAGTAACCTTCCCTCTAGATTAGCACCCCGTTCCTAGAATCTCAGCATACAGGAAAAAAATCATGGGTTGTTTCTGCAGGATGCAATCTACAAAATGGAAGCGGTCTAATTGGATTCGAATGCGCCCACCCCGTCAGCGGTTCGCTGTTGTGGGACTCTGCCCCATGTCCTAAAAATAGTTTTAAAAAGATATGTTACGGGAGGGTAAGGGTATCCTGATATTTGAAGGCTCACCAACACAGGGCAAAAAAAATTGCAGTTTTTGAGATCCTGGGACTCACATTGGGGCCAGAGTCTGCACCCTTGTGCAAAGAGGAGTGTTGGTCTGGTGCTGGATGGCTGCAGGCTGTGTGCGGGGGTGGGATGGTGTTGATTGGTGGGTCGAAGGCCATATACCCTGTTGGGTTGGCTGCAGACCAGGCCCTGGGCCCAACCTCCTTCTCTGTGCTGAGCACAACAAAGGCAGTGTCTGTCGAACGTTTGGGTGCAGAGCTTGGCAGCAGGCCAGGCCTGAAACCAACACTGTACCTTCGGTGCGCACAATATTTAACAATCAAAAAATTGAAATTCGCCAGCTATAAGTAACTGACGTAAGTATAACTGCTATGATGCTCTGTTTATGGCCTCATGGCTGCTGTGGTGAGAATTGCGGCTTAGGTCCTTGACCTCATCCTACACTCAGTGGCAGACAAGACTAACATCTTGACGGAGGTGCTACAACCGGGAGTGACCTCCTCAGAACAGCTACTCCCATTCAATGAAGCCCTCACGGATGTCTTCTTGGTCACTTAGTCCAAACCCTGCACGCTGCAAACAGGATGATTGCCCACCGCCATCGCCCCATTGGACTCCAATTTCCTCACGCCATACCCTACTTAGGAGAGCTTGGTGGGCATCTTTATGAAA
Source organism: Lissotriton helveticus (assembly GCF_964261635.1). Lineage (NCBI taxonomy): Eukaryota > Metazoa > Chordata > Amphibia > Caudata > Salamandridae > Lissotriton > Lissotriton helveticus. The sequence continues at coordinate 1,257,471,197 of NC_136067.1, forward strand.
TAATTTTTTTCTTCTACCAACCTGGCGGTCTGTGGACATGCATTCCTTTTGGACCGCTAATCCCCGTCCTTGTGGGATTCGGTTGCGCAGGTGCTGCCTTTGGTCCCAGAGGTTGCCTGGACCATAATCTCTGACGCTATGGTTGATGGGAGAGATGCAGCTTAGTTCATGATTTGATGTGGGCCGGACACGGCCGACTCTAAGCAAAGAAGTTCCTTAATCAGTGTCCTCGACAGTGCCACTCCCGGCTGAGAACAGTGGGCTTTTCCGGCGATGTCCAAGTGTCTATTATGGACATGCTCTTTGATGCCTCCCATCTCTTCAGAGGACTCTGTGATGAAGTGCTTTAAGGATGATAGCTACGGCCAGGTCCTTAGGCATTTCCATTCCCCTCGCCAACCTCAGTCTGCCTCTTGCTTCTTACGTGGACATGTAAGCAGCTTCCAGCCGCATATTAACCCGGCTAGCCACCATGGTGTACAAGATTCCCTGCCTCTGCGTGGCAGAGGACATGGTACCCACAGACCCAGTGGGTTGGGCCAGAGATCATCTCTCCTTTTCCACCAGGAAGTGACGACTCTCTTGGCCTAGGGGGTCGTAAAGAGCACCAGTGTGCCCCTCTGGTGATCTCCAAGGTGATGGTGCTGGTTGCAACTCATCTGCCGAGATATGGGGTGGCAGTCTTCCCCAATCTCGGCGACTGGCTGTTGGCGGCAGTCTCGCCCACGGCTATCCCCACCTCCAGACTACGGCGTGTCTCCTGCATTCGCTGGGATTAACTATAAAATTGCTGGAGTCACACTTAACTCCCTCTCAGATTCTTTCATCTGAGCCTTTCTGAACACAGTGCAGCAGTAAAAGCCTTTCTACCCTTCAAGTAAAGGCCAGTGCAGATGTTCAAGGACAACACCACAGCCATGTGTTACTGCAACAAACAGGGCGAGGGTGGGGTCGTGGACCCTCTGTCAAGAGGCTCTGAGTCTCTGGACATGGCTAACAATGTATGGGCATTCCTTTGATAGTTCCAACACCTGGGGGCTCTCTGAATGCCAGGGCAGTCAAACTGAGCCAAAGATGCCTAGCGGATCACGATTGGCATCGCCATCCGGAGTGGTGCAAGGTCTTTCTCAGCTGTGAGGCGAGCCTTGGTGAAAGATGTCTGCAACCGCAGAGAAAGCTGCATCTCAGCAGTTTTGCATGCTTGAGTTTCCAAGGCAGCTTTCACTCGAAGATGCTTTTTGTTTCGAGTTGGTCAGCCCTGCTTTACGCCCATTCCACTACTGCCCAGTGTTCGCAAGTAGATTAGGAACTACTGGGCCCAAATAATCCTTGTGACTCCCGCTTGCGCTCAGCATTTTGAGCATGGCCATCGGTCCTCGGATCCCGCTGCCTCGTAGAGAGGATCTACTGTCACAGCAGCAGGGGAGGATTCTCTACCCAAACCTGTCGAGGCTCCATCTTCGCCATGACAGTTGACCGCTTTCGACCTTCCACCTGATGTCTGCACTGTTATCTTCGCATCGAGGTACCCACCCCCACAACCCCCCCACCAAGACTGTCTATGCCTGCCCTTGGGGCACGTTTGTGGCATGGGGTGCAGAGAAACGGGTTGACTCTCTGCTCCCCCTCTCAGGTCCTTTATCACTTCTCTTGCCCAGCAGAGCTATTCTGGGCACCTTAAAATGCAATCTTTCTGCCACCTCAGCCGTTGTTGTTGCCATTCCTCTTCAAATCTCCTGTTGTAAATAGGTTCTTGGAAGGGTTGGAACACGTTTCCACCTTCGCCCTTCATCATACCTCAGTGGGACGGAGATCTGGTCTTCACTTTTCTGATGTGCGCTCCGTTTGAGCCATCGCACAAGTGTCTCCTCATGCACCTTGGGATCAGGACTGCCTTCCTGGTGGCATTAACCTCTTCCCGGTATGTCAGTGAGATTCAGGCTTTGTCATCAAAGCCTCTATACCTGAAAAGCTGGTTCTTAAAACTAGGGCTTCCTTTTTGCCGAAATTTGTCACCTCCCTTCCATGTAGGTCAGTCCATCACCCTGCTACTTTTTATGCTCCGCGGCGCCCCTCCAAGGAAAAGAGTGACTTTACTGCCTGGTTCCAAAAAGAGCCTTTCCGTTCTACCTTGACTCCACAAAAAAGTTCGGGTGGACGTCCAACTCTTTGTGGAGTGTGTCGTAACAAAGAAGGGAAAGGCTGTGCAGATATGGACCACCTTATGATGGATCATGCTCTGCATTCAAATCTTCTTCACATTTGCCAAAAAGCAACCTCCTGAGGGATAGCATGTTGATTTTCACCTGGACCAAGGCTGCGACCATTGCATTAGCAATCAGGGTCCCGGTCCTGGACTTCTGGTAGGCAGCAACGTTTGCCTCTCTGCACACATTAACAAAACACTACTGCCTTGACCGCCTGGGCCGCCGGATGGGCACTTCACCCGTTCGGTCCTGCAGGACTCTTTGGTTTGAAAGTGTTTTACAGACCCACCTCCAAGGAGGTATTGCTTGAGTATCTATTCCAAGGTATGGTGTCTGTGGCTGGATGGGCTCTACTAGTTCAGGCGTTACCGAAGGTTAGTAACTTGTTTGTTTATGATTTACATTGACATGCATTTCTATGTGAATGTAGCTTCATCTAAATGTATCTAGGTACTTGAGATTGTGCATTGTATATAATTATTTGTACAGGATAAAAATATTGAAGCGTGCACTAGGTAACCACAAACGGGCAGTGCTAAAACTCAGATTATTTTTCTGTGGAGCTGGCCATCTGAATGGTGCCAAGGTTAAAACTTGAATTGTCTTTGAGATGCCAGTAAAAAAAACTCAAGAACTACTGCAGACTGGATCTGCAGATCAGTAAAGAGCACAAACCGCTTTTATTCAGGTGTTCTGCCTGAAGTGAAAAAGGCATTGAGAAATTCCTTGAATACTCAAGGAACTAGAGATCTTGCTAGAATTGACTGAGTGGGTTGAGGTCTGGTAATGAAGTATTTCTACTTAACCGCCAGTCTGGAAAACGCTCTTTTAGTAAGCGAAAACCAGTAATAAACGCTGCAATGCAAAGGGAGTATTTGGTTTAAGTTCACATTGATTGGAGTTCGGGAAGGAAATCAGGAATGTATAGGCTGAGAGGATTGTATTAGACTTGACTTTCCAACCTAGGTTGGAATCTGGTATATAAATGTTAAGTTGCAGGACACTGCTTTACTGAAGTGAAGTAGAATACTAAAACGTAAAGGGACATGGTTTCTAAATGCAGTGGTAGTGCAGCAAAAGTCACCATAGTGTGGCTAAGACCCTAGGCTTTGTTATTGTGATTTTGGACTTCTAAACTATTGATATTTCCGCAGCTTGGTAAAAAAGCTTAGCTTTAGAAGCCCTGATTAAGAGGCTGATACGTAAGCTACTTGGATTTGTGACAAGTGTGAGGTTAGTATTGAAATCGATCTATTCGGTATGTCTTCAGTGATGACACTAGATATGGCAGTCTTGTCAAGGCATTATGAGGGCTCACCGCGACTTTCCAGGTTCTCAATGTTTCTTCTGAACCCAGATTGGGGCTCAGTTGTCTTGCGGTACTCTTGGTAACAAAATGAAATGCCCTTGCATGGCAAATCATAAAGACTCTTCAGGTCAGTGGAAGCATAGCAGATCTGGTTAGTCAAATATAAATGGCCTTCCATATGGATATTACCAGGGTAGTTATTTGAAGGTTGTATATAGTGTTGGCTAGACCCGGGGGTATCTGCGCTTTACATGAGTATTGGACCATAGTTGCAGGTTACATCGTTAAAAAGGTTATACAGTTATTAGAGCATAGCTACATCGTTACATGTTCGGTAGAGACAAACAATAAGGGCATATGCGTAAGGGAAAAAGTAGGCAAGGAGAGCGGTTCTGGCGGCAGGGGGTAGGATCAGGTGGAGTAGACAGCGAATGAAGGAGGGAAAGAGGAGGGGGAGGGTGATACAACATGAAAGAAGAGGGGGGAGGGTGACTGAGGCACAGACCGGTAGACTAGTAAAAGCTGCGTCTAAAGTCCAGTAAGCTGTGATCCCAGGGGAAGTGATATCATTCCCCCAACTCAGATGCAAGAGGCTCCGTTTTACACAGTGGACTCTTTCAGAGGGGTTTCTGAGACTCCAAGGCCTACCTACTGGATACGTCCCCAAAAAGGGGAGAGGGAGTGCTTTGGCAAGGGGCACGATACCATCCATCACCTGTGAGTGGCTCCCTTAGTGCTGTGGACTCTCTGAGTGATCACTGACTCCAGAGTAAAAGTAGTTGGATCTTTCCCCAACAAGGGAAGGAGTGCTTAGTTAAAGGGTTCAAGGGACAGAGGGCGTAGCAGGCAAGGGGAGAGATAAAGGGGGGAGGGGAAAGGAGCAGGGGAAGTAGACAAAGAATGTAAGAGGGGAAAGCAGTAGGGTAGAGTGAGAGCATGAAAAGAGGGGGGTGCTTTACGCGGTTGACTCTCTGAGGGGTCTCTAATATTCCAAGGTCTACCTAGGGATCCTTCCCCCAACAAGGGGAGAGGGAGTGCTTAGTCAAAGGGCAACAAGGGACAGGGGGCTAGGAAGAGTTTCGGAACTGGCAGGTCAACAGGGGTGTAACAAATGGCAAAAGAAAATCGCATGAATTGCTGAAAGATGACACATGTAGATAAAATCCGAAGAACTTCTACACAGTTGAAGACTTTAGCTAGAGGGCTTGAGAATGTTCCCTCAAATATAAGCACAGCTAACAAGTAGTTTCATCTCCTGTAATGAAAAACGCAGCTCTTCTAAGAACAGCAACAGCTGCCCTTTCAGCACAAAATATACAGATTTTAAGGAAATTGTCATCTCTAGAGCCAGAATATGCCCTGCTACAAACCTGTTCTTTCCGCTTGCCACCAACCAGGTAAAGGTATATCCTCCCCTTGTGGCAGAAAATAACTGTGAAAGGAGTGATTTTTATTTGGTAACGGTGAACAAAAAAATAATTTATATCAGCTAGCCTGCAACGTATATGTTGAAGTTGGAGATTGGGTTGAAGGGAAACTGCTTACATTAACATGATCTGTAGTTTACATGTTTAAAACTTGGGAATGGAACTCTGCCTTTCTTCCTCCTGAACTCAATGGGCTGAGTGTAATTATTACATTATGTAATCATTACCCCCGTTCTCCCCGTTACTCCCATTCCCTGCACAAGAGAATTGGAACAAACCAACTTACAAGTTGGAGTGCGCTGGCTGCTTTTGTTTGCGGTTAAGGGCCCTTCAACAAAAAATGTTGGGGAACTAGGCTTGCTATCTTAACAACTAAATATATAGAACACCAACCCCTTGGGGTTGTGCATTGCATGGATCAGACAGTTGTTTAAATGGTATGTAACTGACTAAAATAGCCACTTAATCTCTGCCTAGATCAGCTCAAAATCTACCCCTACGTAGGCAGCTTGGCCTGCAGAACATAGTGGGTAGAAATGTCAATTTGTCCAGAGATAATGATGCATATTTTCTGACCAGGGAATTGGCTGACCATCTCCTGTGGTTTAAATATGTGAAGGATCTTTAAAAAGGTCAATACACAGGTTCTGGTGCCCAGAGGAAATACAGGGACCAGGAGCTACAATATTGGGGATAGTGTATTTTTCTGTAAGAAAACAATGACATGTGCCACCTTCTCAGCTTTATGTTCCCCATCTTGGTATGTTGGAGGAGCTTTTTCCTTTTTTTTTTTTTTTTTTTTGGGTCCTTCCTACTTTACTGTTGGAAAATGAGGTAGCATCTGTGAGGCCTGCACAAATAACATAACACATTTGTCCTTCACTGGGAACCAAACACCCTAGGGCAGCGCCTGACTCGGAGGGTAGCGTTGCAGAGCAGTCTGAGGCTTACTCAAGAGAGGCGGTGTGGGCTAGTAATCACCATTTGCAGGTGCGCAAAAATAACACTCAATAATTGATTGTCCAGTCTCTGGGTTGTTCAAAATGGAGTCCTCCAGTGTCTCTGGCCACATGGCCTCTGAAACCCAACTCCCCCCCCCCCCCCCCTCCCCCCCCCCCCCCCCCCCTCACTGCCTTTACGTAGTTCAGCTTGGTGCCTGGCACCGAGCGACAGCAGTTGATGGATTGGCTTATAGCTCCACCTATCTTTTCTCCTTGGAAGGAAGGTCTTCGCTCTGGGAAGAAAGGTCATTAATCTAACCTGTTAGGGCCTGACCCCAGCCAGGGATTCAGAGAAATATATTTCTGGATGACCCAAAAGCAGTACAAATATGACTTTGGACTCTGCAGAATACTACTTTTTACATCCGCTACACTGGACATTCGTGCGTGTCTGGAATCTGTAGGCCTTGGGAAAGTTACTCTAGCCATGGGTTCTACCTTTCCCATAAGGGAATAATGAAGTGTAAAACACACTGACTTTCCCTGGGATGTTCCCTTCCAGTGTATAAAGCCTATTTTGCAGCGTGAATCTTTCTGGATTCACTATGCTGTGCATATTCCGCAATCTGGTGGTTGGGTCCGGATTCGTAGTCCTTTTTTTTTTTTTTTTTTTTGTCGTAGCCCAGGTGGGCGTCGACGTCCCACCATTTGGTGTACCTTCGGTGACGTCGGCGTGCTTCCGGCGGAAGCTACCACCCTTGGGCGCCATCTTCAGATTCTTTTTTCCGCCGTTGGGTCTGGATCGTCGCGTGAAGCTCCAGGAGTTTTTGAGGAGGAAAGGAGAAAATATAGCAAATCTTCAACAGAGAAGACCTGAGAAGATCGGGAGAAGAGGACCTTTAGAGAAGAGACGACGAAGAAAGGAGAGAACTTCGAAATCTTCGACGTCCTGGGAGGAATGCGCACACAGGGGGCCCCCTGAGCGCAGGGATGTACAAGACGCCCTTTAAATTCTGCAAGAACTGCCACCACAAGTTCGCACAGAAAGACCAGCACCCAGTCTGAAACCTCTGCCTGCCTATCGACCACGAGAGCAGAGACTGCAACGCCTGCTCCGTCTTCAAGCCGAAGACACTCCGAGTTCGAGAAAGACAGAGGACGGCTCACCACACAATGCAGGGCAAGGGCCAAGCCCCGACGCGTTACGAACTGGGCCTCTCCACAGACGACGAGGACAACATCGCCAAAGGCCCAGATGACTTCACGGTCGCTGAGACCGATAAGAAAACGCCTGATAAGGTAGGAGAGTCTAAGACCCCGAAAACTCCCACAGGGCCTCGATAACCAGAGGCAGACTCTCGAAAGTCTGAGCCCAGAGCCTCGAAAGGAGCACCGGCGCCGAACAAATCGACGACCGAAGCTGCATCCTCCGAAAAAGAGCCCAGCGGATCCTCCGAGAAGGACTCCCGGAGGCCGAACACCAGCGAAAAGCAAAGGTCATCGAAGCAGGCCCCCGAAAAGGGGCCTTCGACGTCGAAAGAAAAGGAGCCGAAGAAAGCTTCGACGGCGCCGCTGAAAAGGGGTGGCCGAAGCGCTCGACAACGAACAGGCCGCAGAGAAAGCGAAAGAGGCTCGAGGCCGAAATGGAGAACATCCTTCAGAGAGAGAAGGATTTCGATGAAAAAATGAGAAGTTACAAGATCCCCTCGAAGCCGGCAACGAGCGTCGCTGTGGTACAGGAGCTCGAGGAGTTCGACGTCGAAGAGCCGCCGAACACTCCGGAACCGTCGGAGCACGAAGAGGAGGAAGACCTCTACTACAAAGAAGGGGATTACGGGGAACAGCAGTCAAGCTACGGCTCAGGTTCCTCGACGGCCCAAGACCAGGAATGGCAGGACATCGAGGCCGAAAACCCAGAGGAGGCGGTAGAAACATACCCCTCCAGGCCTTCACCACCGGATGACATTGGGGCATACAATGAGGTGGTCAGAAAGGCGGCAGCAGCTTATGGAGTTAAGATGGAGGAGGAGAAGCCAGAAGCAGACTTCCTGCTCGAGACATTGCTCCCCATACAGACAAGAAGCCAGTTCCTGCCCATGCTCAAGAGTATCACAGACCAGGGGAAGGAAGCCTTCAAGGACCCGGCTACGTGCAGATCCGTAACGCAGAGGACGGAGAAGAAATACAAATTCTCCTCCCAAGACCCAGCTTACATCAAGGGATCCGTCACAGCAGATTCTATAATAGCTGCAACAGCCAGGAAAAGGGCAAACGTCCCAACAACGTCTGGACCTCCACCTGACAAAGAAAGCAGGAGGATGGATCTAACTGGCAGGAAAATTGAGAGGAACGCCGCAGCGCACTGGCGGATGGCGAACTCCAACGCCCTCCTGAATAGGCATCAATACCAGCACTGGGATGAGATGGGACAGTTGCTCAAGCACCTCCCGGAACAATACCGTGAGAGGGCATCTCACCTTGTGGAAGAGGGGAAGAGCATTGACAATTCATGCCTGAAGACAGCCTTGGATGGGGCAGAAACATCCAGCAGACTGATGGCTATAGGCATCACTGAGAGAAGGCAAGCCTGGCTCAGGATCTCGGGTTTCAAGGCTGAGGTCCAGAACAACATCCTGAACACACCCTTCAACGGGGAATCACTGTTCGGAGCCCCAGTTGATGAGAAGCTCACCCAATTGAAGAAGGACAACGAGACGGCAAGGTCCATGAGGGCCCTGCAGTTCAGTGGGATGAGAAGAGGCACTCCTACACGGAGGCCGAACGGCAGAGGTGGAAGTCAGCGAGGAGATTCTCACCAGAGTTTCCACCAGGGGCAACAGAATGACAACCAAGGCCACCAGGGCCAGCAGAGGCAAGGCTGGAACTACCAAAGCAGGGGCCAGTCCTTTTGGTCAAGAGGAAATGGGCGGGGCCAGCGAAGGAGAGGCGGTTAACAACCACCCTCTAAGTGACTTCACACGGGAGAAGGTGCTCCACCACCCAAACCCTCCGGGGGAGGAGCACGGAAAAAGAGAGAGGAGAGGCTTACACGGACAAAACACAAAGGAACATGTAACGCCGGTAGGAGGAAGATTGTTATTTTTCTCCATTCCTGGAGAAAAAAATCTCAGACAAGTGGATACTCAATATCATGCAGTTCGGATACTGCATAGAGTTGGAAAAAAGGCCACCAAACAGAAAACCAAAGAAAAGACAGCACTCTGGAAGAGAGCTGCAACTACTGCAAGAGGAAGCCAAAGAACTCCTCCTCAAAGCGGCCATCGAACAAGTTCCTTTCAAAGAACGGAACAAGGGAGTGTACTCAAACTACTTCCTAGTGCCAAAAGTGGACGAAAGTCTAAGACCCATCCTGGACCTACGGTTCCTAAACCAATACGTCAAAACTCAGAAATTCAAAATGACGTCCCTACAAGAGGTCATCCCACAGATAAAGACAGGGGACTTCTTGTCCACCATAGACCTCAAAGATGCGTACCTGCACATCCCCATGAACAAGCAGCACAGGCACATGCTAAGGTTCACAGTAAACGAGGATCACTACCAATTCACGACCCTCGCTTTCGGCCTAAAGTCCGCACCAAGGGTGTTCACCAAATGCCTTGCGGCAGTGGCCGCACATCTAAGAAGAGAGGAGATACACGTGTACCCCTACCTCGACGACTGGCTGGTAAAGGCAAGCTCTTACAGGACATGCAAAGAGCATGCAGAACAGGTGACAAGGACACAGGCCAGCCTGGGTTTCTCCATACACTGGGGCAAATGCTCAATAGAACCAGAGCAAGTGAAGATCTTCCTGGGAGCCCAGATCGACACCGTCCAATGCAGAGTCTTACAGAGCGAAAAGAGAACGCTCAGCCTACTGAGGGAGAAACGTCACTACCAGAAGGGGGCGAGCTCTGACAGTGAGGACTGTGAGCAAGATCTTGGGGATGATGGCATCATGCATACACTTGGTCCCCAATGTATGCCTACAGATGAGACCACTCCAAGAGTGGCTACAACAGCAATGGTCACAAGCTTCAGGAAGTTGGGAGGATCTAGTGGTTGTAACGCACAGGGTGCAGGAGGAGATAAGGTGGTGGACCAGGGAGAGAATAACAGAAGGGAAACCTCTAACACCACCGGACCCAACAGTGACCATCACCACAGACGCATCCCAGAAGGGGTGGGGCGCACACATGAACAGGCTCAGAGTGAGGGGTCTGTGGACCCCTACAGATGCAGTCAGGCACATCAACTACCTGGAACTGGAAACTGTGTTGCTAGCCCTCAAGGCTTTTCAGAAGCACCTGTACAACCAGAAGGTGCTAATACAAACTGACAACACCACAACGATGTTTTACATAAACAGGGGGGAACTCGTTCCCTCTGTCAAACTTGGCACAGGAGATCTGGAAATGGGCTATACCACTAAAAATAGACCTGCTAGCCATACACCTGCCAGGGCAGGACAATGTAGAAGCAGATTGGCTCAGCAGGCAGACTTCAGCGTCCCACGAGTGGGAACTCAATACTCAGGAAACAGACTATTCAGGAAATGGGGCACGCCGACAATAGACCTATTTGCAACACACCAGAATGCAAAATGCCAGTACTTTGCATCCAGGCAACCAGAGGCACTGTCCCAGGGGAATGCCCTATGGATAAACTGGTCAAAAACATTTGCCTATGCTTTTCCCCCGATACCACTGATCCCGAGGGTTCTCAACAAATGCATGAAGAGCAACATGACGCTCATCCTTGTGGCACCACAATGGGCCAGACAGACCTGGTTTTCTCGGGATAATGGAGATGGCGCAGGGGCCACCACACAAGTTCTCAAAAAGAAGAGACCTACTCTCCATGGAAAACGGAGAAATCCTACACCCAGAGCCAGAGAGCCTCAACCTCTCAGCCTGGCTCCTGAGGACTTAGAATTCGCACACCTAAAACTACCAGAGAGCACCCTGCGGGTGCTACGAGAGGCAAGAAGGCCCAGCACACGCAAGTGCTATGGGGAAAAATGGAAAAGATTCACTCAATGGTGTTGCAAGAAACCGCTCCAAAGGAAACTGACCAAGGAATCCACGGTGCTAAGGTACCTCACGCACCTAATTAAGGCTAAGCTAAGCTCATCCTCGCTGAGGGCGCACCTGGCAGCGATTGTGGCATACACAAGAGGAGAAACAGGGAGAAGCTTTTTCACATCCCAAGTCGTAAAAAGATTCCTGGAAGGAGCTAAAAGAATAGCGCCGCCAAAAAGAATGCCGCCACCGGCATGGAACCTAAATGTGGTACTGACGGAGCTCATGAAAGCACCTTTCGAACCCATCCACAAAGCATCAATGCAAATGTTAACAATTGAGACGGCCTTTCTGGTAGCAATCACCTCGCTACGGAGGGTGAGCGAACTGCATGCACTCACAATGCAAGAACCCTACATCCAGATACGCAGTGACCGGGTCGTGATGAGAACAGACCCACACTTCATGCCAAAGGTGGTGTCAAGGTTCCACATGAATCAGAGTATTCAGATACCTAGCTTCTTCCAAAACCCCACTACAAGAGCAGAGAGGTCACTCCACACCCTAAACGCTAGAAGGGCTGTGATGCACTACATTGAGAGAACGAAGGAACACAGGAAAACAAAACAGTTCTTCGTATCCTTCGCAAACAGTTACATGGGCAAACCAGTGACTAAATACACCATAGCGCGATGGATCGCACAGACAATACAATTCTGCCACAAACAAGCTGGCCAGGAGCTAACTGGAGGGGCACAGGCCCACTCCACCAGGAAGAAAGGAGCAACAATTGCCTTTTTGCAGCGTGAATCTTTCTGGATTCACTATGCTGTGCATTATTCCGCGGTCTTGTGGTTGGGTCCGGATTCGTAGTCTTTTCTTTGTTTTTTTTTTTTTTTTCTCTTTGCCCAGGTGGGCGTCGGCGTCACACCCCCTTTGGGTGTATTTCCGGTGACGTCGGCATGCTTCCTGCGGAAGCTCCCACTCTTGGGCGCCATCTTCAGATTCTTTTTTTCCGCGGTCGGGTCTGGATCGTTCCCGTTTGGGCTCCAGACATTTTTGGAGAAAGAAGAAAGAAAATACAGAAAAGACGAGGAGAAGTCATCTGAAGACTCCAGGGGACTTCACCGACGAAAGACAAGCAAAGATAAGGCGTTTTCCATCCAGATCTTCGACGACCGTCGACGAACACGCGACCAGAGAGGCCCTGGACGCTCGAGGATGGACAACACGCCGTTCAAGTTCTGCCGTAACTGCCACCACAAGTACGCGCAGAAGGACCAGCACCCGGTATGCAACCTTTGCCTACCGGTGGACCACGAAAGCGGAGACTGCAACGCCTGTTCCGCCTTCACCCCGAAGACCCTTCGTGTGAGAGAGAGGCAGAGGGTAGCACACGCCGCCCTGCAGGGGAAGGCCCCGACCCCGTCGCTCTACGAGCTGGGGATGTCCTCCGAGGAAGAAGACAACGCTGCCGCCGAAGACGACAGCTACACGGTCGTAGAGACCGATTACACGAAGACTTCTGACAAGGTAGGAGACTCTTCGGCCCCCAAGAACCCGAGAGACTCTGAGTCTCGAAAAATCGAGGGCAAGACCCCGAAAGCGCCGACGCCAAAAAAGGCGGCGTCCGCGACTACTCCCAGGCCCAGCGGATCCTCAGAGAAGGAGTCCCCGGCGCCGAGAGCTGCTGATCAGCAGAAGACGTCGAAAATCGTCCCCGAAAAGGATCGATCGACGAGGGAGAAAGACCCGAAACTGTCGACGACGACCAGAGACCCGATATCCGGTTCGACGTCGAAAACTTCGACTCCGAGAGGCACGGCGACGAGCCATCCGTCGAAGAGAGCGGCGGAACCATCCGACGCGGAACACGCGGCCGAGATGGAAAAGAAAAGAAGGCGCCTCGAGGCAGAAATGGAGAACTTCATGCAGCGGAAAAAAGATTTCGACGCAAGGATGAAGGCCTTCACGATCCCTCACAAGACCAAGCCACCAGTGCTGGAGGCGGTCGAGGAGGAAGAAGAAGAGGTCGCCGAAGTCACCGAGCAAGACCAGGACGTCGAGGTGTTCGACGACCAGGAGGAGTACGAGAATCCCCACGAGAGCTACAGCTATGGGGAGGAAGATGAGGGCAGGACAGACACAGAGTCGGCGCCCTATGACCTTCAGGAGGTAGATTACATCGATGTCGACACCGACAGCCCGGAGGAGGTGGTCGACACCTACCCCTCGAGGCCCTCGCCGCCGGACGACATCGGGGCCTACAACGCGGTGATACAATCTGCCGCAGCAGCTTTCAAGCTCAAGCTCGACGAAGAGAAGCAGAAAGCAGACTTCCTTCTGGAAACATTGCTCCCAACACAAACGAGGAGCCAGTTCCTCCCGATGCTCGAGAGCGTCTTGGCTCAGGGGAAGGAAGCTTTCAGGGAGCCCGCAACATGCAAGGCAGTAACTCCCAGAACTGAGAAGAAGTACAAGCATGCCGCAAAGGACCCGGCCTACATTCAGGGCACGGTCTCCGCAGACTCCATTATCACGGCCACAGCAAGGAGGAGGGCTAACGTACCCACTACCTCGGGCCCGCCACCGGATAAAGAGAGCAAAAGGATGGATCTGGTGGGCAGAAGGATCGAACGGAATGCCGCGACCCACTGGCGCATGGCTAATTCCAACGCCCTGGTAAACAGACACATGTACCAAATCATGGAGGGACTGGGGCAGTTGGTGAAGGACTTGCCCCAGGATGCCAAGCAGAAAGCCGAAAAGCTAATTGAAGAGGGGAAGAATGCTGCAAATTCTTGCCTTAAGACGGCCCTGGATGGGGCAGACACCGCCAGCAGGCTCATGATGATGGGCGTCACGGAAAGGAGACACGCCTGGCTCAGGATATCCGGTTTCAAACCGGAGGTGCAACACAGCATCCTGAACACACCATTCAACGGCAGTACGCTTTTCGGACAAACAGTTGATGAGCAACTCAGCCAACTTAAGAAGGATAACGAAACAGCAAGATCCATGGGAGCATTGCAGTTCAGAGGGAACAAGAGGGGCACCCCGTCACGGAGGCCCGGCGGAAGAGGCGGAAACCAGCCAGGTACATCACACCAGGCTTTCCAGCAAACGCACCAGGCAGACTCGCAGGGTCAGCAGGGCCATCAGAAACAGCCCTGGCAGTACCAACAAAGAGGCCAGTCCTTTCGAGGGAGAAATGGACGGGGACAAAATAGAAGAGGGGGCCAGCAGCCCACCTCCAAGTGACTTCAAAAAAATCCGTGTGCCCACCCACAAAAAAGATCCCAGGGGGCAGCACGTACAGATGGGTCAAGACAAACTAGACACCTACGACCACAGGACACCAGTGGGAGGAAGATTAAGATTCCACCTCCAGGAGTGGAGAGGAATCACATCAGACAAATGGATCCTCAACATTATCCAATTCGGATACTGCATAGAGTTGGAGGCGAGGCCAACAAACAGAAAACCAAGAAGAAAGCCGCTAGCAAGCAAGCAGCTGCAGTGCCTTCAGGAAGAAGCAAAAGAACTCCTGCAGAAGCAGGCCATAGAAAGGGTACCCTTCAAGGAAAGAAACACAGGAGTATACTCAACATACTTCCTGGTACCAAAAGTAGACGAGACAATGAGGCCCATTCTCGATTTACGGTTCGTGAACAAATTCATAAGAACGCAAAAATTCAAAATGACCTCCCTGCAAGAGGTGCTCCCACAGTTGCAGACCGGGGACTTCATGGTCACTATAGACCTCAAAGACGCATACCTGCACATCCCAATGAACAGGAAGCACAAGCACATGCTCAGGTTCACCGTCGGAGAAAGCCACTACCAGTTCACGACACTGGCCTTCGGTCTAAAATCGGCACCAAGAGTTTTCACAAAGTGCCTCGCAGCAGTCGCAGCGCACCTAAGAAGGCAGGGAATACATGTATACCCTTACCTGGACGACTGGCTGGTGAAAGCAAACTCATACCAGAAATGCAAGCTGCACGCACATACAGTGACCAGCACGCTCATAAACCTGGGGTTCTCCATCCATTGGAAGAAATCATCAATGGAGCCGGAACAAGTGAAGATCTTCCTGGGAGCACAGATCAACACCTTACAGGGCAAGGTGTTCCCCAGCGAGAAGAGGGCGAGGGCGCTGGTGAAGGAAACTCGCCTCTACCGGAAGGGACAAGCTCGGACAGTGAGGACGGCGAGCAAGATCATGGGGATGATGGCATCATGCATCCACCTGGTACCGAATGTACGACTCCACATGAGACCCATTCAAGAATGGCTACAGGAGCAATGGTCACAAGCTACAGGCAGTTGGGAGGATCTAGTGGTTGTAACGCACGCAGTGCAGAAGGAGATGACATGGTGGACCATGGAGAACATAGCAAGGGGAAAGCCTCTAACGCCCCCAACGCCAACAGTGACCATCACCACAGACGCATCCCTGAAGGGATGGGGCGCTCACATGGAGGAGCTCAAGGTGAGGGGACTGTGGACACCGACGGATGCCACAAAGCACATCAATTACTTAGAATTGAAGACAATCTTCCTTGCACTGAAGGCCTTTCAAACAAGACTGTACAAGCACAGGGTATTGATACAAACAGACAACACCACTGCGATGTTCTACATCAACAAGCAGGGGGGCACACAGTCCGCACCGCTTTCAACGCTGGCGCAGGAGATAT
This sequence comes from Lissotriton helveticus, assembly GCF_964261635.1. Taxonomy (NCBI): domain Eukaryota; kingdom Metazoa; phylum Chordata; class Amphibia; order Caudata; family Salamandridae; genus Lissotriton; species Lissotriton helveticus. The sequence continues at coordinate 1,257,486,808 of NC_136067.1, forward strand.
GGAGATGGGCCATCCCTCTCAAGATAGACCTGCTAGCCATACACCTACCAGGGAAGGACAACATACAAGCCGATTGGCTCAGCAGGCAGACATCGGCATCCCACGAGTGGGAGCTCAATGCTCAGGAGACAAGATACCTGTTCGACAGGTGGGGGACACCATCGGTGGACCTGTTTGCCACACGCCAGAATGCAAAATGCCAAAACTTCGCATCCAGGCAGCCCGAGGAGGGGACACTGGGGAATGCCCTATGGATAGATTGGTCAAGGACATTTGCCTACGCCTTTCCCCCGATACCACTGATGCACAGAGTACTGAGCAAGTGCAGAGCGAGCAACATGACACTGATACTGGTCGCACCGCAGTGGGCGAGGCAGACCTGGTACTCGCAGATCATGGAGATGACACAGTGTGCACCCCACAGATTCAGCAGGAGGAAAGATCTACTGTCCATGCAGAACGGAGAGGTACTGCATCCAGAGCCAGAGAGCATGAGCCTAGTAGCGTGGCTCCTGAGGACATAGAGTTCGCACATTTGAGACTACCAGAAAGCACCCTGAGGGTACTTCGGGAGGCACGAAGGCCCAGCACTCGAAAGTGCTACGTTGCGAAATGGAAAAGATTCACAATATGGTGCAGACAGGAAAGACTCCACAATAAGATGAAGAGGGACTCCACAGTGCTAAGGTACCTGACGCACTTACTGGAGAAGAACCTTAGCTCATCCTCGTTAAGAGTTCACTTGGCAGCGATAGTAGCCTACACAAGGGGAGAAACGTGCAGGAGCTTCTTCACATCACAGGTGGTGAAGAGATTCCTAGAAGGAGCGAAAAGGATCGCACCACCCAAGCGGGTGCCGCCACCTGCATGGAACTTGAACACAGTCCTAACGGAACTCATGAAAGAGCCCTTTGAACCACTTCACAAGGCCTCCCTAAAGATGCTAACTATGAAAACAGCCTTCCTGGTTGCGATAACGTCCTTACGCAGAGTAAGCGAGCTTCAAGCGCTGACGCTACAAGAACCATACATACAAATACACAACGATAGAGTTGTGATGAGGACTGACCCACACTTCATGCCGAAGGTGGTATCCAATTTTCACATGAACCAGTCTATACAGATACCGAGTTTTTTCCAAAAACCCACAACCAGCGCAGAGAGAGCTCTGCACACCCTGGACGCCAGAAGGGCAGTCATGCACTACATTGAAAGGACAAAGGGGCACAGGAAAACGAAACAGTTTTTTGTGTCCTTCGCAAACAGCTTCATGGGCAAAGCAGTAACCAAAAGGACCATTGCACGATGGATCGCACAAACAATCCAACTCTGCCACAAACGGGCAGGACAGGAACTGGCTGAGGGGACACGTGCCCACTCCACCAGGAAGAAGGGCGCTACAATAGCCTTCCTGGCTAACACACCCATAGAGGACATATGCCTGGCGGCAACATGGGCTTCGGTGCACACGTTCACGAAGCACTACTGTGTGGACATACAAATGAACAAGGAAGCTCAAGTGGGACAGAAGGTGCTACAGCACATATTCAACACCCAACGCTCATCTTCCACCCAGCCGCCACAGAGATGAGAAACCGCTACAAAATCTATGCACAGCATAGTGAATCCAGAAAGATTCACGCTGCAAAACGAATAGTTTTCTTACCTGTCGGTGTAGTTTTGCAGCTTGAAGATCTTTCTGGATTCACTAGCGAACCCACCCACCTCCGCCAGAAAGATGAGGCTGGAGAGAGAAGAGGTGGTTAACTAAAGAATAGACTTTGAAAATACAAAGCGGTAAATACAAACTAAGAAGAACATTGCCATTACTTCGGAAACGAAAGAAACACGGAAAAAAAGAACCCGAAGATGGCGCCCAAGAGTGGGAGCTTCCGCAGGAAGCATGCCGACGTCACCGGAAATACACCCAAAGGGGGTGTGACGCCGACGCCCACCTGGGCAAAGAGAAAAAAAAAAAAAAAACAAAGAAAAGACTACGAATCCGGACCCAACCACAAGACCGCGGAATAATGCACAGCATAGTGAATCCAGAAAGATCTTCAAGCTGCAAAACTACACCGACAGGTAAGAAAACTATTCGTTCTGGCCAACACACCAATCCAGGACATATGCCTGGCGGCAACATGGGCTTCAGTGCACACTTTCACTAAGCACTATTGCGTGGATGTACAGATGAACAAAGAAACACAAGTAGGACAAAGTGCTTCAACATATATTCAACAACCAACGCTCATCTTCCACCCAACCGCCACAAAAAGTGAGAAACCGCTACAAAATCTATGCACAGCATAGTGAATCCAGAAAGATTCACGCTGCAAAACGAATAGTTTCTTACCTGTCGGTGTAGTTTTGCAGCTTGAAGATCTTTCTGGATTCACTAGCGAACCCACCCACCTCCACCAGAAAGATGAGGCTGGAGAAGAAGGTGGAAACTCATGGAAAGAAAGAGTTGAAACTTAGAAGATACGTGAAAAGATGCGTGAAAAGAATTTACGTTGAAAAAACGATTAACAAACAAAGCCATGGATTCACTACAAAGACAGAAAAGGAAAAAGAGACAGAAAAAAGAATCCGAAGATGGCGCCCAAGGGTGGTAGCTTCCGCCGGAAGCACGCCGACGTCACCGAAGGTACACCAAATGGTGGGACGTCGACGCCCACCTGGGCTACGACAAAAAAAAAAGAGAAAAAAGACTACGAATCCGGACCCAACCACCAGATTGCGGAATATGCACAGCATAGTGAATCCAGAAAGATCTTCAAGCTGCAAAACTACACCGACAGGTAAGAAACTATTCGTTCCCTGTCACCACCCAATTCTGCATAATTCCGGCCACACCATTCACTATGTGGCTGCTCCTGGCCTGCGCACGCTAGGAATCTCCCCTGCGCAGCCCTGAAACGTGTGCACACACATGTACACATGTCTGCGTGTAACCAGCGTGGTGCCCCATACTCCAGCTGCTGCGCAGCGGCCTAGTCAAGCCAGGGGTACACCAGCAAAATCTCCATGCAGTCTCCTTCATTATGAGTTCACTGTGGGTGAGTCCCAGATTAGGAGGCTTCCCCACAGTAAAAGCTCAACAATTGGGTGCTCAAAAAGCGAAAAATCCGGGCGGCCCATAGTTTCAGAACCACCTTCGCCCATTTACCCACATGTTGAAGGCGCTGTCTTTTCTGCTCCTTCCTCTTGCCGTCTTTTGGTAAGGGGTAGCGGAGTTTGAGTGGGGAAAAATGGGCAACTACAGAAGCCTCTCTAGTAGTGTGCAGAAAGGCAGATTTTGTACATTCTGTGATGAATTAACCTGTAAGGTACTATACCTTTTGGGTAATCCTTACCGGTTACGATCTTGTCTCTGTTCCAGTTCTTGTTTTTATAGATTTATTTTTGCTTTTTATGAACTATATAAATTGTATGTGTCTTCTGATAAATTTATCTCTAAACTAATTTTGATTCTTGTGGTGACCATGGGATAAATTCCTTCATTAAATGCTTTTGATGTCATTCTAAATATACATGGTCGTGTTCTTCCCTGCTAAATATGTTTAATAAATTGTAACATTCATATTTTGTTTTTATTTGTAGGTGGAAACAATATGAATCTTATGTACAAGCCTTGGAGAGCAAGTATACAGATCTTAATTGTAAGTTTGTATCAGAAGAAAACTGAAGCATCAGGACTAGCATTACGTTAAACTATTGCAGATTAAATTCTTTCAAATTGACACCTGTTGTATTCGGAAGCAATTTGTGTGTTGTTGTTGAAAAAATTAAAAGCATTTTCTCCAAATGTAACCAGGCATAATACAGTAACCCCAAATGTATTGCTTTCTTGTGTATTCACGTGGGTTAAGAGAAAGGAATTAAAAAGTGCTCAATTAATTTGTATACTTCACTTGTGTAGTTGATGAACAAACATTTATTTGTAGTTGATGAACAAACATTTATTTTTGTCCGCTAAGCCCCAATTTAAAATAAAGCATTTTATTTTTAGTAGTATTTCATCACTTCCAAACAAAAACACTATGACCACATTGTCTGAGCTTTTTTTCCTGTCATAAATAGCCTAACTGCACGTATAATATTTGCAGACAAGTTCCAGATTATGGTTTGTTGTGTTTTGTTTCCAAGCACCCTGGTGTTGTGCATCATTTAACCAGTCTTGGTGAAAACAGTTATTTCACGCTGTTTCGGGAAGTATGCAACAATTCAACAAATTTGGAGGGAAACTAAATAAAAAATGGTATTTTCAAACCGTTTATTTCTTCCCATTCTTTTAATGACATACTTTATCAAATACAAAACTGCAAGCTTTTGCATTTAATTGAAAGGAGCACCCAGGTGTATTCAGGGTTGGGGAAAAATAGTGGAGCAGGTGCGTCTCTTGATGTTGGACTCTGTGGAAAGTAAACATAATCTCCCAAAGGTGCTGTCTGTTAGTTGACTTTAAACATGAACCCTTTGCTGTGTAGATAAAATATCTGTACATTTTGGATGCACCTAAAGGGTCTTGATGCGCCCCCTCCCCCCCCCCTTGTCGAGGGTAGGCTAGTCTATGAAATTTAATTTAGCTCTTTTACTCTCATGCACCTCTTGAGCTTTATGTACGTTGCTATCTAGCCTGAGTGTTGCCTGAGAGATGTTGTTGTCTTCATTGCACTTGTCATCACTTTCTTGGGAATCACTTCCAATTCTCAGTAGATCCAATTTATTTAGACTGGTGAGTGTCAGAAAACCTGGCAAGAGAGAATACTCTGCTCGGAAGTCTAATTTTTTAACAAAAAGCATCAAGCCAGTAACTCATTATTATCTCGCACACAACATAACTTTCTTGACAGATGAAAGACTCTAATGAACCATTCAAACAATGTTCTTATGATTGTGGTTATCGTTGCAGAATTCAGCTTTGTTCATATAATGAAACACTAACGTATGAAGTATAACAGTGTTATAATTCATATTTTATTAAATTTCCTTTGCCAGAATGTTTTCAGTTAAATTACTGTTGGCAGCAATTGGTGTTCGTTTTCAGCAAATAACCTTTTTGCAAGACCCCACACTACTGTTTAAGGAAACTAATGGTTAAGCTAAGTTGAGTTTCCACTGTCTACTTGAGGCATCCTGACCCCTCCTTGTAAATCCTGCCGTGTCCACTGAGCCATTGTTCATTAGTCACTGTTGAGCAGAAAAATAATAAGCCACTTGATTTGTATAACCAGTTTCAGACTTCCCTGTACTTTCTTTTTAAAACCAGCTAACGATGTGACTGGGCTGAGAGAGTCTGAAGAGAAACTCAAGCAACAACAGCAAGAGTCTGCTAGAAGGGAAAACATCCTCGTAATGAGGCTGGCAACAAAAGAGCAGGAAATGCAAGAGTGTACGGTAAGTTTTCATATTGCTGCTGTGTAATTGTGAGTTTAGACCGGAACTACTGTTTTATGATCAGAATTAAATATGGTTACACTGATTTCTCTGCGATTTATTTTTTTCCCCCATGAAATAATTTTTCCCGATGAATAAAACATCTCAATTTCTCACGCCAATATAAATATTACCTGACATTTTTTCAGATGTAGCAGTCCTAGAAACCATATTTACCGAAAACATCTTGCACTATTGCAGTAGCATTGCATGCCAGCCACGAATAGAGAAGTAAAAAGAATGTTGATCAGGAATATATGTGAAAAGTTGTTGAACAACCTGAGATTGTGCATTACCCTAAAATACAGTAACTCAAATGATATTGAAGCATCTTTTAAAAATACCCATCTGAAACCTAGTTGATTTCTAGAACAAACATCCCCATTAAACAATTATGTCGAATCCTGCATTTTTTGTCCGAGTATTTATGAAGTTTCTAAACCATGAATAGCTGTTATCAACTTTACCAAATTGCTAGCCTGCTGTATAGCCCTGCAGAGACATATAGTCCTTACATGTTCTCATCCAAAGTCTTAATATCGGTATATTAAAAATATTTTTACCGTTTTTTTGGGAAGCCTGCACAGCAGAGATTATTAGAATGAACAGGGAAACATTCACAATTCTTTTGTTGTTCATTTATTCTAAAGCAAACTGTTTTCAGGGAACACAACGTGACAGACTACGACATACAAATATTATTCAGATCCCAATTAATAACTTATTTTGGTAGTTTTTCGGACTGCACTTCCGTATTTTCTGAGCTCTGTTAATAACTGGTGAAGTTACACAATTTATCTGTCTTCAGAAGTCGGAGTATGCCTTCCAAGTATTCCAGCTTGTGACTTTTAGATTATCGCATATTTCACCAGCGAACCTTTTACTCACTGAGCTGTCCAGTTGGCTTACTTACCGGACTAGTCATTTATTCAGTTCCTTTCTTAATCGTTTGAAGTATGCCCCCAAAATAGCAGTCTGACTTATTTAATTACTCCATGTACATTGCTTTTCAAGTAGCTTCTCTAACCCATGTAAATAGTTGGCTTATATTTGTTTAAAGAAGGTATTGTTGGTGCTGATTGAGCATTACAGTTTAGAAAGCTTAAAACTCCACTCATGGAGTGCTAGAATCAGGGGGGGGGCTAGGGTTGATGGGGGGGGGGGGGGGCTCAAGATTTTCTCTAGATGACACTGCTTCTGGTTCAAGATAAATTTACCTTAAGAGATAAGGAGCAGTCCTCCTTTTTGGCTACTGTGTTGTGCTTTCCAATGTCATTTGTGTCTGTTTTTCCATGTTTCTGGACGATTGAATAAAAATATATATTTTTTGCAATACTTTTTCTCACTGTTTTTTTTGTTCCTAAACTTTATCTGCCTTGAAATGTGCTGCACATAACCAACTAAATAAAAACGTTGTTCAGCAAGCCCAGTTAAGCGGTAACCACTATTCTATGCTTTTTGGCAACACCTACAGTTGTCCTTGACTTTACAGAGCACCTTGTACAAGTAGTAATGATTGCTGTTGCAAATGTTTAATTCAATTCATCATTGTTCAAACCCACAAAGCCCCCAAGCAAGCCTCTTTGGTTGCTGTATGAATAACAGGAGGGACGTTTTGTAGGTGGTATTTAAAAAAAAATGTTTTTCTTATCACTTCCTACACTTAGCACCAACACTTTGTTGATATGAGTGTTTGGGGATTGGAGGAAGAGGTGGGATGGCAGTCGAGGGGCTACACATTCCCTACCTAAAAAGATGAGGTGGAACTAGAATTAGATGCACTATAAAAAAAAAGCATTGGTAATGCATCGGTTTCGCCTATGTTTTTATCAATCCTCGTACAGGAGAGGGAAAGAGCTCCCTGACAGATAACACCGTATAGGAGAGGATGTGGCGCAGCTTTATGCGAATATAGTTCCACAAAAGTGTACTTTAACATTATTTCGGTGGTGGGACACCTATGAGAAGCAGACCATGAACCAGCATTGGTAAATGCAGGAAAATATGCTTCAGCCAATAGAAATGGAGGAACCAGCATTGGTAAATGCAGGAAAATATGCTTCAGCCAATAGAAATGGGGGAAGGGTAAGTGGCATGCACAGGAACCAATGAGAGGCCAGAAAGCTGGATGTAAGTCCCTTAAGTTTATATTAATAGATTTCTCAAGCACAGTTCAAGCGAAACCTAAAAATATCATCCTATTCTGGATCTTCAAACTACGAGCACTCGTAGAAATGTTGCTTTTGTTCTGGAAGTGGATTACATGTAAATGAAGGATTCAAAGGAGGTTTAGCCTAGAGTGTGTGTAAACCCGCTCACAATAATTTGGGGTCATCTGAGACTGTAAAAACTGCAAACACCACCATTTAAACACTTGCTTACACTGGAGAGCCCTACTTCTCCAAAGTAAGTGGACGTGTACATTTATCCAAACTGTTCAGCATTTTCTTTTTGAGTCTGAACAGATCCATATTAATCCATACTGTCAATAGAACATTTGTATATTTTATAGCTGAAATGTAGCGAATCAATTAATGCAGCAAACCTATTTTTCACTTAGTTATTGGGTAGCTGACTGCAGACCTTACACCAGTGAGGACTGAAAATAAACCAGATTACCCTTGTAAAGATTCAAAGTCTCAAACATGTAATGTATAGCTAGAATCATTAGTGACACACAAGGCCATTTTGCTATAGAATTCATTCTGTAGCGTAAATGCACAATTACGAACAATTATGTGAAATGCATCTCACACTAAAAATTAGGCAGGTGCTTGTTAAAGTAAAAATTAAACTCCAGTTTTGTGCTTAAACATTACCTAGACAGTTCGCTCGGGTAAAAAATCTATCTGAAATGCTGCTCGCACTCAAAAGTTAACAACCCAAGTGGTACATCTTGCGTTAAAATTTTTCCCCGTAATTGCGCAATGTTTAGCGATGTAATCTCAATTTTGGAAACCTGTTAAACCAAATTACCAAAATTACACTGGCGTAATCAAAATTTCGCCCAGGCCTATACTAATATAGATTTATTTGGGAGCAGTTATTTTTATAGCTTGTGCTCTTTTTTTTTACCTAGGGATGGAAGTCTTAAAGAAAAACTTGTGTCCATATAATTTCTCTAAAGCCTCTGTTCCTTACTTAAAGTCCAGAATCTCTCATATAGCTTTCTAAATATACGCTACAAGCTTTGTCTGCACATACTGATGACAGTCTTGAAATGCTGCCCCCCGACTAGACAACTTACAGGCATATTGGGGATCACCATAGATGAGGTGTGCGAAGGACTACTATACCGCGCACTCAAAGTTTCTAGAAATGCCCTATTGAAGCTGATTAACTTCGGTGCTACATAGGGCATATCTCACATAAGGACGGATAAACTGACATTTCATAACGTCCCTGTTGGGGTAAATCGGGGATGAATTACTCCATATGTTTTGGAGCTGCCCAAAGCTAGGTGTCTTCTGGAAGATAGTGACTGACACATTGACTGAGGTAATAGATTGGGGGGCGGTCCACTGCACACCGGGACATTGCTGGTTCCAAGACTAACTGATAGTTTTCAGGACCTAGTGCTTCTCTTGGCCAAAAGGGAGATTGCCCGGACTGGAAGGCACAGCAAGGGCTTACTACTGAGGGAAGCCCTATATGGGGGTGAACTGTGAGGGTGCGGTACGACTCAGACGCGACCAGGGATCCCTTGAGGTTGCTAGAGCTTGGGAAGCAATAGTAGAAGACTTGAAACACCCGGACCGCTCCTTACCCGAAGAACCCCTACATACGCCCTGATGACATGGATAACATTCTAGACCTTGGAGAAAACCGATACGATGCAAAGGGATAACCCACTCTAGGCTACGCACATATAGATTTCACAATTTGGGCATTAATAACAATACAATAGAGCATCCCCAACACCCTCTTCATTCTACAATGGGGAAAAGTCAGTTTATCGTTGTCGACCTAGTAGCAGGCGCAGCCATGGCACACCAGGGGTGGGGGAGGTGAGAGTGAGGTGGGGTTACTGCTCCCTATAGGTAGCACCGCAAGTTGATTATCACAATTCTTGGCGGCAACAAAGACGTTATGTCTGACAAGATAACATTTCTAAATTGATAACCCCATTACTACTGTGGGAGGGCCCTGTCCCCTGATTCTTGTTGGGCACAAAGTTGAGCGCATTACCTGTGAGATGTGAATTAGCAGCATTTAATGTTTATATGTCCTGTTGGGTGCCAATCACCTGGTTGTACTTAAACAATAAAAAATGTTTTTTTTTAAATGCTGATGTTAGTCTTGTAGATATTTCCATAGCAGCCCAATTTAAGAGTGTTAACTGCAGGATTTGCCATTTGTTCATAGTCCTAGCAGATTCCTATATTGTCCAAAGCATAGTCTTTATCTTAAGTCGTACTGGACTTTGGTTCTCCCTAGTTTTGCTGCCTAAGAGCAGCTTCATACCAGCAGCAGGCTATAATTGGACTTCATTGATTAGAACTAAAGGCCGTCAATTGTCTTATTTCCTCCACAGTAAAAGATGTCGAGTAGATCTTTCAAGAGACCCTGTAGAGCCTGATCTGTTCTACCACAGCTCATTGCTTCGAGAAATCTGTCTCTAGCTAACACTCAAAGGAAACGGTCTTCAGGAATCGTTTTTAATAGTCTTGTTTCAATGCCTTATTACACAAGTGTTGGATATCGGCTTGGGGAGAACGCGCTGTGTATTCAAATCCGTCAAGATGGAGCCCCTCTCTGAGCTTCCTTCAATCATGCTTTCTACTTCATGTGCCCAATTTTAAATTTAACATTGACTACTGTGGCGTTACATAGCTGTTTGTAGTGGATGTACATTTCAGTTGTGTTCTTTTGGTTCTTTGAAGAAAAGGGGTATTAAAAAGCAACCTGCTAAACTAAATGCTTGTTGCATTGCATTGTAGCATCTGTCCTAACTTTCCTTTTCAGGAGAGCTTTCTCTAATCAAAATGTATAGTCTCCTTCAATGAGCTTCCACAATTTCAGTATGAGTATTAAAAAGATGGCTTTGTATAATCCTTTTTATTGAAAGCTGCAATTTGTGACCACATTTTCCTTTGAGTTTGCTTTTTACCAGCAAGTTTGAACAGGAACCGCTGCTGTCATTTAATTATTTTTAATGGCTTTAGACCCATCACACGTTTTCTTTGTTAGTTTTTGAGTGGCATTTATATCTGCGTGCACTTTGGAGCTTTCAATAAGCACCGCTTTTACTGTGAATAACATTTAATCTCAATCATGAGATGGAAAATTAGATGTATACCTCAATTTACACTACTTGGAGCATGTTCACATATTTGATTCCATTTAAGTCCATGCTTATTGAGCACGCTCTAGCTTTAGCAGTTGCAGCTATCTGCAGTGTTGCAGGCACCTATTTATCATGTAAAATGTCAAGCTCCCGCTTGTCTCACATGCAGTGGATCTCACTTGCGGAGAATCTCGCATTTCTTTCCAATTAGTGATAATATGGAATCATCCACTGCATCGACACTGCAGCCCCCACTCGACAATCCTATTGAAAAAAAATTAAGGTGTCATGGAAAGGAACAGGGTGTTTAACATGTAGCATGATCTAGATTACCCTGGCAATGGCCAAGTGTTAGAATGGTAGCAGAGCAATAGATTTTAGGGCAAGAAGTAGCTCGTAGCGTCACCTGCTTTGAGGCCATGCAAAGGTGCTACCATTGCTGTGCCTTTATTATGTATCAATTTGGTGCAAGTGAGGTACAAGAAAGGCAAACTTTTAACTGTCCTACTTCGATCGCGCTCAGGAAAGTGACTGGACATGATATTCAGGCTTCACAGAAGATGGCTGTAATGCTCAAGGCATTTGTCTTTTTGCCAGTTTGCCACCTCCTCCCTCTGCTACAGCATGATCCTATATAAAATATTGCCCTGTCCATAACCTCCATAGTGCTATTCTCTAGTTGGTTAGATTCCTCAGACATCAGCAGACTTGAGATGAAGTCTCCAAGAGGCCAGTCAGGATGCTTCATGCGAAGTATCCCTTTTCTGAATGTATTGTGCACAACCATCCTATTCCGTCTTACTAGCTTTATCCATCGCCCAAGTCAGGAAAACTGGCATAAATGTATCTGCAAAAATAATACAGCAATTGAGACTGAAATGGGACCAGTAATGCTTCATTTGTTATAGCATGCACCTTAAACACCTTTGATAACCCTACTGCATCTTAGCCCTGCATCTCGTGATTGATGCAGAGATTACAATTTTCTAAATTTTTTGGTAGGAAATCAGTACTTGCTACATCATGTTAGTTAACACGCCCTAAGCAGTTAACACAAGATCTCCTTTTAAATGACACTCATTTGGAGCATTTATTTAAAAATGTTTTGAGAGTTGTAGAGCCCAGGGGTCCCCAGCCTTTTCCTTAATAAGAGCTAATTATGTTCGATGAAAATCATCCTGAGCTACTAATATTAGAATTGTATTTGTAACCACTTAGGAGAAGATGACGATGTGCACCATATGTTAGATTATTGGCAGCTATCACCCCCAGTTCATTGTATACGGGTGTCAGCAGTATTGTAAATAAAGGTTTGTCAATTTACAACGCCTATGTGATAATACAGAACAGCCATAGCTGCAATGCCTCTTGCACCAAGTTAACATGAAGTCTTTACATAGTTGCATGATTAATCACTCAAATCCCCTTTAACTATATTTTGGAAATTCAACTATTTCCCTCTGAACATCTACTTATGACTTATGAAACTGCTCACATTTTCCCCATGAAAATATGCCTTTCAATTTTAGTATACATGTATTTATTCAACCAATAAAAAAACTTCCAATTTAGTAAGATGGAGGGCACACAGGGGTGCTACTTGCTTGTAGATGGAGTTACCAGTAGATTACAAGCTATTCTATGGAGAAGCTTGATATAGCCTCTTCATAATCGCTCCTACAGTGTAGTGGTAAACATCCAATAAATGACTCCAGTCTACTGGAGCAAATTGATTGGTGTTCAACTACAGACTCTGAAACGGAAGGAGGGCTCAATAAATACGGAGTGGAGCGTTCAGCCTTTCAGGTGCACAGTTCCCTAGCACTAACTTCACTTATTACGCTTCTTGTCTACTTCCCATTTAAACTGATGAAGTAGATGGAGCCAGAGCGAGCTTGCTACATGAGAAAGTGCTAGTAAATCAGGACAGTTCAACGTGAAAACAGAGATGGGCAAGTGGTCAGGAAATTTCCTTTGGTGCTGCTGTATGGCTAGCTGAGTTCGGGCGATCGGCCCATGAAACCAATCTTTCCTGGTCCCACCAGACTTTCAAATGCAGCGATTTATTGAAGGGTCTTTTCTACTCACCGGCCAGACCCGTTGAGACATCAAGCGCTCTTCTAGCCCTTTCCTGTTTGTCTTTTACTGACTGTATACAGCTAGTGGAGCTAAAAGAAGGCATCAAGAGGGTTCTAGAGCTGTGGAAAAGAATAACGATGGGCCTGGTCTACAAGGGTGCTCCTTTTTTTGTTGGGGGGAGATTCAGGAGTTCAGCTAGTGAGTAATATGCAAAGGGTGTATAAAATTATATAAAATTAAATATGTATAGTTAGTCAATGGGTGCTAACTAATACTCTTGAATAAAATTAACAGTTCATTTAAGAAAGTAATTGCTGCAAATGTTTAGGAATTTAGGATGTTCCTTCCACTATGAGAAGCAAAGGCCCGGTATAATTCATGGTAATTCATAGAAACTAATGGTATTTCTCACTACTCGGTACAATATAGCTGGCGATATGTTAGTGTAAAAGTGACTTCTCTAAATAGGTGATGTTAAGTAGCTTCTTTGGTCAGTTAGGCTGCCCTGATTTTTTTTTTTTTTAAGTTTTATTGATTTTATACATCAAAACACAACCAAATGACAGTGGTTTCTTTAGTTTCACGAAGCATATCAATAGTACAACAAATTTGCCCCACATATCAACGCCCTATCCGTCTCGCTCATAGGCTGCCCTGATATGTTTCAACAGCCCTTCTGTTTTTTATTTTTGGAAATGCTTCGTTATTCCTTTGAGTAGACTGCCAAAACTGTATGTAAAGCCTTCCCCTCCACCCAACTTCAACATTGCCCACTTAAGTTTTCAACTTTTTTAATTATGATGGAAGGCGCTTACATCAGCTCTCAAAATTAGTTAACACCTCACCTGTTGCCAAATATATTTGTCAAATTTGGTCATTTTACATTTTTTGTTATAACTTTCCTTTATTAATATATAGATCGTTGTAAAAGTTACAGGAGTCATTGGAATGATGTCTTCAATTTAATTGAACACATCAAAATGCTTAAGAACAACCTAATTTGAAGATTGTCTGATTAATTATACAGGCCACTGGTACTTGACAAAGATGGTAATTTTGATGTCCTGGCTGGAGTTGGTGCTGCACTGTCTGGTCTGCACCCCACTTTTGATTTTCCAGCTGTTTGTCAATTTATTCTGCATTTCAGGAAGACTGTTCTGCACACTCTAGTTTGGAGTCATCTGTTAAGTGCCACCAGCACGTTGCACCTTTCTTATTTCCTTTCTAGGAAGCCATTGTTCAGGGATGCAATCATAAAAGTACACGTTTTTTTTTCTGTTTTTTTTTTTAGTACATCTATGACAAAATAGCTTAGTGAAGCTTGCACTCACACAAAGGTGACCCATCTCACAGCAGATGAGTTAATAAGTACATAAAGCATCTTCATGGCTTTGCTTTCACCCATAACTGCCATTCTCCCATCATTTCTTATGGCGGTAACCTTCCCTGGCCAAACGCAACCTTTACCAGAGGACTCCTTCCAGCCACACCAATTACCAAGGCCCATGGAAAGGAGCATCACTCAAAGAAGCAGAGGGTCCTTTGGGTTCTACAGCTTCAACATGCATTAATCAAAGAAGCAGAGGGTCATTTAGGTTCTAATACTTTTACGTCTCAGATTTTCTGTTCTTTTGAGCACCAACCTGTTAAAGTCCAGCCCAGCAAAGCCCGCCATGCATTGGAGAAGTCCCCCGCATTGGACTCGCCCTACTGCCAGTTATGGGGAGAGATCAGAGCACTAGCTCAGCAAGAGAGAGGCCAAAACACACGAAGCTGAAGATGCCAAGTAGGTAAAGACTTGGTATGTGTTTCGCTACAGTGCTAGTACGTAGGCAACCGATGCACAATTCAGATATGAACTGCCTCAGTTAACCTCTTCAGCCAGTCTCGTCTCTGACACAGTTTAATAAACTTCGAAGTAAAATGTTCTTTTAGATCCCTCGTCCGATCCTGGATGATAAAGTGTGCTAAAGGATTGACTTGTTTTTTTGGTGCAGGAGTTCTTATGCATCCCAGCTGGTAGTTCACCAACACCAGTCATTTGTAAATTTGTGCTCTTTCTTCAATAAATGTTGACTGTATGAACTTTTTTGATTATTGCTATAACTGAGCTGCAGCAGGTGCTCATAACAAGATTATCCATGAACCTGTTGTTCAAGACTTCTCTCCTCTAATCTCTTTCAGGATGCTGTGAACAGCAACCTACATGCAGAGTTAATCTTTGTGAAGTCTAACATGATATTTGTTCATTATACAGCCAGTCTCAACACTAACACTGTCACAAATAGTTGGCTCCAATGCTATCTCATCAAGTGATGGCTACCCCGAATCTTCCTGCTTCACTAACTCTTCCGGCATATCTTCCTTTAAGCTTCCTCCTTCACAAAGACCAGATACTGAAACAGGCAGACATTGAAGACTAATTCATCAAGCTTCCTTTCTCAAGGTTAAGGATGATCGAGTTGTCTGTCTAGTCACCCAACCAGTTGTTACATTTTTTTTAAATAGTTATGCACTGGTTGCTCTTGGCTTCCCCAGTAAACCTTTGCCTCTGGATAAAGCCTCAAGTATACTCAAGTTTTGGGTAAAGCCTACCCCAAGTTCTTCATCTCCGTCACATCAGCCAAATTAGTATCACCTTTTTTTTTTTTAACGTGGCAGCACAGTCTATTTTACTGGATGCAATAGCTTTGCCTTGTCACGTGTACAAAGAAGCTAAAATGTCTTGAATTGTGGGGCGGTAATAAGCAATTTTGTGATCACCTTTTTATAAACTGCTCTAGAATGTTTTCATCAATATTGTAAATCAGCGTTCTTTCCTTCTTTCTGCATAGTCTTAGAGTATAAATGTGTGCTCTGACTGGGCAGAGGGACTGCAGAGCAAAAACTGCCTATGTCTAGGATCATCTATTAAGACAGTGGAACATGAAAGTCTCTCTTCCATGTGACTGAGGCCTTATTAATAACGGCAGAAATACTCCGATAAAGAGATGTACATGGATTTAAAAAATAATCTTGAGCTCTTCTGGCAGATAAAGCACTATTGCAGTTTGTGACTGCTGTCGTGATTACAAAGTCCAATTGTAGGGTTCCATCTAATGGCTGCTAAACAGTCCTTAGTCTTTAAAATGGGACAAGATAATTTTGCCCTAAGCCTCCAGCATGCCTGCTCTTCCTCGGTCACAAAAACTAGGGAAAGACACTTCAGGGGTGGAATAAAGCCCTTATTTCAGTCCACTGGCCAGTAGTAGTCAGTTACTTCCCCAGAGCAGTGATGGCCTGAGCCACTCCCATCACTAGAAATGCTTACTCTGGAGAGAAGGGGAATGATAATTTTCCACGACTACCAGCACTGTAGCTAAAGAAAACGTACTAAATAAATTACTGGGTCCTTCTGGTGGGGATTTCAAAGGCTATGCTCTTCAGTCATCAGCCTTCCCACTAACTTCCCTTCCAGTTGTTCTATGCACCCCTGTAGAATTGGAGCAAGTCCAGTGACACCTGTAGAGCCGATCACTAAAAGGACACAATTCTACTTTCCCAATTTCTACCCTCAGTATTTTCTGACAAAGGGGAATTCCCTTCCAGATGTTTAAAATGCCAACTCTGGCCAAGGTGTTAGCAGCAGTTTAAATGACTTTCAGTTATCCTGAGCACAGAACACCTATTTAAATTTTGGGGTAATGTTGACACTACCAGAAGTGCTATAACACTTTTAAAACTAGCCTGGGCTGTGGCCATTCTTTATCAGCCCAATGGCTGCTGCTTCCTCTGTTTTTGCCATGTCCCTATACTGAAAGATGCAAGTCTATTAATGAAGCACAGCCCATGGACACTCGTGGTTCCTAAAGCTTCTAGGATTGCCGGTGTCCTAAAGTTTGATCTCAATTAATAAAATGCATATTACATCACTAAGACTTACCATTTCAAGGCACTTAAGACCGTTTCTGGACAGCCAGTATAAATCCATGCTGGTTTATCCACTTCTTACCTCCTTTATAGCCCCTTGAATGGAAACTGTTTTTCGTACTCCCTCCCCCCAATTTCTTTGCTTAACGTAGGTCATTGCAACCACATTTTTGTGTATGAGTTGAGAGCAAAATACGGAGCCATGCCTATTCTTCAGACCCCACTGACTATCCTGTCTAGACATTAAAAAAAGTAAGTTTGAGCCCCAGAAGTTCTGTCGGCTGGGTGACTCCCGGCTTTTCACTCTGGGTCTGGTTTTTAAACATCAGTCATCCCTTTAATAAGGAAGCCATGCGCTGTGAATTGAGGCAATATTTACTTGTCACGTAGGTTCGATGAACTGCTGCTCTTTCCTAAAATATCTTGGCTCTAGTGCCTTATTCCTCAAGAGCTAGCTTGGGGTACTAGGCTTTTTTTGACAATCCTGAGAGTTTGGGGCTTGCCCAAAAATTAACCATTTCAGTTATGTCTATTGCGGTGTTTTTGCTGTTCATCCTTGACCAGAAATTAGAATTCTTGTGCCATCTCTGTGGACAATGTAATGTCTACACCAATTACCGGCTACAAGATATGCCTGGTCTCCGATGTTGCCTATATCGAACGAATGGCAAGGTGATTTTTAGTCATAATGACTGGTCTCACCTCTTTCTCCACAGTGTGACACAAGTAGTGTGATGCTTCCTCATGCATATCTTGTCACTATACCTGTCCTTCTAAACATGTGATGTGAATAGTCTTTCGTTGAAATAGCCTTCCTAGGGATCCATAACCCCTTAAAAGACGCGTTAGTGCTAAAAGTCGTGGGGTCTTTTGGAGTATACATTCTTTCCTCACAGGGTTTTGTTGTTGCCCTGCACACTTGTATGTTCTCAAAGCTATTGAGACTTGAGCGCAAATAAGGCTATTCACCGTGGATTCTTTTCATGCTCTCGCTACTGTGGCACATATTCTCAGATTTTATCTGGACACGACTAACAAATTACTTTGTAGTTACTAACTCCTTGTCATTCGCGGCAGCGAAGCAGGCAGGCCTTTAACCAGAACAAATGTTGCCTTATCGGACACTGCCTGTGCTCTTTTGTATGATTTGCAGTCCTAATCCCATCTGTTAACTAATTGAACATATTCCAGCTGCAAAAAGTCGTTATTCATGGTGTTCTTGCGGGCAGTTTGCAAGTCCTATCCGGTTCTTGCTGAGGCAGTCAAATGAATTTTAAGACCACTTTCATTCATTCCGTCTATGATGTGGCTTCAACTCACCTAAAATTCTGTTGCTGTTTAATGCTACTTGCAGGTTTTGAATGTGTGCATTTCAAATAGTGCTAATTGACGAGGGTGCACACTTGTGTGGAGACATACTTTGATGGGTGGACCCCTGTCATATAACGGTTTCAGTTGAACAAAGTTTGAGAGTTTCGATTTCAGTATTTAGATAAAGGGTACCCACAAATTAAAACCTCACAATTTAGGACTTGGTCAACATTCTGGTAAGTTAAGGCTTCTGTTATGCAGATTAATCTCACTCTAAACCGAGAGTATCACATGGTGTTTTTGCAAGGCTTTTCCCTCTCTAAAATAGTAAATGTTCTCCTTTCAAAATGAATATGGTCTTCTGTTTGGCTGTAAGGCATCTGTTTTCTTTCGATTTGCTGGAGTGACTAATTACGTTGTTGTGGTCAAAGTATTGAATAGAATGGTTTGTGGGTATAAAAAGACTGTCTCCAGGTGTCCAGGGTATTCTTGCCATAACTATTACAATCACATATGGTAACATTAACTTTCTTATGAACTGGCTAGCTCCACCTGTGAGGGTCACTGCAACAATCGCACAAGCACTTGTCCATGAGTGACAACTAAAAGCCTGGGCTTCGGGTAGTTACTTGAATAGTGCTTCATACCTCTGAACTGCCATTTCTAAGCACTGTAAATGTTACTGTCCCCAAATGTAATGGTAATGAATTTAACAACTTTGCAATAGTAAAAAAAAAAAAGATGGCTGTGCTGTGATTCAAAATTCGTGATCAGCCGACTGCTTATTAGTGAACATTCAGCTTGCGTTGCTATCCTGCCTTCAAATCATTAGATGACTGGTTTCTCTGCTGGGATCACATGCACCTTTTGAAAATCAATCTGCACTGTGTTTGGCATGTGACCACTTGGAAATCCTACATCTTTGAACAGGTTTGGCTGTCTACAATAACAAGTAGGTCGGGGGGGGAGATCTAGTGTGCTACAAGAGTGTCCTCCAGGGTTGCAGGGACGGAACTGGTTTTGGTGGGGCTGGAAAAGTGAAAGCTAGTACTCTATTTATTTGGCAGCCTCAATCTCGAGGAGTGAACATTTGGAGGTTCAGACTGAACTTTTGTGTTCTAGAACAGCATGGTTTGGTGCATCAAAGTAACACGGTTAGTGTAAACAGATTTATCATTTTAGCAAGAAATCAATTTCCGTCTTCCCTGTCTGGATGAATACAAGAAGCCCATACTGATTTATCCTTGACCTGTCTGCATCCTTTGACACAGTGGATCATGAAATACTGCTGGAAAGGCACTGCAGTGGGTCCGATCCTTTCTCACAAACCATAGTTAAAAGGTGGGAACAAGCTCTTAAGTTTCTTTTCAAAGTCCGTGATCTGCGACTTTCCCCAAGAGATCACCTCTCTCGTCTTTTCTATATCTACCTACTCCCCTAGCACAAGCATCTAGGAGTACAAAGCTTCAAATATATACCTACAACGCAGTGCTTTGAAAATGGTCTGAAGAGACCACGTTGACACAATTAGACCTTGTGTTTCACAAGAAGTTAGTGCTTCTTGTTTAGGAAAGGAGACATTTGTGGCGAGATTCATGTCCAAATGTCTCCCCTTAGAATGGCGTCCCGACCTCAGAACACCCTGATCCACTTGAGCAAACATGGAAAACTGACCTAAACCTCAACTTTGAACTCCAACTTGAGGCAATGACAGTCTGTTTTCTTGTAGCCCATGCTTTTTGTGGAAGGCCCTACTTCTCTTTTATACTGACCACAGACCGGAGGAGCCCTTGTTCTAAGTCTACTACTGCAACATGCCCTACTCTTGTATACCTATGGAACTCATTTAGAGGCTACAAAGATTTTGGAACTTTCCGACAGAACGTACCTTATCCTCTGTAAGAGGAACAAATTCAAAATGGCCCTGAAAACACTCCTCTGGCTTTTACATGAAATGATCATGATCCTACAGGAGGATGAAACTGGTAGTTTCCTGACAGTCCAATGGATGAGGCTCTAGAATGTCCGTAACCTCAACCTAAGCGCTGCAACCAAAGGCAGTAAGTTCCGAAAACCCAAGAAAACTGAACTTTGATTGCACAAGGGTATTTATTGACTCAGCTTAATGCCATAACCTTTTGAACTCTAAAAGACAGTCTAGCCCCCACTTCTGTTGTCGTCGCACTGATGTAACCAATAGGAAATGTAGTGCATTACAAACCTCCTTAATAAATGAACTGGTTCTTCTGGTCTCTAGCGAGGTAATCCTTGCCCTTTGAGACTGGCAGTCTTATTGACCAACCTAAATAATCATGATGCATATTAAGGGAAAGAATGAGACGAGACATTTTTACAGCTTATTCCCATTGGCAGTGCCTGGCCCAGGACTGAAGGAGAGTTCGAATATTCTAGGTAGAACAAAGCAGTGCTGCAGTTCTGCACTGAGGGGAAGGGGGTTAATGGGAATCAAGGCTTCTTGAGTTTAAAAACCTGCAGGGGTTGGTACATTGGTATACATGCGTGCATCTGGGGTTCATAGTACCAAGGAAGCTATGGAAACTACTGGTTAAACTTAAGTCCTAAATAATGCAGTCCATCAACTGATCTTCTCTACCTCTCTCGTTCCGGATAAGGAGACCTTAAGGTGAGTTATTGTTGGTTCTTAACAAAGAAGCCGTATAAAATTAATTCCTTGTCCAGTAGCGACTGAAAGACTTGAGCAGAGTCTGCTTTCTAATGTTTCGCGAATGCGTGGCTGCAATTCATTTCAGATGTAGGTCCTAGTAAGGCCAGTGACTCCAAGTCCGTTGTCGGTAACAGTTTGCATATTCCTCCGTTAATGCATATTAAAAACATAGGCCTAATACAGAGTGCTTAACAATGATTAAGACATTTCTCTAGAATTATTGCGTGTTAAAAACTTTAAACCAGTATAGGAAGAGAGAGAGATTGTAATGCTTAGTCACGGACCTTGCGCTGAGGGGCTGTAGGACTTAAAGCAGTACCAAAGGTGAATGGATTTGTTATCAGAATCCAAGGAAAAAAGCCATTGCTGAATAGGAGATAAGAATTAGCCACATTAGTGCCACTGCTTCAGTACAGTAAAAGGGGAGATTTGATATTATATGTGTATGTACTCTTAGTGTAAAAACTACCTAGGCATTTAGCAGGGGTTCAACAAAATAATATTAAAACTGCATGATTGTTATACTGATGCTTTTTGTGTTTTTTGCACTGAATGCAGATCTTCCAGCAGCTAGGTCCCTTACACACCATTTCCCCATACTCTGCCAAAAAAACTCCTTCCTTGACGAGTGAAGCAAGATTTGAAATAAATGTACCAATCAAATCATTAATTAATCTTACTTGGCACAGAGGTTAGTTTTCACTGTTGGTTACTTCCCTTCAGGTCTGGAAAAAAATGTGCTTACAATTAAGAACGTTGGTTTTCGTTGAACTCTCCGCTCTATGGCAGACACAGGAAATAGTTGCGTTTGGGAACCGTAGAAACCTTGTTTTAGGTTTCATTTTTTTGCCCATTTCCTTCAGAGTCCAATGCTAAAATGACGAGAAGCTTAGTAAGGAAAGGTTTTTTTTTTTGGTTTTTTTTTAACTAAGATTTTTTTTTTTGAGAAACCTGCCCATGCTGTGGTTAATTCTAATCAACTACGGTTATGACTGCTTCCTGCTGTGACCCTCAATCAGTGGAAGTGAAAGTGAAAGTGAAAAAGCTTTTATTGTTCGATTAATTAAAATCATTACAATATGCTAACATTCTAAAATAATTATCTAAAAACCAAATAGGTTAAAACTCCTGATTATTGCCACAGTCTAATTTGACCTAAAACATTAGTTACAGTATCATGTTCTAGTAATACTGTTTTAGTACAAAGAGCGTTCATTTTTAAGACAGAGGTTTGTTGCATTATGACTGCTTCCTGCTGTGACCCTCAATCATTGGCTCATTCAAATGCAGTTCAACAGGAAGTTCATGCTGGCCAGGTAAACCCTCAGCACCCATTTCTGCCTGCACCTGGGCCACTCACTTCCTTCCTTAAAACATTAAGTGCACCCCTCCAAGGCATAGTAAAACTTACTGTACGACGGACTATTTTGTGGGCCGATGGCCAAAATGTCATTGCACAATACAATCTGTCCCTTACTGATGTGTGTGTGTTTTGTAGTAGAACTTTAATCATATGTGTTACACTCTTCAATTTTACATTGTTCACATGCACATATACATTTTTGTGGTGGAAACTGCGTCTTGCTCTTTAATTCTTATTGTAATGAGGGGAGAGGAGTTGGCCTAACGGCTAGGGCGCTCGACTTCGGACCTGGAGGAACTGGGTTCTAGTCTCGGTAACGATGCCAAAACCTCCTGTGATTCTGGGCAAATCACTTAATCTCCCCGTGCCTAAAATGAAAGTAACTGGAAAACGTAAAAATGTAACTTAACTGGAAAAATATGTAAAGCGCTCTGATACCTGATTCGGTTTGGGTCTAGTTCGCGCTATATAAAACTCTGCAAAAAAAAAAAAAAAAACTATAAAGGTATTTCTTATGTAAATTATAAACAGAAGATGTAGAACAATCCCTCTAGATTATTCGTTCAAAAAGGGTCCGATTAGATATCTTTCATTGTTTGCTAGTCTGGCCCACTGAGGTAAATTACTGCATTGCGTAAGGTGGTGATCAGTCTATAGTTTCCGATTATTGCATCTAGTTTTTTAGGGAAGACCGCAAATGTCACTTTTAGATTAACTTTGGTACGTTTTTCTCAAAGATGCTGTTTCACACCTTTCATTGTTTGGTAAGTCAATTGCATTCTTGTAGACTTCCAATTTTTCTAAATTTGTTCATGCTTTAATGGATTGACTGGTTTAAAGACACCGTCACGAGGACAGCAAGATACTTATGTCTTGACTCTAATTTAGAAGCACAGGTATATAGGAGAGGGGCGCTAACGCCAAGGAAGGCAGCGAGGAGGACACGGACCGAAGTACACAGAGAATGGAAGCTTCGTCTTTTTAATCTGAGTTCACTCTTCAAGAAACGTCCCAATCGGTAGAAGTGCACACTCCATATAGACACAGCACTTCGAGGATGAGCGGTGGAAGGAGTACACTTCAAATACTAAGTTCCAATACTTAAACTATTGCTTGCCCACATGAGGAGGAAGAAACTAGCCCTGTCTGTTTTATAACATACTCTGGTAGATTTAGAAAGAAGCTGAAGGCTTTGGGAGAAGATGTGGTGTAATGGCCCAAGCTGCAATTTTGGAACTGGGTTTGAGTCTGTCGCCTCAACATCCTGTGTTTTTGGACAAATTACTTATTCTCCACGTGCCTACAAAAAAAATGTGTCCTTGTGTAATTTAATTGGTGCTCATGTAAAGTACTCCAGTACCTTTGGGTTGAATTTGCGCGATATAAAAAATGTCAATACAATTTAAAAAATGTTGCCCGCCCACACAGCAACACCGTACATTACTGGAAGGCTTGCCAGTACGTGCATAGCTATGTTTAATGGGGTTGTCGTGGAAACTTGTTTTCATTCTTGCTGACATTAAATATTCAAAATGAATGTCAAAACTACAGGTTAAGCTTGCCCAAATGCAACTCCTCACCAATCTATTTTCAGACACTGTGACACCCCTACTCCATGGAGAGCAATCTGCGTTCCACCCATAAACCCTCTCACTTTGAAGTCGATCTCGGTCTTTGGATGCACAGTAAATGTGATGAGGCAGATTAAAAGGCAAGAAAATGCCAGTTAACAAAGCCAATGGCAGACAACGGGCAGAATGCATACCCAGGTCTGCTTCATAAACTCCCTAAGATGTCTTTCACATAGCGCATCTGTGTGTTATCTGGTAGTCCGCGACCTAAAAAGGAGCCTTGTGTCTTAAAACGTCGAACACAGAACAAAGACAAAAAGTTGACTTTTTAAATTCACGTATTTGGCATTACTATATTAGTGACATTAAGTATTTTGCAGTATGAATTGTTTTAATTTTTGCTCAGTGGAAACACATGCAGTTACAGGCTATGTGTTTAATTTGAAGAATGTTTGAGTGGAGATTAAGTAGAGCGCTGTATTTACACCTATTCTTGATTCTTTGCTTTGGCACTATACTTCTACTTGATGGGGGACACTCTTACGCTACTCTCTTAATACTGACCAATATATGTTACACTTTGGTTTACTGATTCACTCTCCCGATGCCCCCACTCAGTGTTCTCTATACACTAAGACATTGGTATAAGCCATCCACACACCCAAGGTGTACCTGAACACCTCTTTAGTGGGATCAATGATTGGTGCCGTCTTATATTACCTGCTTACCTGTTTGTATATTGATATGTGTTATGTATGTTATTATTATCCTATCATGTCAGTGACTATTATATTGCTTCCATTATCTCTGTTCATTCCTACTGCCCCTACCCTGTCTTTGTGAAGCGCTCTGATATCTGTAAGGATCTTGTTCGCGCTATATAAAACTTTGAATAAATAAATAAATATACGGAGCTCAGTTCAATATTCCATTTTAAAATCCGAAATCTATGTAGTAGAGGAAATCTAGTGTAATTGATAGTTACATTTTTATAAAAGGTGTTTGTCTGCCCAAGCACACACATCTCTGTATTACTTTATCAAATGTTTGGGATAAGATTTCTTTTAATTATTAAAGCAGAAAGTAATTTTCAGATTCAGAAGTCATGCTTTTAAATTGCATATTTTAATGGTTTTTTTCTTTGCTGTAAATGTAAATTAGCTCTCCCTCAAACCATATTTTGAAATGCCCTTGAATAAACGTACGTACAATAACTTTATCTAGTGAGTAGTTAGTTTTCAAGTTGCAAATGTCTAAATTTTCCTCCTCCTTTCTTCCCTTATACACTACCGCCTGCAGCACGTTATTTGCAAGATAGAACTTTCTCCTTTCTAAACTATTGGTGTTTTGGCTTGGTGTGCAGTGTGTAGCTAGGATGGATTCCGTTTTGTAAGTACCCAGATGAGCTCTTGGGGCTTTTAAAAAAAAAAATTAAGCAGGCCATTGTTTTAATATCAACAATGTTGTTGCCCTTAGCTCCTCTTTCTTGGAATGTTAGTGCTCTCCCCAAGATAACCGTAGGCTGATGTCTACTCCATGTGGAACATGTTGTATGGCATCTATTTGCGTTTCTACAGAGACAGAAGTCTTCTTTTAATAACTTAGTTGTTGTGTGTTTTTGCAGCCGGAATATGTCCTAAATATTGGTAATATAACTAGTAAGGGGTTGATTGCTGTGGCAGGTAGACAGTCCTCTGCAGCCCTGTGTTTTTCAGTGCTTCGATGCTGTAGAAGTTGTGCATTTAGAGTAGAAACATTAACAAATCACATTGTATGATTTAGATTTGTTTAGCCTGCTAAACATGATATTCACAAGTCAAACGTTTTTGTTTGTTAATGCAGAACCAGATCCAGTACCTCAAGCAAGTTCAGCAGCCGAGCGTTGCCCAGCTGAGAACAACAATGGTGGACCCAGCCATCAACTTGTTTTTCCTAAAAATGAAAGGTGAACTGGAACAGACTAAAGACAAACTGGAACAAGCACAAAATGAACTGAGTGCCTGGAAATTTACGCCTGATAGGTAAACAAACAAATACTCCCCAGTCAAGACAACCCTGACAGTCCCACAACAAGAATGATTTGGTGGGACAGACAAGTACTCTTTCCACTCCAAGACTCAGACTTTTTTGAGCCAAAGCCACATTAACTGTCCAGCTTGTAATGCTTAATGTTATCAGATGACCTTGTGTTTCAGCTTTTTTTTCCTCCCCATTGCTTCAGAGGCCTGACTGCGTCGGAATTCTCCGAAGAAGTGGCCGCATCCAATAACAAAATTGTTTCATTGCTAGAACTTGGTCACACTTGCACAATGGTTCGGTTTGAAGACATTACAGGGAGGAACTGAAGTCTGTGGTACTTTGTGTCTACAGACAGTTTGGAAAGCAACGTAGTGTTTGAAATCCTGATTGAACATGTAAAATTCCAGTAAAAATCTAAGGAATGTTCTTCGCTCCTAACCTGAAACTAATGACTTACAGACTGTAAGTCAGTTTTGCCAGTATGACTGTGGACTTCCTGCGTGTTCACTGAACTGAGTCAAATACTAATACCTGGGGAATTATGCCTTAAATACTGTTTGCTAATACATTTTTGCATTACCACACAAAGTGCCATAACTACAAGTTGCACTACCAACATTGTGCATTTATGCTTCACCAAGTGGTCTTGGGTTCTGTAGTATGCAACTGAGCCCTGATTTGGAAAAGTCTAAACAATGCATTGTTCTTTGTAAAATTGGATATTCAGATATGCAAGAACTTAAAAAGAAAACCTTATTTATGTGCAATATGGGTGTCTGGAATTAACCAGATCGCTTAATTTGAAGCAGTTTCACTGCTTGATTTTTTTTATAACCAAACTACATGTATTTAGTACAACCTGTTTTCCTGTAGTACAGGATTTACGTTAGCTGCACTGATCGTAAATGGCCAAGCAAATGTAGCAACATTTATGGTAGGTTTTGGTCAATTTTTTTTGTTCTGTTGTATGACTGTTTTGCACTGCTTCTTAAAATATATTTAAGTTTGATGGCTACACCTTTGAGGACCTTTTTATATTCTACTGTGAAATCCTTTTGGCAGCTGGATTGACTAGAAATTGTTTGGAGAATTTCAACAACCGCTTCTGACAGTAGTTTTGTTTTTCCCGAGAGGATCCAAGACCTTTTTCAGTGTAGGTTGCACACATCAGAACTGGTACTATAGATATTTTGGACCCAGTGTCAGTTGACCTGAGATAATTTCTGGCTTTATTTAATGTATGAAGCCAAGATAAGGCTGTAGATAAATAATTATATATAAATATTCAGGTTAATATTAAAGCTTCTTATCTCCTGGTTCTGCAAACCCGCACTAAACGTTTGTCCTAAAGCCAGACTTAATTTTTTATTGAGACCTATATGTCTATTTTTAATGAACTGGGGGAATTTGCTTATGTAGGCTTTAAAAATATTGTGGCTGGCAGTTCTGGATTCTTGTGGTCTTGCACTTTGCATAGAAAAATGTAAATCAAGATGTTACTTTTTTTAAAGGATAATACGACCATTGAAATGACAAGGTTTTCTTGTTGGTTTCAGAATTAGGGCTTCTGCATGTTCAGGCTCGGGTGGGTACACAGAGTGAATTGGTTAACTGAAAGCAAATGTTTGTTTGCCTTTAAATGCTAGATTTTAGGTAGGGTGTACTTATGGGATTCATGAAAAGGATAGAGAAAAGCATTTGTTAAGTGCACGCCAGGCTAGTTCCTTTGGTGGATAACATCCCTAATTTTACCTAGAACACTTAAACAATATTGTTGCTTTATATTTAGAGGAAAGAAAACAAGGCTTCCAGATGCACTTCCATCAGTTTCAGTCCTATGCAAACTGTAGGTCATACCACAGATAGAAAATAGATTTGTTATTGGGCTGTCATGCCTATTATAACATTTTGGTTAATAGAGCTTTAAAAAGCGACATCCAACCTGCAAATTGAACTTGTCAGTCTTCTGTGTCATATGCCACAATAGAGGAGCCAGATCTAAAAACACCCTTATGTGCAATTCTGATACTGAGATGAGAGATTAGCTAAATCCAGGGGTTGTATGCCTCAAATCTTTTTGACATAAAACTAAGGAAAGGTGACCATGTTTGCAGTATATTTTCAGCACGCCATCCTTTCTCAGTGTCGGGATTTCAGTTGCAATTAAAGTAGTATTGAATCTATTATAACCGCCTCTCTGGGCTACAACAACATTCGGAACATATTTAAAAAAACACATACTACTTTTGGTGTTATTGTACTAAGCTTAGCACGTGTTTGTGCTGTTGCTGGAGCTCAGTGGTGCCGAAATTATAATTATTACTTAAAGTAGCAGAATCTGTTGCTAAATGGGTTGACGTTAGCACAAAATATTTAAAATGTGACGTCTAACCAAACAGAATAGTTTACTACTTCCAGGAAAACAAAAAGGAAATGTAAACACTCGTTTGATTTTTCTCCTAACTGTAAAGGGAAGACAACATTTTTGAATCTTCAAATTAAATGTTTTAAAATATTTAAAACTGCATACTCAGTGAATGATAGAAAAAATAACTCAAATCTGAACCAAAGCTTGTGAGTATTCTCTACGTTTTTAAAAACGGAAATGCCTGCTCTTATGCTTTTCCCTGTCAGTCAGAACCCAAAAGCACTGCTCTTGGGCTACAACTTGTCTGACCAATTTTTAAGGTTCTGTTTTTTTCCCCTTGAGCCAACCAATAGTATATTTCTTGTTTCAAAGTCCTATCTAAAGACTGTCTCAACTAGCAGCCTTCAATGAGATTTGTGCACTGCATTTTTCTGTTATCTAGTGTTTGCAGCATATCCAAAGTGTTTGTCAGCGAATATAGACTGCTGTTTCCACAACGATTTTAAGAAATCTTTGGTAACCTAACTTTGCTATATGTAGAGGTACTAACGCCGCTAATAGTTCAAGTGAAAATAAAACTATGCAAGTGCAGGCATCTACTTGAAATTTGTACGGCCTATTGCCAAATGCACGTCATAGGTTTAATACATTAATCATTCCAGTCTTTTAAAAGTTTATCAGTCAATCTTGGAATGGGTTTCCAGAGGACTCGTAAAACCTGTAATGCAATTTATGATTTACCATGTGGCCCAAAAGCAAATTTCACCTTTTAGTATTCTTAGGAAAAAAGTTTTCAAACCAGCCCCAATAATACCAAGGCCACATCGGTTCTGCCGAGCTCTCAAAAAGCTAATCTCCCGTACTTTGCATAGCCTAGACCCATCTCTATCCATTATCTCTTTGATCACCAGGGTTTGAAGGAAAGATCCATTTTATAAAATCCATTGACCCTGTTGAGATTGTAACAGATTTTCTGTTTCTTATGTTTGATAGTGGATTGAGTCTCTTCCACTCTCCCATGAATTAAAAGGTCTTCTTAAAGAAACCATCATTCATGATAGTAACATTAATAACTGCGACATTGTGTTTGTTTTAGCCGGTCATCTTTAAAAATGTGCCTAGGATTAAAGACCTGTTCTCCTTGGCTCTGCCGTAATGTATTTTTGCAGCTGCACAGGCCGCACTTTTGTAATGCCTGCTCAATTTTGAAGTGTTCCCTTGAAGCATTGTGTAGAAAGGTCAGTCATAAGAATGCAATAACTGACGTGCCTAATTTATTCCAAAATAGTGTCCAGAATGCATGCACAATATTTTGAAGCATTAATTCAAAATAATTGACATGTGGACTGTTTCATGCCTTAATTATTTTACATGACTCCACAAAGCCTTAACAGACCTGAAACATTAAAATTGATAGGATTTTTAATGTATTCTAACACTTGATAAGCACTTATAACTGAACATAAAAATGTTCGAAGAACATTGAGCAGTTCATTGTTCCCAATTTGAAATCCATTAGTGCAGACTACTGCAGACCGTTACCCTGAAATTGTACGTTTTTAACTTGGAGATACAGATGGCTTAAATACTCAGATTTTTGCGTTATCCACAAAAATCTATCTCTACCCACGTTTTACATTGTTGGTATTCCTGAGATTGATATTCTAGACACACAGCATTATCGTAATATTTGGTTACATTTGTTGGGTTTTTTGGGGGTTGGTTGTCCACCAGCACTACTTAAGCAGATGTCTTTTAATGTTATCTTTACGGTGTGTGCTGAAGTTCTAAACAGTTGTTGGGAAGGTACACATTTTTAGCAACCTGAAAATAACCATATGCACCATCAGCTGCAACTGATTTACTTCTCTCAACTCTACCTACTGAATTATCTTTACATATTAATTACATTAGTACACTATAGATGGGGGGTAGTGGGCTATTTCAATTTCATATTTTATATTTGTTGTAACACACTTGATTCTCTGTAGTTTTCAGTTGTTGCCCTCGTCATTTACCTGGCAGGCCATTTTCAGTTCAATCTTTATTTCAAGTTGACAGTTTTTGCAAGAAATAGTTCTTACCTTCTCTACTCGTTCTGAACCGTTTTAAGTAATACTTCTGAGGACCCATCCTTTTCAACCATCCATTCTGGATTGTTGTGGAATCTCGTTGTTCGAAAGACTTTTACTTCACTTTAATCCTTTTAGCTCAATCTTTAGTACATCTGCATATATGTTTTTTCCCCCAGTAAAGTACACTTTTGTGTCCACATAAATGCTCTTGTACGATAATTGCTCAACTCCCCCAAAACTATATAATTTCGCCCCACCCCGCTAATTTTCACACTATTTGATAAATCTGCAATGTATTTTGGCAGAGCTTGATGAACTTAGTTTATCATGTTTACTGCAGAATGGGAAGTGGGGTGATCTGAAATATAGTTTTCAAATTTAACTCTAGCTCTACAGTTTAGAGATGAGGACTCCAGAATCAGACACCATACTCATTCTCTTTTATCTCACCACTTCTTTCTACTCTTTTAAATGGACGACTGTGCACTTAGTTGCCCTGTATTTCAACGTCTGCTTCTCTGACCACTTTGATTTTTCTTAAGCCCATCCTCTGCTTTTCGTGTATGTGAGGTGTTACAAGTGCATATATAGCCTCTGCAAAGAAGCTTGGCTTTTTTAAGTTGGCGGTAGGAAGTGCACTACATCGTACAAAGCCAATTTTCACTTCTAGCCTCGTCCCCATGATTTCCAGGATAGGGAAATTGCCAGTTTGAATCCAAGTTCTGTAAGCCAAATTAGTAATAGTCATCTGACTTTCACCTTGGAGTCTGTTGCCACATCATGTCTAAAAGTCCCAGAAACCTAGTCAAGTAAATGGTGAGTTCAGGGCATGACTTCCAGGAAAACTTGTTTCAGCAGGATCATCCACTACACTTTTTTTAATGTGGGCCAAAGGTGTAAAAATGCTCAGCAGCAGTTTCCCCAAATCTCCTAAAAATATCACGTCGTCCCAAAAAGTGAGCAGTTTTGTTTGTTGCATGATCTGGTGGAAGAAGCAAATCATTGTCACTAATGTAGTCGGGTGGGCCTGTTAAAGCATTATAAAAATCATAGGAAAGTTATTAGATTTCCTTCTTTTTTTTTTTTTTTTTTTTTTTTGCCCTACTTGCAGAGGCATTGGCATCTTTTTTGTAGTAGGATTTATTTTTCAGTAGTGAACTAAGATTCTAAAGTTGTCTTTGGAATTTCATTCACTAACTGTTGCAGTTCAGGGAGCATAGGGGCTGGGTTGTTACTTGTCAGTCCAGTCATTTTATTTAAAACATGCGATTTGGGTTGCTGAGCCGTAGCTAGTCTTGCCGTTCTTCCAAGAAATAGTACTTTTAAGAGCAAGCATTACAGGCAAGTAAATCATTTTTGATGTTTCTTGCACTAAAAACTCCAATTTGGTTGAATTGAAACATCTTTGTCTATAAAACAATGTATTTCCAATACATATTACTTCAGGTTTAGGCAGCAGTTGCATTTTTTTGGGTGACAACCTATCTGCCTTGATCCTTTTTGTCAGTGTTGACCTTAGTTACAATGGCACTTGATTGATGAGAACAAATATTGGTGTGATAAATTTTCATAATATCCAACATTGTTCAAACAGCTATATGGGCAGCCTCCAGTAATGTAAGTGCATGCCTTAGCACAGTAAAAAATGCTTATTCTGTAATAGATTTTATGATGCGGTGTTGGTACGAATTTTTTTTACATTTGTCACAGTATTTTGCTCTACCGCATACGTCAAGCAGAAGAGTGGTTATGTATTCTTCAGGTAAGCAATTTGAAGAATTGGTATTTGAAGTATGAGATTAACCACCTATTTTGGATGTGAAATATGTATGTTCTTTTGAGCTAAATGTCTTTTAGTAAACGTCTTTTAAATGTAATGCAGGATAATTTACACTTTCTCTATCCTGAGCTCTACTGTTGTAGGATAGTTTACTCTGTTTCTCTATCATGGGATCTTCATTAATACTAATTAGTGAGTTTCTTGTGTACAGGCAATATATTGTGCTCTGTATTGTTTAGCTCCAGTTCGTATTAACGCCCATTAATAGCGAAGTGTATGGGCTGACTTGCTTTTTTTTTCTTTAGCTTTTGAATGTGTACGAAGCAAAGCCAGGTAGCCAAGTGTCTTTAAGAAAGAAAACTGGGCACTGTCACAGCCGTATTGAGAGTGTAGACTAAGTGTTCTGCTCTGAGCAAGGATAACTGAACATATTTTACTTTTTGGGCTTTCTAACTCAAACTTTGTAAATAGACTCTTTACTTAACATTTTTGATTTGAAAGCACTCTCAGGAGAAACCTGTCCTTACTGGTAGTATTAAACCGACTTGCCCCACAATGGAGGGCCTCTCTACCCCTGCCTTCCCTCATCTCTCACTCCTGATATTGTACTAGGCCATTGAACCATTGCAGTCCCAGCCTGGGAACCTTTTGCTCGTATAAGAATAGTAGCATGGAGTAGTTGCTGTACCCTAATATGCAGATAGCCTCTTAAAGAAACCAACCTACGTAAGGGAGTCGTCATTAATGGTTATGGTTTTGCAAAATATATTTTATTAGAATTTAATTTCCTCACCCCATGAAGCTTCTTGCAACACCACTTTCCTTCACTAAACTGCTTTGCAACACCGTATTGGGTATTTATCTTCAAAGTGTTTCTATAAGAAGCATTTGACCGTGCAGTATACCTGACTCAATTACAAAGAGGTGCAGAATGTTTTTCAATCCCTCATTTAATCGCTTTAAACTAACGTCTGACGGTGAAAATTCCCTGATGCAACTATATATCTGTTTTAATTGCACAAATATAATTTTGTATCCCAGCATCTTTAGTGATGGTCATGAACTTAAAATATCCCTACCTGCGTGCGGGACCCCTGAACACAGAAGGAGCTATAGATATAGATATAGATATAGATATATCTATAGATATAGATATATCTATATCTATATATCTTCTTTTTTTGGGTGACGTTGGAGGCAACTGTGTCTTAGACTAAAACCATTAGTATATACCTCTGCTGGCGTTGCATAGAAAACACTAAAGGGAAAGGTGCATCTTGGATTTAAAGTGCACCAGCTGCACTCAAGTACACTGTTCAAGAGAGTCAGCAACTTCCATTACCCATCATGCACTGTACGGGTATTTTGCCCTAAAGGCTCCGGTATGGGTTTTTTCCAGGTCTTACTGGCTGGATCTTGGAGCACTTCAGTGGTTCCTAATATTTTTTTTAGAGGAATTTACTTCTAACTTGATCCTTTTACACGTCATTAGACATTTTTTTGAAGAGCATAAGAAATCTTGTTTTTCCATCATAGAGGGTTTGTTTTGACATATAGTGAAAGCATAGTTAAGACCAGTGTGAGAGAAAAAAAAGGCTTCTTCAGCTCCGTATCATTTGTGAGTTTTGCCCTCCAACTTCTCACGATGTAAAAGACTGTTCTCATTGTCAGAAAACATGGAAAATAACTTTGAAGTACAGGGACGCCATGGTCGCAGTGGATGGGATTGGAGGGCCACGACATGCCCATAATTTATTAATAAGGAAAATAGTTCCCCTAATTTCTGTGAAAAGATAACCGTTCAGGGGATGTTAATTCCGAGTGCTGAAATGCTTCAGCTGCAGTGTAAGGCAGGGAGTCTCCTGTGCTGTAAAACCTAAGGCGAGCAGACAACTAAGCAAGCCTTCTTGCCAAGGTGCCTGAAAGAAATGTATGCGGTCAATCTGCAAATGTAAAGGGAGCTCCGAAGCAGTTATTGGCTTTAATTAATGGATTCACTTGACACTTGTTGATTACAGATGTATTCTTTGTGAGTGGTTTTGGATCGGAGTTACCAGCTGAGCTGGGAAATGTATGCTTTTAAATGGAGTGTAACCAAGGTCCCTTTGTCACCGGAGCCTGTCTCACCCCTTTAATACCCCTTTAGTTATTCTTGCCGCTCCAACCAGGTTTCGATTCTGTGGCTCTCTGGTTACAGACAGACTTTTGCGGTGCATAACTTAAATAAGAGGGTTCATATAGTACGACAGTGCATTTCCCACTGATTAACTTAACACGCATTTATTTTACGTTTAAACTTATTTTATATGTACATACATGAAGGCGAAAGACCGAAAAAAGTTACAGAATATTGTTTTTTCCCACACCTTTGACCCCTTCCTCCACGCTTACCCACTTGCTCCCATTGTGCACAGCATTTCTGTTCCCTTACATTTTTTAATGCACTTCGATCACTGCAGTTAGGTTTAGCCACTAAGGAAAATTGGATAATCTTAAAGCAGATACAAAGGACAAGACCTCCTTTACTACCCAATGCTTTTCCTATAAAGACATCCACAAAGGTAGGCTCACATTGAGAGAAAACGTCAGAGCTGTCCTCCTTCCACACATTCTTGGACCTCTAGAGAGCACCAGTTGATCCAAGGTATCCGCACCACTGTTTTCACATTCAAGAAATTCAATGGCTCCTGCGAAACGGACTGACAGCTAGAATACTAAACACTACAGAATGGATTCAACTGTCCTCGACAGGGAGACCCGTTTTATCAACGACTATAGCAACAATACCTGGCCCATCACACCGTTCTCTACGGCACAGAATCCACAACGTAATCACTCAGGACCATCTCATTTGAAAGTTCCACCATTGACACATTGCATCTCTGAGCCATAAATGTCTGCTATTATACAGCCAATGTCCAAGGTGGACGTTAATGAACACTTCAGTCTCAATTCATTCCCTTTCTTCCATGCACTCTAATGCAATGACTCCAAATGGATAAACCTACATTACCTCCAAGACCTAAGTATGCAAATGCCTTTAGAATTACTACCTCCTCTGCCAGACTCCTCAGTGCACACTGTGCCCATGGCACCATCCGCGCCACAACCTATGGATTATACAGATGTTCCAGTTTTGCCTATGCCTTATAGGTCACATTCTTCAGTATGCGCTTCAGATTGATGTAAAGGGAACACTTGACTTCCCATATACATCCTGAACACCTTCTTCGTTAATTGATGAAGTCCTTACATTTCAAGATATGTGCGAGACGAAACAAAATTTTCAGATTGAAGTACCACTAGTTTTGTATTTGGCGATTATGGAGACGTTACAACCCTGAGCATCACCAAAAGCGATATTGCCATTAGTACCAGGTTTCAGAGCTTGCAGAAGAAAAGTTTTTAATTCCCGCAAATGTAAAATTGGCAGCACCACTTGAAAAAAAAAAAAGTACATACCGGCCCAACAGGATCTGGTTTCCTACGACAAGAACTAAAACAGGAATCTGTAATTGTTTCTGTGGTAGGTAAAAACCATTTATCAGCTCCAGAACATCTGCCCCTTCAGAACTGTAAAGCAAAAGAATTGATGCTGTGGGCGGGAACATTTGTTGATCTACAGCTGCTACTTTAATATCAGTGAGTGATTCTGCCCTTCTTCGCAGTTATGACAGGACGTTGTGTGAATAATTTCCCACCTTAGCTGATGACCTAAGGGACAGAAGACTACTTCATGGAAATACTAAACAAAGGTCAGATTTACTCCAACCAAGTTATTAGTACGGCCATTGATACTGCAGCTTTGTACGTGCATTTATAGAAGGTTAAAACCTCCATAGCCTTAACATCCTATTATTTCCAAATGCCTTTTTACTTTGATTAATGCACAACGCAGCATTATAGCATAAACTCTCAAGCGTGCTACAACCAATGAGCACTCGGGTGAAAGAAAACACATGAAGCTGAGATACACTAACGAACATACTTAATAGAGAAGTGAGAACATGCACTCATTGTCACCTGCATCTTCCCTATCCCTGCATGTCTTATACTGGCAGTTATTCATTGACCTTTTTTTCCATGTCTTAAACATGCTTGACGCTTTTCCACCTTTTTTTACCCGCAGGAATCTGAACAGGAATTTCGTTTTTATAAAAGTCTTTCAAAGCATACTCATGTTTACATGTTCACTCTTGAAGGCCGCATCACCGCAGGTTTGTCGCTGAGACGAAGCAACCTCTCCATCATAAAGGAGAAATCTGTTATTCCTGGCATTTGACATTAGTCCATCCGCAGAGTCTTTGACATTGTTTTTTGAGTTTTTACATCGCTTGATGTCAAATACCGCTGATACCGAGTGTCTAAGAGCTTTGACTGTGTTTTATTCAACATCAATAGTTGTCACATTCTCTCTGGTAGACCGTAATTGCCACAAACTTTGAAGGCACTGCCATTGCAGTCGAGGTCTCCGGTGATGAAAATACCAGCAGAAGGTCTGTTGAAGGTTTTTTACAGGTGTTGCTCCTTCCTCTAAAATTGCTCATGATTCAAATGCCTTAATCGGGAAGATCGCTCTAACAACAGATGTTCCCCTTCTTCCCTCGGCAAACATGCAAGATTTTCAACCTCTGTTTGCGGAGCACCCCAGGTACAAGAGGACAAATCAATGTATACTACTTGGGTGTGGTTTTTCAGATAAGAGTTTGTCATACTTATCCTATACATCAACGGTTTCCCCTACAGCCTAGACCTCTGTTTGCGGAGCACCCCAGGTACAAGAGGACAAATCAATGTATACTACTTGGGTGTGGTTTTTCAGATAAGAGTTTGTCATACTTATCCTATACATCAACGGTTTCCCCTACAAGTTTGCCACTCTTAGATGACATTACAACGTTCTAGGTGGTTCTTCTGAGGGGAGTAATTAGATTAAATGATCTAGATGATGCCCATTTGAATTTAGTCTGTCACAGTGGATTCACTGCAGTCTTACTCGGTACCTAAACCTCTTCAGCCTAGACCTCTTCTGCGGTTAGTTCCTGGGACTACAGAGATGGTGGAAGAACATTTCTCTACTGCGATGAGCAGGATTTCGTCCCTAAAACTGCTTAACCAAAATCTGATATTACTTCATCAAGAGCACAAACATGGCCATAGTTTTTGAGGAATCGAACGTTTTTGCAGGTCGCAGTTCAGGAGTGATGACTGCCGTTCCCATCCAGGGAGGAGGGTTCAGGATTCCGTGGTCATATCGGTTCTGGACCAACAATAGCTTCCATACCACGTGCAATGATCTTCTAACTCTGGAACATTACAACAGCAGTGCTCCTCAGGGATGTTGCAGTCTCATTCCCAATAGTGCACCACATTCTTTGCGGATGACTTTTTGGGAGGGAGTGTATGAAATAATGCAAATATTAATTCACCGAAGTGGGCGTTTCAGTTCAGTTACTCCAAAATGAGTGGCCTCCAATTGAATCCCCCTCCTCCAGTGATTCCTCCACAGGCAGGCTACACTTGCTACAGATAGAAGCTGAAACAAAACTACCAAAACAAACTAAACCGGCCTCTTCTTTCCTCTCGGAGCAATATGCATATCTTAAGTTTGACGTATTTTTGTTTCCATAGAAAAGCCTCTAGCAAGAATTAGACCAATTTTTGACCTAAAGCTAGCAAACAAACCAGAAACCGCACATTTCATATGCTGGCACTTTCTAAGTGGAGTGGAGAAGTGTGGCTCAATGGTTAGAGCGATGCAGAGGTCTAGCCCGGGACCAGGGTTCAATTCCCCGCCTCGGCGGGTCTTGGGCTCAAAATTCCACGGACCTGATAATTCTCGCCTCGGTGCCTATTCCAATCATGGAGTCCCACTCTGCAACTCTGGGCAATAGCTTACTTAATCTCCACAACGGCCCCCACAACGCTAAGGATGCCTGGCCTCCACCTTGGGGGTGCCCAGGAGTGGACACCTCACAGGGAAAGCCAGGATGGGTTCCACAGCGGTATTCGTACAAGCGCCTTGAGACCCTTGCGGGTGAGTAGTGCGCTATACAAGTATCAATTTACAATATGTCCCCGGGTCATGAAAGGGGATTAGATATGCCCGATACTTATTGGCCTATTTCATTAGCAGTGAAAAACAAAGGTCCTTAGGGTGCTCGCTGTAGCATCTCTCAATTTAAGTTCAGAGTTCTACCATTAATTTTAGAATGAATACCTGCCCTTTTTTTTTTCTTTTTACAAGTACATGGGTGTGGTGTCCATGTATTTGCAGTCAATTTTTTGTCTCCAGATATCTTGACAGTTTGCTGAAGGTCTTACGGCAGAGAAATGCCAAAACTTAATACAACCATTGCTCAACTTCAGCATCCAGGTCGGTCACCTTCCAAAAATCTACATCAATCTTCTTGTTTAGGGCCAACCTTGAATGCAAGGCGAGGAGAAGTGTATGTTTTTGTAGACTATCGTTTTTCAGAAATACGTCCTTATTCTAGTTAACTTGCTTGCCAGATGGCTTTGCTTATGGGGAGGGTGACTTGCGTTTTTCTTGTCCCGAAACCAACCTCCATCTGAGGCTTCTTCAGCAGTGCTTCGAAGATCAGTGGTCTCCGTGGAAAGACAGCTTGGACATTTAAATACTGCTATCCATTCCATAAAGCATTTGCTGCTGTGGTGTTGCAAGAATTTGAATCCTCTCAGAGGATTTCCATTTTATACAGACCATCCTTTTCAGTGTTGTCAAATGCTTCATTGACATGCTGTCCAACTCTTCTTCAGAACTTGATAGTGCAAGTTCTGTGGCAAGATTATGATCTGAGGTAGCCCACCAGGCTCTCAAGGCTTCCTACCTTCTCTGAAAAAATAATAGAATTGTAAGTTTTATAGTCCACACAAATGGTGCTATTACAGATCCAACGTTCTTTCTTTTTAGGCCGTACATTGTGGAATTGTTTGTGTGAACAGTGACAAAACATTAAAGCAGTACACTCTTGGGACTCGTACTCTTTAGCAGCAGTACTTAGCACATTCTTCATATAAAACACTAACTAGGTTCTTAAGAAATTTCTATAAGCTTTTCCTCCAATCCCACTGAATTAATTGGTCATTGTGACAATGAGGTATGATAATGCGCTTATGATTCTTATTGCTTCAGAATGGTCGAGCCATATGTGATATCCAGAACTTCTTCGCCCGTCTTTAACCCCAAGCAGGAAGATGCTATGAAAACCCAGTTTGCTGACTAGGCTTTAAGAACCGTTGTAACACACTACTAATACTTACTTGAATTTGGCAGGTTGGCTCCTGCGATTGAGCAATATGAACAGCTAAATGTACATTCATAGTGTATGAACAATCTAAAAGAAGCGAAGAGACTCAACCGTACATTCCTGTGCTTTTATGTGGGGAATATTGTGTTTTGTCAATGTCCTAACCATGACTATGCCACGAAGATCTTATCTTTCCATAGCTGCTTCATCTGCAGCTGTCAAATCTACAGTCTACTCATAAAATTACACTTGGTGGCTATTACAGCACACAATGCCTGTCATGATAGTTTTGGAAGGATTAAATAAAACTTACCCTCCTAGATGGCAACCTTCTCCTGTATAAGAGCTCACTCTGTTTCTTTTTAATTTGATGGCACCTCCTATTGTGCCTAGACATAAGTTTATTTCAGCATTGGCTTTGTAAGATTGATTTTCTAGTGGCCATTTTGTGCAAGTGAGCTTTAGGCTCTATATGCAGTGGAGCCTTACACAGCCTTTCTCAAAAACAGATTAGTATGAGAACGTATCCCTTTCTTACCTAAAGTAGAATCAGATTTCGACATTATTTGAACTGTTTACATCAGTAATCCTGTCTTTCCTATAGTAAGTTCTCTTAATTCCCTAGATGTAAAGAAAAGCCAGAGGTTTTATTCAGACATAATAAAAGATCTAAGGGAATCTAACCTGCTGTTTATAAACTGGGCCTGGGTTAGGCACGTCCATGCAGTCCATTTCCGTATAAGTAGGTCACTTCCATTTCCTTTTGATATAAGCTAGCTAAGGAGCCTCTTCCTCGTATGCCAAAAACTCATTCCACTCATGGAAAAGTGGCTACTGAGGCTTCACCAAAACGACCCAATGTTAGATATGTGGAGCAGCTTCTTGTAATTTTGTTCATAGTTTTGTAGCAAACTTTTCTGTCTAAATGCTGACTTAAGAGAAACCTGACCAACATTACATCTATTCTAAAGATTCTTTTTTTGAGGTCCTTATCGGGGAGTTGTTTTCTTGATTGTCTTGCCATTCCGAGACTGCGCTTTTCAACTTGAGAAACTTGTACCCTTCAGTTTGCAAGGATCTTCTTGATGCAGAAGAATGTTACTTGTAATCTTAGTTATATTCACTTAAGTCGCAAATAATCCTCCCACTTTATTTGTCTTACCTTTATTTTTTGAGTGGCAAGTACCTGTTTGATTTAATATGAAAATGTAAAAGAACAGAGCAAGTGAAGCATACACTTATTGCTTGCCTGTGGTTGTAGCACACTTCAGGGTTCATGCCGCAGTGTTGCCGTCTGTTTTATTGAAAATAATTCAAAAAATATCTAGCAAGGTTCCTGCTGTTGACGTTTTGTATGCGTATGGGAAATCTGTTTTTTGCACCCTGTGAATGCATAATGCTAAGTTTGAAAGTACGTGTTCCAGGATTCCTGTATTAAGGAGGGCATATTCTACATTTAAGATCTGAGTGAGGATACTTGATGTAGTACAAGGATTACAGTAAACCTTCTGCTATGTTTTAAAAATCTGTAGATTAAGTTTTGTTCTTACTTTCCTTAAAAAAAAGAAAAAAAACTAATTCCTCTGTACTGTAATCCGCGTATCAAATGACCAGGTAGCCAGCAAAAGTGACTATTGCTGTACTGAAATGCAAGGGGTGTTGCTCATTTTTGGTCCATTTGACTTGGGTGCAAATTATACAGTAGATGTTGGTTTATTTGGTACATTCTGTAATTGGATTTAAAGCATTGTGGCTATTAAATTGCAAATTAACTGATTTGTGTTACCATGCTTTCCATCAAGAATATCACCAGTACAAAATATTTCTAAATTTAGTGGGGTCATGGTTACCGATTTTACAAAGGGCACCACCCTTGGCTCAGCTATCTTTAAAGCACACTTCTTTTAAGTGTGAAATGTTTGAATTAAGACTCCTCCATCTTGGAATCTTCATTGATGCTCAAAAACACTATATCTGTAAGCCTATCTAAGGAACTACATTGTCCTAACCAATTTTCTAATTGAAGACTAATTGCAAACAAAAGACCAAGTGTGAGAATTAGTGGGCTAAACCCAATATTTTATAACTTCCTTTCTAAAAGGATGGTAATCCAAACAAGCTGCCTTGATAAGCAAGGCTACTGAAGCCGAGGAAAGACCACCACATTCTGTTTGTTTTAACTAAAGTGATGGTTTCGGCCAATGCCCATCTTTTATTTTGAAAGTTGTATATAGCGCGGACAAGATCTTTGCAGATATCAGAGCGCTTTACACAGAAGGAGTACATGAAGGAGCATAGTCAAGCAGATAAATCAGAATCATATAAATCAATAATACAGGTAATGCAAATAAACAACTGGGTCAAACAGATAGTACAGATCGGTGCAGAGTCTTTAAAGGAGTCCGAGGTAATAGTTCAGGTGTATTTTGCCATGAGGATAGCTTTTACTTCCTTCTTAAAGAGTGTAGTGGAAGAGATGAGCCTAGTTTCGGGAGGGAGTGAGTTCCAGATCCTGGACGCCATTCCTGAGAAGGAGCGTTTATAGGTTTTTTCCTTACGGAATCTACGAGGTTTCAGCAAAAGATTGTTTGTGCCTCTAGTGTTTCTAGCGCCGCCAGAGATTGTCAGCTTCTGAGTGAGGTAGCCGGGAGAGTTCAGGTGTACCGCCTTGTGTGTCATGCAGGCGATTTTCAGATGTATTCTGGCTTCAAAAGGCAGCCAGTTCAGGGATTTCAAGTCAGGAGAAATATGAGTGCTTTTTTGACCCAGTGATGAGTCTCGCTGCAGCGTTTAGAGAAGCTCTTAGGGGTGCAGTAGTAGTTAGGGAGAGTCCGCAGAGGGCGACGCTGCCATATTCAATTTGAGGGATGACTAGTGCTTGTACTGCGGTTTGGAAGTCTTTGGCTGGGAGGAAAGGTTTGTTTCCTCAGGGTATTGATTTGGAAGTTCTCTCCCTTAGTTGCCTTGCTGATATGTTGCTGCATGTAGATATTGGTGTAGAGGGTTATGCCTAACGATTTTGCTGAGTCCACGATGGTGGGTTGGACATTGAGTGCTGTTAGGTGTTTAAGCCAAATTTGAATGGCATTTTCCATTTTAAATACCATTTCTTTAGATATTGTAATTTTGGATCTCGTAGATAGTCTGCATAAGCACATTCTACATGTAGTAGAAATCTGTGTCTTCAGCCAGTGTTCTCTTATTGACTAACACACGACTCGAGTGTCCAGAATGACAAACCATGTCGACAAAGAACACAAGGGACTGCCAAGTTGTCCAGCGGCCAAGTCACTTGCAAAACCCAAGAAGAATAAAAACGGGGAGGGTTTTTGGCCAGTCCTTTGCTGTTTGGATTTCATTATGCTAATATGCACAGGAGTTATGCAGAGCACTGAAGGCTGCAAAATCTGTTTTTCTTTTACTTTATGATGGGGACTACAACATATGTTCTTTGCTCTGGATGTTCTGTCCTTTTTTTCTGGGACAGACTCAAAAGGCTTATGTTCTGAAGCATAACGGAGTAGTGTAGATCGCCTGAAGATCTTCATTTAGTACCTGGATGATTGCCAAAGTTCCACTGCCAGGTCTCCCTCTAGCGCTCCGTAGGTTTTCTGGCATATATGTTGGAGACAAAAGGGAAGCGAGTATCCTTTGTATGCAAGATAGAGCATCAGGGCTACCAGGTTCAGTGCTGTTCATCTTTTTTGCTTATCTAAGTTT
Organism: Lissotriton helveticus; assembly: GCF_964261635.1. NCBI lineage: Eukaryota > Metazoa > Chordata > Amphibia > Caudata > Salamandridae > Lissotriton > Lissotriton helveticus. The sequence goes on from NC_136067.1 coordinate 1,257,529,689, forward strand.
GAGGTCCTTAGTGCATACTGAGGCAGTCATAAAAATAGACGCATGCTGCATAAAACTGGATATGAGAAGATAAGTGACTGACTGATGTCAGTTCGTCTTTTTAAATATAGTCTTGATGCTCAAACCATGCAGTTAATGGACAAACACAAGTAACGCTCCTGATTAGCACACCAATCATTATAAACTAACTGATATACATAGGCATAGAGATAAATGCCTTAGGACAGTGTTTCCCAAACTGTGTTCCGCGGACCCCCAGGGGTCCTCAGACAGCAGTTTTGAAAGCACTGGAAAGTTTCTTGTATAATTAGCTGTTTTAGAGCAACAATAAAAGTGTCAAGATAACACCAGTGATTAATGTACCTGCTGGAGAGAGATGAGTTTTCTCCAGTGGCAACTTTAACTTATCTAATGTAGCACAGAGGGTTAATATGCCTACTGCAAAGAAAGTGTACCATGCATTTAAAAAAAAAAAAAGAATTTTATGTGCATAGGTCAGTGGGTTACTGCTTTTGTCAGTAACTTATTTTTCTTCCCAGATTGTCGTACCCTGGCGCATAGTAAGGTCTTCATATACTACTCTTTTAAAGCTAATAAAATTCAATATGTAATGATAAATGTGTTGTAGCCTGCACCATTGTTTCCCAAAAACGTTTGGTGGAGAGCCTTCCAAAGCCCCCTCTGTAGTGGCCAGAGTCACTCACTGCACTTGGTATGCACCATATGGGAACTAGTCTGAAAACATTTTCTAGGGCTACTTATGGTTTCCAGTCTGGCCCTGGCAAGAGCTAGAGCCTCGTACTGTAAAATAAAACCAGCTATTTAAAAGTGAGTCACTGGGATGCAGCACCAATCTTCCTATCAAATTATTTTGTTTTTTGCAATATAAAATATTAAGAGGGATATTTACAACAGAACTGGAGAAGCGTGTTAGCCTCCTTGGCTTAGGACACGCTCCGCCACTTCTGAAACGCAGGGCTGCACCATATTTACAAGAATATAATGCAGCCCTGCGTTTCCCCCTGCACTGGCGCTACCCTAAGCATGGTAGCGCCAATACAGGCACCCTTGCACCATAGTGCAAGTGTGTCTACGTGTAGGTAAATATTGTTTATGTACAGGAAGGTCCTCCTTCCTGCACATAAACAACTTTGAAATGCTGTTTTGTCACTTATGTGTTCTTCTTAATGCAGCACACATGGAAGTTACAAAACATTTTCAAGATTGTTTACGTGCAAGAAGGGTCACCTTCTTGAACATAAACAATCCAAGGCGTTTTGCTTTTTCCATGTGTACTGCATAAGGCAGAACACATGGAAAAAGCAAAATGGAGGAGCAATAAAGCATTTCTCCTTGTTTCGCCAAGTTAAGACCAGGTGTTTCCTGTTTTTTATTTTGGCGCAGCCTCCTATTTACACTGCCCTTGTAAATAGGAGGCAGCGTCAAAATCAATGGGTGTTGCAGTGGAATGCCAACCGCAACACCCACTGCCCACCTATTTCACGCTAAGTATTGCATGAAAGGGTGCCTTATTTGCATGGCCGCGTTAAGCCATGGTAGGTGGCTCAACGCTGCCTTTTAAATAAGGCGAAGACCCTATCGCCACGGGAACACTGCAAAAAGTGACGTTCCCATGGGGATAAGGGCTTGTAAATATGCCCCTAAAATCCTTAGTAATTAAAGTTTTTCTTTTGTGTGCACATGTGTTTATTGTGTTCGAATTACTGTTTTAATGTTTGAAATTTAAATCCTACAAATTACTTCCAGTGGTGACTCAATGGGGGTCCACAGGAGTCAAAAGTTTGGGAACCACTGCCTTAGGAGATTGTCATCCTTTAGCAGCAAATGCACCAAGGCATACTAAGCAAATACAGACTCCCATCAATGCTAAGCATGGAAAAAGCACCTCATACCATCTTTAAACTTGACAGAAAATGAGACGTGCTTGATGTTATGCAGAACAGATCCTGTCCAAGATTGTAAAAGACTTCTCCAAACATTCTACCTAAAGCAGCAGACTGCTTTAGTCTGAGTCCTGCAGGCAGCTCATGCTCCTCTGTTGTAGAAAAGTTTCAAAACATGAAACTAGGAATAAAAATTCTTGCCAACCCGGACTTTAAAGGTGGCTTAATCTGAGTAAACGCGCTAAAAATGCTTGCCTTGCTTAATTGCCATATTTTTCAAGGGCACTGAATGTGTGCATAATTTTCACCAGGTTTATACGTTTTGTTGCAAAGAAGTGGAGACCATTTAAGTGGAGTTAGAAAAAAATAAAACGGTGCCAGGTATTGCCATTTTTCCAGAAGTGAGTCTCAAGCTTTTTTTTCCAAATGACTCATTGGAAATGGGTTACCCTGGAAGCATAAAATGCTTGTTTGACTACACGTACATGGACAGCTGCCTCTGCAACAGTATCCTGCTCCAGATAAATCATAACCATTTGAGTCCCAATATACTGCCTGGTCATGAATCCTTCCAGTAAAGTCGTTTGTTTCCTTCTGGTCTGTAGATATTTTAAGATGTCAAATGGCCGCAGAAGAATGTGGCATATTTTCAGATGAAAGAGATTCTGCACTTAGTGCCTAATAACATGCTTTTATTTCAGGATGCAGGACTAGCAGATGCAGACACGTTCCCAAATCTTTTATATGATTTTCTTCGTAAAACTTGAATAGGAAACCATTGCAGCACATATGAAATGTGCACACTTTTCCATCGGTGATTAGCGCTTCTTGGAAAGACTGATAAAGATTCATTGCAACCCCTCAGCGAAGAGACCCTTCACGCTGAAAATTGAATTGACTACACTGGTTACCACATTAACAGTTGTCTCATTTATGAATGTGCATAAATCTAACTATGTTGAACTGCCGTGGATCATTCTTTTAACGTCACGCCAGAGGAATGAGTGAACTGCAAAACTTGTTCTAAGCCGCCTCACTAGCATAATAAAATGGTTTTATGGAGAGCATGCCCACCTTTCCTGGTAAATGTTATTTTTGATTTTCGGGTACAGCAAGTGATTTCTCTACAATTGCTTTCACTTAATCCTTACTCTTCCTTTGAATGGAATTGTTACATCTTTGATATGAAAGACCAATTTAGTAATAATTTGAATAAAGAGAGATAAACATTTTAGGAGGTCCAGCAAGTCTTTAACATTAAATCATTACCATCAGTAGGCATCTGACCCCCTCCTAAGCCAAGAGTCCTGATCACCAAAGGAAAGGCATGTGCTGCTGGTGTCGAGAATCGTTCGTTATTTTTTCATATTTGCAGAATGGCAATCTAGAGTGCCTCTAGAATAGGCACTAGTTTGGCTAAATAGGGATCATTTTCGCTGTCTCTCTTCCTATGTCCCACCTCGTAGTGTTTGCTTGTGTTCTATTTAACTTTTATTATGAGGATTAATGAAGATTCTTTGAAGAAGGGAATATAAATGGTTATTCTGTTTTTCCATCATAGGTCTGGATTAAATACGTAAATATCCCCCTTCACAGTACTGTCAGGAGAGTTGATGGTGTAATGGTGAGGGGAATTTTCTGTCTGACATGTCCTAATTAGAACATGTACTTTACTTGACTCTGTGAGCCTAAACATCTTGCTACCGTGCAGTGGCTTACGGTGGCAACTTTGGCTGTACGAAAGCTTTTTGCCCGTTTGGTCAAATTTCCTACTGTCTTTCTGCTTAGTGAATTCCTGAATCTTATTTGTGAATTCGAACTTAAACATGGAAAACAAAATGTTGTCTTTTCATAGATATGTGAATATATTTTGGTAAAGTGTAATTTGTCTTTAAGCTTGTTCTTGCATTTGTATATTTTTTTATTTAGAGACACTGAGCTGAATTACAAGTGATTTATCCGTTGTTAGCTGCTAGGATTGTCCCGTGGATCACTGTGGTCACAGAACACTTAAACATTTAAATTATAAAAAAAGGTTTGAAAAACGAGTTTCCTCATTTTAGACAAGCTGTCGTCTGTCCCTCACGTGAACAGCTGGATTGGCATTCAGTGCCTTATTTTCCTGAGTTTCATTGATGGTAGTACAGGTCAGGTGCCAGATGCTTACAAATGTCCTAAGATAAGTGTATAATTCCTAGTATCTGCGAAGCAAGTCTTTGACAATGGCTTCTGCAAGATGTGCCTGAAAGTGGTGTAGAATAATCCATCTCCCATTTTTTTATCTCTCTGTACTTGTGTAAACAGTTAAGAGTTACTTTTTGCTTCCAGATTTTCTTCTTGCCCTCCTCGAGAAACTAGGCCAGGTTGGAAATTGGCCTCCTAAGCATGTCTTGGTTTCTTTTTTTTCTTTTCTTTAAGTGATGATCCTGTTTAAATGATTATGAAGAACGGCTAAGACTCCATAATGAAGGATCCTAACTTGCATGAAATCACATTTCTCCATCTTGGGCATGTTCAACATTCGCCTAAAAGACTTGCTTGATCTACTCAGTACTGGTAGTGCTCAAAGCTGTGCAAAATTAGCATTTGTGATCTGATGATCTTAAAGAATCAGTAGCCAGTTCGTTTGCAGAACATCTGCACCTCTGTTTTTCTTGTTTACTTTAATATTTCCAAAAATATAAATGAGTTTTTCAGTGTCCTGCTACGACCTCTGTGTTTTAGGCAGGTAGCAATGTGATAAAAATTGGCATGAAGAATGATACTTAGTAGTAGGATGCTTTTGCTCTGCTCTATGACACTGTATATAATATGTAGTACGAATGGACCTTGGTATAAAGATGCATGTTTTGCCTTTTTAATTTAGCGAAACTTTTCAGCATATCCGTTGTCATCTTAATTGTAACTAACCTGTAGCTTATGTAAATGGCTGGTAAGATATGCAATTTGTACGGTCAAACTATTTACAGCAGCACCACCACTTATGTTCTCTTTGAATTGCCCAGGTGTTTCCTTTTGCACCACTTCAACACATGTTGTAATCACTTTTTTTAATGGCTTCCTTTTAATATATTTTTTGTATTTATCGACCTTAGGCAAAATATTTTTTAGTTGACCAGTGCCCCACTTGTGTGCAAGATTGCAACCTTTGCAAAATGCTTGCATAGCTTGTTTACAACGGATTATTCGCGGTTAAGTGTTCTAGTGCCAGAGGTTCATAGACCTTCCACCCACAGCAGTTACCGTCTTAGAGACCAAATTGTGCTCCCCCAAAGATGCATGAAGTACTGAAAAGAAATGTCCTAGGTATGGTTTCTGGATCCCCCTGAGATGTGGCCTCTGCATTCCTCAATTGTCTGCAGTTTCTCTTTATTAGCTCTAAAACATTGCAATTTGCATTTGTGACTCCTGCAAACACCTATTTAATTTTAAAAGCCGTTTTGTAAGGTGCAAATATATTTGAGTAATTTCTTTCAATACGTCAGCAAGAAAATATATATTTAAGTCCTTTAGATTGCTTTTGCTCCTTTACATCTGAGAAGATTTTGTTTTTTAAGTGTGTCTACCTTGCAGCTGGCCAGTTTTCCGCAATGGGTTCAAATTTAAAGCATGTCACTTTACTTATTTCTGTACCTGATGTTTACAGACGTTTTCTTTGCTGGTAAAATATTAAATTAAACAGACTTGTACAAAACTTAACTTGAGCAGTAGAAGGGTCAGTGGTGGTTTTAGTCTCGGGCATTGTCACATTGTCACATTTAAAGTTCTTTTTATGGGGCCAGTATTGGGATCTATTTCTTGGTTGCCCTTTTAAATGAGCAAATCACCAAAGTATTGGCGAACCATGACGGTGCATACCATTTATTGACGAAACTGCACGAGGGCTGTGAAACATTGAGGTAATTCATCCATAAAATGTGGTCTTTTTGATTCGGTATGAAATTTCTTTGCCAGAAGCTTGCTTGGTGGAAAAGCTCAACCAGACTTTGGACTGGTTTCAAAGTTATATTTTCATTAACTATTGAAAGGGATTTAATGTTAACTAGACACATTTTTCTGTTGCCTTGTTTGGCATTTGACACCTCAGTATCTATCAATAGTAGGCAGCATGGAATGGCGATGCCTCAATCAAGACCACTTCACTATAAAGCAAGGTTCCTATACTCACTGCTATTTCTTTGGGAAGCCAGTTGATCATTAGAAGAGCTGTTCATACAAGACAATATAAACAAGCTTTCTTGGTCCAAAGTCAACAGGGACTTTTAATCATGTTGTTGTGAAATTTAGAAGCTCATTATGAAATGTTTTTTTTTCCACAGAACTTAAATCCCTGATAATTTAGGCTTTGACTAGTCCTTTAACACTACTGGCACTAGATCTAAACGATTCTAAAAAAAACTAACAAGGAATGTAAATACTCTCACATACACCATGATGTCATGCCAGTTTTGTTTGTAGCTGGATGCTTACGGAAATTCTACAAATCGCAAAATTGTTTTGACGTGCTTTTACTGTTGGCTACTCCTGGACCTTCAGTTTGTTAAATATACAAGTTGTGAACTGGATAAATAAGTAGCCAGTGCCATTATAGCTTGCTCCCTTCGTGAGTGAAGGCTCGGTCCCATTCCAGTTATCTACATGTCTCTAGCCTGTTGTCCAGGCATTATGCATTCCATGTTTGATCTAAACTGGGCAGTAAATGTTTTCAACTCGTTGAGTTCTTTGAAGTTGTGCTTCTTTTTTCCCCTGAAAGTAATGATTTCAAAAATGTCCTCTTTTAAGAACAAAGGTGCTAATGGATGCAAGCATAAATAACCTACTGTGTTTAGCTCTTCTTGGCTTTCATCATCCTAAATCGTACGACGCACCTTGTGCTCTGGCCACCTTGCAGGCAAAGTAAATATGTAATTGAGAAGTCTTAAAAAAAAAAAAAGAGGCAAGAGGGTGGGATGGGTCTTGAATGGAGTAGATCCTCCTAATCAACCCTCTATTGGGGCTGTATGCCCTCGGTGCAAGAGAACTTGCTCCACTGTGCAGAGATTTAGACCATTTCAATCATATGACTGAAGGACTAAGAAGACTGATGTCACAGAGAACATGCTGCATTCCTCTGATGCCAACACTTTCAAGCAACTTTCATGACCACAGAAGAATTTTCTTATATTTAACCAATGCTGTACCGAACGCTACAGCAGCCTCTTGCTCACCAGTCCTATAGGATTGATTACAAGTGTTGCAGCAGTATCCGTAAACACCTACCTGATTGAAAGAATATAAGGTGGTTAACCGTACCATAAACTGCTCAGGACAAACTCCTTTCTCCACAATCACAATCTCAACCGCAGAAAAAGCAAATCTACCAATTTAAGTATTGGTTTTGACGACACAGCTGTCAAACACCTATTGCTACAATATGTAGTCTTTGTCTGCCTCTTTCTACCATTGGCTTACTTCAGCTATTGACTGGAGACTGACACCTATTGGCTCAGCCCAGTGGCGTGTTCATGTGCCGCATAATGCTGTTGGCTTTTTGGATGTATCCTTTTCTCTGGTGCTTGCTTTAAACTGAATGAGGGAGGACTTTACCACTTAAGGCCTAACTCTTTGCTCCTGCTTGCTCCCTCATGAGTATTTTGCTTTTATATGCTAATGCTGTATACATTAAATCCAGGCCTGTTAGCACGGTCTAAGCTTGTTTTTTGCCTGTTTCCGTGCTTAAACAAGAAGTGTGGCATCGTTTGTTTAAAGAATTTCATCCAGATGGAATGCGTAACAATTTGATGAAGGTCTAATCGGTTTAAAGTAACATGGAGAGTTTCTTCTGTTTCTAAATAGAACAGCTAAACCAGCTTTGACAATGATGATTTGCCAAGTGATTTTCTTCTATTAGTGCTTCTCTGTGTCACTCAGACATTTGCCTATGTGCCAACTTTGCTAATGACATGATTAGACACTCACATTCTTCCATCCTAGACCACATTATAAATACTCTTAACCAGGTTTAACAAAACCTCTTACACCAAAAGCACTCTTGGCTATATAAATAACATTACAACGCAATTCTTTTAATTCCTGGATTTTCAATGAAATTCATTTACATTGGAGTCTTTTGATCTTATTGACTTCTACGTAACAAAACAATCGGGGCCACGTGATTGGCATTTAGAGGGCTGATCCCTATTCAACCCCATTTTGGTTATTTTCAAGTTTATTCATAGTGTATATAACTGGGATGCATACTGAAATGCTGCAGAGAAGCTTGTTGGTTCCAGTGGCCTGGTAGACTTTCAAACAAAAGAGCAAGTTTGGTGCTTAATCTCAAATTGGTTGGATTTTTTCTCTTTGTTACGTTCATATCTCTTTGGTTCCTTCTGTGTTTTCTATAGGAAAATGTTTACTGTTTTGTACGTTTGCCCTTCAGTTTATAGCTGTATTTTAAAGCCAATTAACCCTTCCTTCTTGCCTATTCCTAATTTTTGTATATACATTGTCCACTGTAGGGGCCTGTGTTTGACCTCCTGCTCACAGGTTCAAATCTTGGTAGGTCCACTCAGCTGTTCAACCTTCAGAGGTCGATAACATGAGTACCATTGAATTGGGTATCATAAACATCGGTTATTCAGTGCCAAGATTCCCACGGTTGAATATGCAGTTTACAAATACACTTTCTCGGTTACCTCTTCAGTCTTCCTCGGTCTGTTTTTTTTTTTTATAACTAGCTGGTCGCTGTAAACATAAGGACCCCTGCCTTTTTTGTATATGGACATTTAATTTTTTCATGAAAACACTACTTTTTTGAACATTTTTGTTAATCAATTTGACATTTCTTCAATTAAGTTTTGTCCGCCCTATTTCATCATGCTGAATTTCTTCATTTGGGAGATTTGTCAAAGTAACAAATGCCCATAGTCTCATGCGCAAGTCTTGAATAATCGTTTCTCCTATTGGTTAAGGACTTTTATTTAGGGTTTCCAAATATTTCACTAATGGATTCAGGTTAGTTTCAGCAGCAATAGATGCAAGCACCTTCATTTTTTCAGTATATATCAAATATGTCTACAAAAATAACTGATGATTAAAAACTCGTTCATTGGCTAGTACTAATTATCCATTATATTTCGCTGAGAGCTTTCAAAAGTTTATTTTTTAGGAGTGCTTAAAAACTGGATGAATTACTACAATCAATCAGTGGTTTATAGAGCGCACTACTCGCGTATGAGGGTCTTGGGGTGCTGGGGGTGGGGGCTGTTCCAGGTCTGTTGAAAAGCCAGGTCTTACGGTCCTTCCTGAACGTGTGAAGCTTTTGGGAGCATCTGATGTTGACCGGGAGCTCGTTCTTGGCTGGGATGTAGGAGAAAACTCCCGCCGGTTCTGTTTTCTGCGGATGCGGGGGAGCTCTGCCAGGGCGAGGTCGCCGGAGCGGAGCTTCCTCTTGGGTACGTGGAAACTTACTCGGTCGTTGAAGTATTTGGGTCTGATGTTGAGGGATTTGTAGGCATGGGTGAGGAGTTTGAAGGTAACTCTTCTCGACGGGGAGCCAGTGGAGGCTTCGTAGATGTTGGGTCGTGTGCTTGTGGCGTAGTGTCCCTAGGACGAGCCTGGCTGTGGTGTTCTGGATGGTTTGGAGTTTATGTAGAAGAGTCTTGTTGATTCCGGCTTAGAGGGCGTTGCCATAGTCTATTCTGCTGGTTATTATTGCTAGCGTGACGGTCTTTCTGCAGTCGGGGGTCCATTTGAAGGTCTTACGGAGGATGCGGAGGCAGTTGAAGATGGTGGAAGGGACGGCGTTGATCTGGCGGTTCATGGAGAGTAAGGAGTCTAGGATTATGCCGAGGTTCCGAGCGTGGTCTGTCAGGGTGGGTGGGTTGCCGGGTGCCACCAGGTGCTGTCCCAGGCTGAGGAGCAGGGTCCGAGGATAAGGACCTCTGTCTTCTCAGAGTTGAGCTTTAGGCAGCTATTCTACTTCCAGGCTGCTCCGTTTCTCATTCCTTACTGGAAGCAGAGTCTGGTGTCTTCTGGGTTCTTGGTGTGGGAGAGGATGAGCTGGGTGTCGGCGTAGGATACAATGCTAAGCCTTAGCTATCTGGCGATGGTGGCTATGTAGATGTTGAAGAGAGTCTGGCTTAGTGATGATCCTTGGGGTACTCTGCAGATATCAGTGAGGTTGGAGAAGAGGGGGGGGGGGGAGTCTGATCCTCTGGGTTCTGCCAGAGAGGAAGGATTGGATCCAGTCGAGGGCAGATCCCTGTATTCCTGAGTTGTGGAGTCTGGCAGCTAGCGTACAATGTGAGACGGTGTCGAAAGCTGTGGAGAGGTCTAGGAGGATGAGTGCTGCAGTGTGTCCCCTGGTCTAGCAGCAAGCAGATGTCGTTGGTGGCGGCGAGGAGGGCGGTCTCGGTGCTGTGGTTGCTGCGGAAGCCAGACAGGGAAGCGTGTAGGATGGCTTTCTCTGTGATGAAGGCGGTCAGCTGGGCGTTCACAAGTCTTTCGTGACTTTTGCTGCGAAGTGGAGGAGAGAGATGGGCCGGTAGTTCTTCAGGTCTGTTGGGTCGGCCGTTGGTTTCTTGAGGAGGGGTTTCACCTCCGCACGCTTCGTCGTCTGGGCAGATGCCGAATCTGAGGGAGGAGTTGATTGTCCGTACTAGTTCGGGTGTGATGACAGTGGCGGCCCTGTGGAAGAAGTGAGGGTGCCGGGGTCCCTTGGGGCTCCTGAGTGAGTCTTCTTCATGGTTGAGGTGATGAGCTTGATGGACGCTGGGGCCCAAGAGGCGATGGTCACACAATCTGCCATGCACAAAACACTTTGACTTCATGCGCATATATGTTTCACTCAAGGATCATGGTTCTAGTTGCATACTAATGATGCCCTTTCAAAGTTTAGCATCAAACAGTGGAACTTTAACAGAACTAAAGTATCAAAAAGGGTATTTCATGAAAATTGGTGCAATATAATATTTTCAAATTTTTACAGTCACCTAAAAAGCTCTAAATTTGGCAAGGCTAAAAAAAAGAGTGAATTGTTTATTAAAGCAAACAACTAGTATGACCCCCATCTTTGAAAAGCTACCAAGAAGCCTAAAGATAACATTTATGACTCCTCTGAACTACTCAAACACTGACATACGATCTCCAATGAGCAAAAAAAGAGAAGTTGGATAATTTGTTTTCATGCAACTACTGGGTTTCTTGCCCTTGATTGCTTTTGGAAGTACAACCAACAAATCGCCCAAAAATGGAAAAAATGCACTCTTTAAGGAAAGGGGGTTTTGGGCTAGCATACTTGAGATGTTTATTAAAGAGGAAAATAATACAACTGGTTTTATTTAAATAAAATGTTGATATTTTTTGTGGATTTTTTTATGCCCTATTGGTTTACGAATAAAATGTGACATGACTGTGCATGTACATATTTCTTTGTTTAGACCTTACTTTGTAATTTGCTTCTAATGCGGAACATGTTGCCTTCTTTCCAAGATGGGTTGGGTGTTAGTCATCACATAGTTCATGCGCATCTCAAAAACAAAGCAATCCATGCAATGGATGCACTACTTTGATATGGAATGATTTTGCAGAGCAGTCGTATGACATGTTTGTTCCTCTGAAACCCACTGTATTGGGAGTGTGGGGAAAAAATATATACATATATATAACTTTTACCACTATAACAGTCACCTCTGTTCACTTCTAATTAGGTCAGTTTACATATGAAGAGTGGTTTGTTTCGAATATGGCATACAGCAGTTATAATGCTAGACCTCAACTGAGAGGAAAACAAGACCGCCTAAAAACTAGTTAATACAATCTTGTCTGTAGCACTAGGTTAAGGAATAGTAGGTAAAGTTAGTTCTGGTTTAAAGTGATTTATGGGATGTGCTATCTTAATGCCACATTGATCATGCAAACTTGATTTGCATAATTGAAAGGCCTTTCCTGTTGTGAATGTTGCAATTAATAGTGGCTTTACATTTTCATTCGGTGCAGACATGGTGGTGAATCCATTAGAACATATTTACTATCTATGACTTGCTATAAACATTCCTCCTTGTGTCCCTCTTGTGAAAACCTTCTTGAAGAATGTATAAGCGCCTTGTTTTCTTCTTTCCCGTCTTCAAATCTACCCAAATGATTTTTCTTTCACATGTCCACTAGAACTTGTATTTCCACTCCTCAACAACTACTATAACACGCTCATAAGCTTTTTTTTTATGTTTCCCTCTGATTAGTTCCTTCAAGACGGACACATGACTCTTTCAGTTAACTATGCCGTTCTTCATTGCCTCCTTGTCTTATACTTGTGTGAATTTATAACCAATCAATCCTGTATTGTTCAATTACGACTTATGAATCCCCTCATGTACCGCTTTTAAACGTTATCACATAACATGTAAAGCACTCTGATACCTTCGACTCTAGCTAGTGCTATATAAAACTAAAAATAATTTTCAAATTTATTGATGTAATACATTGGCCTGTAGTTTTCAGCGGGCTTAGTTGAATCTTGGGCACTGTTTCTCCTTCTGGCAATAACCACCCTAAAATGGTCATCTGCCATAGTACAATCTATAAACCGGTCCCAAATATTAAGGTTTGTGAGGCATTAGTCATTAATAGTCTAACTTTCCATTGTTGCAAATAGTAAGATTTTATTCTAGCAAAGGTTTGCTTATGTTGGTGAGCTATAGTCTTTTTGATGGTTAATAGTCTTAAAAAACAGAATAGTCTGGCAAGCATGTCCATTTCAATGCTAGTGGTCAAATATGTTGAGCTGTCCAGCTAAGCCCATCTTCTAAAGATCTAGAAATATATTTAGTACTGGGATCAGAAGCTTTTATTTATATACTGTGCTTGGAATGGGTAAAGCACAAATAATTAACATAATGAATAGCTGTAGGATAATCAGTCGTTTTTCTAACAGTGGGCACATTTTCAGGATTCCAAAGTGTTCAGTGCTATTGTTATTGCTCAGTTTTGGTTGAATCCTTATTAAAAGTTATTTGGTAATGCTGACAGTTTAAATTACTGTTTAGGAATGATAGCTTAGTTTTTGTATCACACAAAGGTGATCCAGAAATTGATTTATTTGGTTTCTCTATCTGCTTCACCATTGACCCTTGCGATTTGACATTCTTTGAGTTGGAGTACTCAAACAAATTAAACGTGATAACTGGCATCCCTGGTGGGTTCTACTCTGGAGCTGGATTTTAGCCAAATATTTCCGGTTGTGGAATTGATAAAAATTGTTTTTGGAATGATTCCAGTCTGTGCAGTTGTGAAGGCCTTCTCTGCATCCAATGAGTGAATAGTGAATTGGTGAGTGGATTTTACCATTTTCTTTTGTATATCTGCTTGTTGTTGCAAAATTGGTTTTGTCTAACAAAAGCCACTGTCTGGATCCACTTGTTTAGTATGTAGCACATTTTGCCTGTTTTTAACTGAAGAATGGTTCTTTGCACAGAACATAGGTCCTTACCGCTTACCATAGTGTGTTTTTCAGCCATATGTTTGATTGAATAAGTGTATAGAAATACTATGGATAGTGTTAGTACAGAGGGGCGGTATGCTGTTATTGATTTGTAATATTTTTGTGATACTGAGTTATTAATCATTTTAGATATAGCTCTTTAATGTTGCCACCAAGTTCCCGCTTATGTCTTTGCAAGCATATAGTTATCAGATAAATTGGTCAGTTATGCTTTTGTCTTTGTTTTTTTTAATTGGAATCCAAACAAATGTTAAAGCAGTTTTCCATAAATGCCTAAATTGCAACTGCAGTTTACTTAGGAATTCTCGCTTTGGCGTAGTGTCTAATTGTCTATGGCGGTCTGTTAATAAATTCAAGATGCACTTTGCTACAGACTCAAGCTTGCCAACTCAGATGGCTAGAATTCTAACATGAAGTAATTTAAACTGATGGATAACGTCTTGGCTCCTCATGAGGGATATGTTCCTATTTGCTTGCCTCCTCAGACTTTAAGCTTGGATCCGGGAGGCTTGCACCTTTTAGTGCATTGTAGGGTTGTTTAATATCTACTAATTTAAAATTTAGAAAATTGCTTTAAATGTCATGATGTCCCCTGTTAACATTCAATGTTACTAAAATTGTAGCCTCTGAATGAACGGTTACAGGTTAGCAATGTTTTTTAAAAAAAAATTTACTTATCCAGAGTTTGACAACACTAATATTCTCGCTTTACTCATTGGTGGAATATGTTGTGGGAAGCAAAATAAGTTACATAAAGAATGGGACTTCAGATCAGACATTTTGAATTTCTGCAATTAACATTTTCTTCTTCTAGGAGTCCTACAGGTGAAAAAAGATTCTCTGCAGCCTATTAACATTCTGGCTAGTGCTAAAAGATTGACACACTTAACCACTCAGATGAAGGTACCCCTCACCTGTCTCCCCCCCCTTATTTATATAACAGGACGTATAGGGCCAGGAATATGATTGTCATAAAGGAGTCAAAGCTGCCCCATTTCTAAAATGAAAGGGGTTGTTGCTGTTAATCTAAATTAGTATCTGCTAACTGTGTCCATGGTGCTTGTAGGTTGAAATTGGAAATTTAGAACTACACGTTAACCCCCTTCCCTCTATTTTACACAATAGCAAAATCAGGAATGTAGATAATGAATCTGTGCAAGCCCCTAGCTCAGTCCTGGTATTTCATGAGCTTGTCCAGGTAGAGAAAGCTGTGGATGTGGTAATACAGTAATGCTAAGGATAAGCGGTTTTACAAATATGCTAGTTTTTTATAGCGCTATCTAGACCTGAAGGTATCAGAGCACTTTACATATGTGATGCTCTTTACAAGAGTTACATGAGGGGATTCATAAGTCATAGTTGGAACAATACAGCATTAAGTGGTTATATAGTTACACAAGCACATTGAGGTATGGTATTTCGGACAGAATAGGAGAAAGTCATGTGTCCATCTTGAAGGAACTAGTCAAAGAGGAAAACATAATTCTTCAAACAAGCTAATATCCTGGCCTTGCATGATTGAGTCTATAAGAAATAGGTCTATCACTTTAGAAAACCTATCTGGGAGGTGCACCTCACCTACTTTACTGCCAGAAGCAGGATATTCATACTGCTGTAAGATAAATAACTGAAGGCACTGCCACCAGATTTCTGACTTGCTGAAATTACCTACCCTCAAACATATAATGTAACTACTAGGGTTAACTCCTTATTGGGCGAGTGAGTCCTATTTTTAAGTGTCTACTGATTAGGCCATTGCAGCATTCAAGACCAAAACTGTGTATGCCAGATACCCAGTTTCCTTTTGAAGGTCTTTTAAAGTGGTTGCCAAGGATTCAGTGGCATAGTTGAAGAGAATGGGAGCAACCTTGCCAAGTACACGCTTTGAAGTGGGAGGAGCTCTGATACATGCCGGGTAGTTATAACTTCTGTTTGCTCTTGTATACAGTTTTTGAACTAAATCAGCTGAGGTTGAAAACCAAACGTTTATGGAATAGTCTAAAAACACCCAATATATTTATGGCCAAATGCCCTGTCATCTAAACGTATTGATGTACAGGTGTATTTGTCGGTTTCTGTTATGCCAGTAAACTTACATTTGGAGGTCTTGAACTGGTCTTTGTCAGATTAAGACTGAAGTACACTTAAGATTCTGTCCGAATTGCTACTGAAAGACTCAAACATCTAGTGTGTATCTTATGCATATCAAAGGATTATAAACGGATGATTTTTTTATTGACCAAATAGAGGAAATGTCCAGAATACTACATTTTGAAACTGAAAAAACAGGGTACATTGACTGCAATGGAGGTTTCTGACAGTAAAGGACAGGTAAATGAAGATGCTCAAGAAAAACAATCCAGTGACCAGCATAGAGGAGTTATCTACACACATGTTGACTTTGAGTGAGCTCCTACTAGAAAAAACATAAAAACTGTCGGATCCCGATGCTGCAAGGTAATCGGGTACTGGAGTAAAAAGGAAAAGACTATCCAACTTGAAAAACTAGCGATTGTTATTGCGTTTGATTTGCCATAAAAAAGCGAATTCCTTGAAACAAGACACTGCTATGAATAAGCTTGAACAGACGACCTGACTTTGAAGCATGATCGGTTTCGAAAGATGGCTCCCAAGACTCGCTAGGAAACTCAATCAGAGGCAGTCAACCCCAAAAACTCTACAAGGGGTTTGAAGTCCAAAAAATAGTTGCTCATCTCTAGTGTCCATGAAATTTCAGCTTTTACGGTTACCTGATTGTGTGCGAATTATACGAAAACCAGTGGACAAGGTATAAACTGGGGTTCCCATATTTTAAGGGCAAAATAACATAGGAAAAGCTCCTCCATCCAATTTTGATTCAATTTACTTAATTGCAAGTTGCCATACTTCTGCAAGTGTATATTAACAGCTATTGCACCACACATTATTGGTGTGAATCGAAATTGATTTTTACAGTTACATAAAACTTTTGGTGGGAGAAAAGAGATTGAATTTCATATACAGAAATGGGTTTACGTTTGGTGCTGGCTGGGCACAATACCACATTTCGAACGACTACATTAAACTACTCTTAAATTATTTGACAATCAACTGCCTTCCTATTTGTAGGTACATTAATAAAAAGTTAGTAGGTTACAGGCTGTAATTGCTATGTACAAGGATAAGGTAGTTGAGGGGAAATCTGTGTTTTGTAACTAAAGTTGACCCACCTTTTTATCTGATAATCTTATAAATCTGATGAACTATAAAATTGCCTACTGTTTTCTACAATGTAACGATTGAGGTGAAAATGGACCTGCATACATTAAATATAAGAACAATCCTCATACTAAAGTGAAAGGAAACCGTTTTTATGAAAATGATGTTTTTTTTGGTTTTACACGTTTCACGAACAAAAGATTCACTTAGAACTATTGTAAGACTATTACTAAACGAAGATCGCATTCTCCACATGCACACATGAGCCTCACTCCACGCAGACAAAAAGGGCTACATTAGCATTTGGCTTTTTTTAAAATTCCGTTTGTACAGCTACGTACATTAACTAAACATTGAGTAGCTATTCGCTTACAAAGGAAATACGGCTAAGTTATCAATGTACAACATGTGAATCTAGACTGTTCACAATGCTAAAGAAACTTATTTACCAGTAGTTTTAAAGCTTGAAACTCCAGATTCACAAGTGACCCTCCCCCAGTGAAGATTAGTTGGTGCTCACTGTGGGTTAACACTCTATAGTAATTGTGGTCACATTCTCTCGTTCCGTTCTTAGTCGGCCTCTTTGTGTCATGATGGTTTCGCCTGCGGTCAACAGCCAAAGTTAACCTTGTTCTAAAAAGATCCAATTCTGAACTCAGCCTCTAGATGAAAATCCTTGTGTAGGTTTATACATTTATATAATTAACCTGCACTGTTTTCTCAAGGCAGTGTCTCACAAGCTAGCAATTATTTCCTAATGGACTCTGTCTCGGCCTGGATACACAGTTGCCAGCAGCAAAGGAATAAACAATGTTAGTCCTACAGACCATTGATGGCAGCCATGATCTGCTGACACGAGTTATTGAAGAGAAACATCTTCAGATAGCCAAAACGGAGATGCACATTGAGTAAGATGCTAAGTCGCACACTAAGACAATCCAGTGTGTCGTCCAGTTGTAGATGCCTTTGATACTAGTACTTTATTTTGTTCAAAACTCTGGCGTCTATTAGGTCAATGCTTAAAAGGATAAAACATGTAAAGCTCTGTCAGGCTAACATGTTTAGAAAGGAACCAATTGAATTGTATTGAAGCACTTCTCTAAAGCTTTCCTGCTTCTTGTCAAGTTCCCAAAGTGTTTTGCAAATTTTTGGACAATGATTCTGAAGTGCTTGGATGACAGAAGAATGAAGTCTTTTTATTTGTGTGATGCCCAGCGAGTGAGTTTTAAATCTGACTCTGCATCTTGCAAGCTGGTCTTAAATCTGTGGGAAAGTAAAGCCATGTGAGGATAGGTACGAAAATAGTCTAAGTTGTGACCTTAGAGCTTCTTGACTCTAGTTTATTGAAATAGTTGAGATTTTATGGCGCTTAAGATTGAAGACTATTGACAATATTTCTCAATGACCGTTATTCCTAATTTGTATGCGTATTGAGAAACCGTTTCATTTCATGCAGGTTTTATGGTATATAGGAATTAATGCATTCGAGGCCATGCCTAATCTGAAGTTTCTTGTTTGTTTTTGTTATAAAAACCATTTTACAGCCTGATGATCTCACACCATATGATACAGTGGGGCTTCAAAAGATATTAGCCTGCCCATGGTTAACCAGCTTAAAATAGTAAGATGGTCCTGTCTGTTTTGGTTGTAGACTTGTCTAGTTGCAGTGTTCTGTATTCTTTGTAGTTTTACAATTACATTGTTTAGTGTTTCCAGTAAATCTATTTGCCTAAATCAATTTTAAAGTCTTTAGTGCTGGGATGTCAGTGCCCAATGTGAGATCCCTATATTGTGCTTAACTTGTCATGGATTTTTCGTTGTGCAGAATTAATTTTTCATCACCTAGTTAGGTTGGGATTGAAGAGAAAGATCGAAGTCCATAATCACTTCAGTTTTTCACTTGAGTCAAAGTTGTAGGTGGCTGCCACGTTTCCAGGGTTAAGAGAAGTTCTAATTTTGCCATGTTCCGCGTTTGAGTATTTGTATTTTGAGAAGTTGATTTTGAGATATTAAACATTGAATTGTAAAGGTGCAATTGTTGTGGTCTTGGAACGCCTATTGAACACATGAATAATGGTGAAAGGGAGACCATTAGAGGGCTGTACCTAAGGAAGGATTTTATACTGGTGAGGACCTCTATATCCAACTGTCATAGCCTTTGGTGTAAAAGGTGGGGGGGCAGCAATATCTCTGGGTGTTCATTTCTACCATCAGATTAAGAACTTGATGGAAACTGTATTGACTACAGTCATAGACTTAAAGGATCTGTTTGTCCCTCTACAATGCATTGCAATAATCCTAACCTATCCGTACTGACCTTATAATTAATTTGAATGACAGTGTATTAGGACAAATGCTATGAAATGTTCAATCGTTTTTGATAAAAAAAACTGTTTGAAATAAAGATATAACACAGTACAGACCCCTTGTGCTGTTACAAATTATTAATTGCGCTAAAATATTGCTCTCCGTCACACAAATCGCCTATATTTGCACTGTGGAGTTTGGAATATTTTTGTTTGGATGGTGACTTGAAGTAAATTGTAGCATTGCAGGGCCATTGGGATTTCCCCTCTCATCCTCTAATAACCTAGCATTTAAATGTGCATGTCCTCTTTTTAACTGCTGTTTTTACACTATTGTGTTGATAGTGAATACCCTCTCCTAACATCTGCATTCAGGTTGTCACACCGGTGGCCCTTAAAGCCTTGCCCAGTGATGTTGCTCCCCATTGGGCCAGTTATGTACATCAAGGGTACATGCATGTTGGAGCTTTCTGCTAACTAACCTTGAATCCCATATCGGATAGCTTTGGCACGGCCACAAGATATCCTGACCTCACGTAACAGATGGTTATTAGCACCTTGCTTATGCCTGCATTATATCTTTTTGCTGGAGGATATTAAGATATGCTTTGGCATATTGCAACTTCCTCTTCCCCGGTTTATTTTATTCTGCCTCGTGATGTTTGTTCCCGCCTCCCTCTCATTAAGACTTACATGTCCCTGAAGAGATCAGAATTACTACGGGCAAAAGTTGGAGAGAAAATACAGTCCCCTGCATCCCCCTACCCCCACACACATTTCTCTACGAGCACGGGAAAAAATGGTACATCTGCGTTTGAGACCCTGACAAATGAGAATTAGAGAGCAGAAGATTGCACCTGGGAGCCCAAGATTCTAGTTAATGAGGTTTTGCTTCTGTAATGGCTATGTCTGCCCCCATATAACAAGTAATTGCTGTGGCCAGTAACATACCCGGAACATTGATGTATTGTTTTTGGATATCGAATAAGGTTTCTGATAAGACCTATTGAGCTCAAAATCTACACGCAGTTAATTAGCTGTACACTTGAATTACCTCATTGCTGTCATTTATTCACAAATGAGATTACTCATTGTTCCACGTAAGTTTCTTGAACAGACAATTCTTTAATAATAATGGTTGTAATGCTGCTTAAGAGGAGGTCAGATCGATTTAACAGGATGTATCGTCTACTACTGGTGACGTTATCAGAGTGGCAAGTGTAGGTACTGGTTTTTGTTCCACTAGTGTCTTGTAGAGCTTTTTGTTTTTTCTTTGACTTGTGCCTCATCGCAGCCTGCATTGATAGTTTGCAGTGTGTGATTGCAGGATGGACTATATGACATGTTTAAGATCATGAGTTGACCTTCTAGATGAATGCTGCACATCTTTTTTTAGGCAAAAGGGGGCTTTTTTCTTGCATTCCCGCTGCTGCTAGAGCACATAAACTACAGCTTGCCGACATGTATTTTTATTTCCAGGTAAAAATGCAAAAAGTCTACTTGAGGGTGTGTATGTGTGGTAGGTCAGAGAGAAGAGTTCTGTTGCTTAGAAAAAAAATGTTTTGTTTAAACAAAGAAATCCATACTTAGTGGGTCGTCCTTCAAGCTTCCTGAAGGTAAAGTGCTACAGATTCTATAATTTGAAGGGAGGTAAAACACTTCTAAATTTGCTCTGGTTTGTGAAAATTAGTATTTATTAGTAAACTTTGCGGCGTTTAACTTTAAATTTCAAAAGAACATAATTGATGGAAGCCCCCTTCAGGTGGTTGTAGGGATGCATAATTGTTTAAAATCGTCATTTATTACAGTGATTTCTGAAGAATTGTAAACTAGTAGGAAGAGCCTGCATGTAAATGCTAATTATCAGTGCAGTAATATCCAAGAATAGCAGACATTTATAACTTGATGTATTTGCTGTTGTTTCCCAGTTTGCATGCTCTTGCTTGTTGGACTAGTTTCTCAATAATTTTTGCTATTGTGGTCTTTCAACGACTTTCCTTTTGTCTTCCCTTTATTGGACTGTGCATTGGGTAATAGTGTGGCAATGGTGACTTTTTTTGAAATTATAAACCTTCGATATAAAGGTTTGTACTATCCAGGAAATCGCCAGGCCTTTTATTTTAAAATTATATTTGACAAGAAACTAAATTCAGACTAACAAAATGCCTCTTACCAAAAATATTTAACTTTTTCAATGTAAAATAGCTGCACAATATCTTGCCTTTAAATTGTTTAAGATTCCCAAATCTCCAGAAAAGATGATGGTTGAGTTCATTTAAATACCATGGGTAAGTGTATTTTGAGGCAAACGATAAGAAAGGAAAGCTGATATGTGGTTATGGAATTAAAACATTAGAATAACATTTAGGTGGAAGCAAGTCCTTAATTATGTGCTTTTTGGAGTTTCCAGGAGGTTTTCCTTCCCCAAGCGGATTATTATACATTCCTTCTCAGAGGCCCATTCTGTAATGGAAACAAATACTTTTAAATCTCATGCACTTTAAAACCTGGTTCAAACTTGTCCCAAACAGGCCGTTGTTTTATTTCGAAAGGCCTACTATGGCTCATGTCTACTTAATTTCTGAATATTTATTTCCTAGAACTGTTGTAGTTGTCTGTGATCAGTACTTTCATTGTCCTTTATTAATAGGTGCCATTTAACTACGTAGTGTTTTTTTTGTTTTTTTTGTTAAGCGAATGTTGATTGGCCGCCCCTGGGCACTTGACATTGAACATAGGCTATTGTTCGACACTGGTGGTGCCCGAATTGTACAGAATATGAAGTCAGTCTGCCTTTAAATAGCTAGCAGCTGTGTGAATTTGTTACCCCACCCGGTACCTTAATAATAAAAGGAGAGGTGGCAAATGAGTAGAGTGGGTTGTACTGAATTAATCGTTGGAATAGGTGTCCCTTCCCGGCTAACTTGGTCCTTTCCTTCCATTGAGCACAATTTGGAGTGGCATTCTCCCACAGTACAATACAGGGTTGTTTCCAAGGCTTTTTTTCCTTAATCTTGCAAAGCTATCGTTGCATAACTGTATAGGAACGCGTTTCAGCACTAATCAGAGGTCCTAACTTCAGTTGGAAGTAATGTAGTATACAACATATTGCAGTCTAGATAAAAATAAAATATTAATGACCCTATTGTGAATTAGGAAATTCCAAAGGCATTTGCAGGCAACGACTTTACAAGCAGAGCGTTTCATGTCAGGGATAGCGCTCAGTTTCTTAGGGGAATGCTATAATCTGTAGTCTGAGCATATTGGTATATGCTTCCAAAAGGAGAATGCAATAAAATAGAACCTCTCTTCTGGAACTGGCCCTCCCTCCTCTTAAGCTCCTCTTCACTACCTCACCACTAAAAATACCCTTTGTTCGTGTAATTACTATGCATCAGGTAATGGTTCCTGCGCAGTGTATACCATAAGCCTGAGCAAGGATTGGGGCTGAACGCCGACTGGTATGCTCAAGTTATCAGACAATACCACATTAATAGAACAAAGCCAGCAAGCACCATTGCTTCTTATTTGGTGTCTTGAGTCACACTGCTGGCGGTCACCTTTATATGCCCTTGCCCTTCCTGTGCTTCTGCAGAAGTACTGTTGACTGTAGCAGCTGACGATATGGGATGATATGATATGGTAGGTAGTTATAAGCGGGTGGAATTAGTTATATTCTATTCAAATGTATATTTAGAAATTGCTGTCATCCTGCGTTCCTTTATATCTGGGTAGAAATTGTTTGCACCACAGCTCTACTTTAGAAGTTCCATAGAACTAACTAACTTTAGGACTGAACAACTACATGTTCTACTTTTTGCTACCCATCAAACAGGATGCAGATAAACTTTTCATGCTTTCTCGCTTTGTAAAGTATTTGTTTTTTCCTAATTTTTTTATTTGATTGGATAAAAGAAAATCTTTCAGCTCCCCATTGAGCTTTTATGTATGTTGGCAACTGGTCATGGAGTCTTGGCCCTCAGTTATAGGAAGTGGAATCTGGTAAATTTGTTTTTTATGGGTTAGAATTCATCTAAAGGTACACATCTGCCTACCCAAACAAGCATTGGCATAGTCAATAGGTCTTGCCTTTTGGGACCTTATAGGTATTTAAGAAATGCAGCACATTTTATTGGGTACTGTACTATCTAATGTTCTTTTGCGCGCAAAGCTAAATCCATCACCCTTCTATTAAAGCGTCTGCCATGTCATATGTGAGTGATCACTATAAAGATTGCAAAATCCGTATGCTTCAGTTACTCTATTTGCAGCTCTCTTACCTAGTTTTGTCAGTTACTTTATTCGGTGAACTCAAACAGTTTTTAACACGCCACATGAGTTATCTCATCATGCCCACCCACAAGCGAGCATCCTATATTCTCTACATGTTGCGCGTCTGTACTGGGTCAAACGCGGGCAGGGAGTTACATTCAGAGTATGCGCAACAACAAAAATTTTACTTTGCAAATGGTTGTTGCACTTACTATATCATAGTTGTCAGTAGACCCAGGCGAAATTTACTGTACGTAGGTGTAATTCATTGCGCGATGTAGGTATAATTGTTAAGAGAAATCAATCCCCATGTGCCTAATTACACACTACCCCAAGGTGAAAACGACCAGTTTGCAGTGCTTTGGCGATTTTGCACCTATTTTTTAAGGTGGCATGAGTTATTGCGTCAAATCAATAGAAGGATAAACTGCAAGCTAAAATGTAGCTCAAAATGACGGTTTTGCATTTTGTTTGCATGTAGAATTTCGCATACCACTGGTATTCTAAATTATATTTAATTAAATAACCACATGGTGGCGGTAAAGACAAACCAATCGGGCCTTCTGTTGGTGTGTTTATTATCCGACTCGACAGCTGGGTTTTCTTTTAAGTTTGGGAAAGGAATTTATCGGTTTTATTTAAGAAGTTAAACAAATACTTGGGGACAATGGGTAATATATTTAGACTGCTTCAAGTTAAAATGCTATGTGCTTTTCAATCTGATTTGTGGTTCAAAACCACTGTCCCCGCATGGCACGTTGCGACTGCCCCCACACAAAACAAGTAAAGCACATAAATTGCGCTAAAAATCAGCGCTTCCTGTCCCGTTACAAGGGGAGCTGAAAAAGAGCTCCAATACCTTGGGGCGAGGTTCAGGCACTGTAATAAAAAAATCTAAATCAAGCACATAAATAACGTTGTTTACATAGTAACCTAATCCATGAGCACTGCAGCTGCCGCTCTGCGCACTGCTCCTCGCTCCCGAAGGCAAAACGCCATGGGATTGAACATTTCAAAAGAGGTGGGACATGCACCCACCTTTAACCATTTGCGTGCTCTCATTCTTGAAAGACAAATGCAAAAGCCAATCCAATGTGTGGGAGGAGTCAGACCCACACAGAGTAGTAACATGAAACAGAGCAGCGCATGCGAACTGCTAGGCTCGACCTAAAAAGGGCCATTAATGAATCTGTAAAATTCACATCCGGATGTAAGCAGTAGCCCATCAGCAATAGGAGTGTTGTGGCAAATCTGCAACTTGTGTGTGCCATTACGGAGACATTACCAACATTTTGGTGCTTTCTGCTTTCCATTTATTAGGGAAACCTCTCTGCACTGATGAGTACCACCCAGTACTCTTAAGTACTTCACACCAGACCTGATCGAGCAGTACTGCAGAGTGCTGCTCAGGTTTTGGAATTCCACTGAACAAGTCAAAAGCTTCCTTGTATTGATTGTGTTCCATGTGAAAATCAGTCTGAGGTAGACTGATCCTTGAGTAAACCTTTTTTATCAGAGGTTGAACAAGTTTCCTTGGGCCCCGATATATCATTGTGGGTTGGTTTTGTACTTGTAGGGTATAGTGCTTGAGAAAAGTAGAAAGGTAAGGGGAAGGGGAAAAAGTGTGTACCAGATGGCCAGTCATAGCTTCTTGCATGCATATTCAATCTGTCTTCTGTTTCAGATGAAGAAAGGAGGGTGGGCAGTGGGGAATGATCTTCTTGCAAGCAGGCCCAAGGTCACCATTAGGAAGTCTAATTCAATGTGGATTTTGAAAATGTTGAGGTGGCTGGACATGTTATCCCAGTATGATCTGACTAGTTAGTAGCTGAAAATGTATTCTGTGTCACCCCTGCTTTCCTTCTAGTTCCACCACACTAGAATCGATCAGTTTTGGTATAGTTTATCGGGATTCCGGAACGCTCAATCTGGGATTTATATAACGCGGCTACTCACTCATGCTTTATGGAGTGTGAAGAGCTTTGATTAGGAAAGGGAATGTATGCGTTTACCTTTTAGGGCATTCTTTTAGTCCAGATTACGTCTATTCCAGTATTTTTTAACTCCATTTCCCGTTTATATGCCAGAGGAGTGGAAGGTTTTACTTGATCAGTGTATATATTTGGCAGTTTGGAACGCCAAATCGGTTTAGTTTTTAAAAAAAAGTTCAAGAGGTCAGTTTCTTAAGTGTTCTTGAAATGGATATCTCGGAATTCATTTTTTATAAAATTGTAGATGTTTCAGGTCCGAGATGGAGTGGATGCTTTAGTTTCCTACTAATACAGGCCTGGGGGAAGCCTTGAGATCCATGGGGGATATTCATGACTTTTTCTTTGCAATTAAAGGGCATGCTTACATTCTGCTTTCTATGTTCCATAATGCTAATAAATTTGATGTGGATAGTTGGTTGGACATCTTTCTGTCACGGTGAAGACTTGCTCTAGTGGTATCCAGGATAATTTGTTTAGTGTAGGACGTTAATGGGATTCATACACGGGAATGATAGAATGTTACGGGAAAAGAAAGCTAGTTCCTGTTCTATTTGACGCCATTTTGGTTGTTATCCAGGGTTTTCAAAGAACTAGCGGGTGCCTTGAAATGAATGGAAGTTATTCTAGTAATCGAACCAGTGCAGGAATCTGCATCCGTCCTGCTTCTAGCCCACGCGTGGCTGTTTGTATGATATTGTGGGTCTTTTTTTTTTTTTTTTTTCTTGGTACAAAGTGAGTTTATCCATTTAGGTAAAAAGTTATTCTAATTGGTATCTTGGTGTATAGGGAGTTAATTACTTGTTTAATCATAATTCTTAGGGCCTCTACCCTTTCCCCCCCAATGTATAGTTTTGGGTGACCAGGAGTCTAGAATGTCCTCAACTTTGGCAAGTGTTTTTGTTCATTGTGTCTGACCTAGTCTTATCAGGTATGCCCAGGTATTAAATGTACTGTGGTTGCCAGGTAGGCCGGTGTTTCCAGCACAAAAAGGAAGGCACTACAATATTAGGGATAGTACTTCCATTTTTTTTCTTTATTCAGACTAAAGCCAGAGAGAGTGGACAATGTATTAATGTCTAGCAATGCCAGAACAGCCATACCTGTTTCTAAGGTAAATATCAAGATGTCAGCGTATGTAGTTTTAAATGTAAAAGACACTAGATGATGGGCGGAATGCAGACCTCCGCCCATTGTCTTTGTGTTTGCTTTGTTTGCCCCAAGTTGGCGCAGTATGCCCAGATATGGGTCCCTTGTTCACTTTGCCACTGGATTCAAGCTAGCCTGGCTATTGAGGGGTGTTACCCCGAAACCAGTCCCAGGATGCTTGTTTCCGGTCCAAGGAAGACCTTGCTTGGCAGTTCGGGCTGGACTGTTCCCATGAGGCACAGGGTCAAGACTGATTAGAATATGGCTTAGTCTGAACTGGGGAGGCGAAGTGAGCTAAAGAACGATGATGGGTTGAACCCACATCTAATAGTGACTGGAGGTGAGTGTATGAACATTTTCAGCGCTCCGTCCATTGTCTTTGTGTTTGCGTTGTTTTAAATGTGCCAAAATTACACTTATAGCCTTTTATGTTGTGCCCCTCTGTTGTCATATACGCCTGCACAACTCCTTGCCTGTCACACTGAGGTGCCTCTTCCTCATACTCTCATGCAGCATCTTGTTGCATTAGATATTTATGCCCCTTATTCAGACCGTGTTATGCTGCCACATTCAATCACTCCCTTGCCTACGTCGGACATCGGCTCCTTCCCTATTGGTCCCTCATCTCCCCCTCACACTGCCTCTGCCTATCTCCTCAATACTCGTTCGGCAGGCAAACACCAACTTGACCTGTTTAACCTTCTTACCACAGACTCTCCAGATTTCCTGTTCCTTACGGAAACATGGTTTTCGGAGGCTTCCCTTCTCGACATCCTTGCCATCCTTCCCCATTCTTATTATGTCCTCCGGGCCGATCGCCCCGCAGACAAAATTGGGGGGGGTGTTGCCATGATTGTCCGTTCCACTATGCAATTTCAGCTTCTTCCCCAAGCAACCATCGCTGGAGTGGACTTTCTAGTCGCCCGCTCCTCCAATCTGCCTGCACCTCTCACTGTTGTCCTTGTCTATCGTCCTCCTTTGAACATGCCCCTATTTGTGGCCTCCCTGCAGGAACTCCTCGCCACGCTGGTGGTGAATAACTCCTCTGTTCTCCTACTGGGGGATTTTAACTACTGGCCTGGCGACCCCAGGGAGGACCCAGCATCTAAGGACTTCACGGCTACTCTCCTCTGCCTCAACCTGAAGTCCCATGTCTTGGTCCCCACCCACAACCTTGGACACATCTTGGACCAAGTTTGGTCATCCCAGGACATAGTTTCCTCTCCCAGCGTCCTCCCATGCACATGGTCTGATCACTCTCTTATCTCCTTTTCTATTAACACTGGTCCCCCTCACAAGTCCTTTCGTCCCAAGAATGTCTACACCCGTAGTTGGAATCATGTTGACCTGGCCTCTCTCTCTCACTCCCTTGCTTCTTCTTCCCCAGACCTCACCGACACCTCCCTTGACTCTCAGGCTGCTGCAGTTGGTAATTGGCTTTCCTCCGCATGCGATCTAGTAGCCCCCCTTAAGTTAGTTAAGTCTATTTGCCCTCATGAGGCTCACCGTTGGTTTAGCCCGGAGCTCAAGACTCTCAAATTGGAGCTTAGACGCTCAGAGCGCCTTTGGCGTCGTGACTACTGCCCTGACCACAAGGCCAAATACAAACTACTTCTCAGGGAGTACAAGAAGGCCATTCTGATCACCAAGACCAAATTCTTTTCCGAACAAGTGGCGCTCTCGGCTAACAAATCCAAAGAAATCTTCTCTTTGGTCAAGAACTTGGCCACCTCCGATCGTGTTTGCCCTCACTTTACTCCCTCTCAGGCCCTTTGCTCTTCCCTTAACAACTTCTTTATTGAGAAGATTGTTAATATTAAATCTAATATCCTGGTCACTCCTTTTACTCCTCTTTGCTCTGCCCCCTCTGCGCTTAAATCTTCCTTTTCTTCTTTTCCCCCCCTCACTTTGGACGCTTTTCTAGCCCTGCTCACTAAAATCAAGTCTGGCTCCCCCACTGACTGTGCCCCTGCCCGCATTCTCAAAACCCTTTTCTCCTTTTGCCCTGATACCCCTCTCTCTCTTCTTAATGCTTCTCTTTCCACCGGATTGGTCCCTTCTTCATTTAAATCTGCTATTGTTTCTCCTATTCTTAAAAAACCTGGCCTTGATTTTTCTCTTCCCTCTAATTTCCGACCTATTTCTCTTCTTCCCTATCTTGCTAAAATTCTTGAATCTTATGTTACTTCTTGTCTTTCTGCTTATGTTGAACGGAACCAGCTTTTGGCATCCCACCAAGCTGGCTTCCGCTCAGGTCATTCGACCGAAACCGTGGTGTTAGCCGTCCTTGACGAGCTCAAAGCCAAGGCCGACGTCAATTCTCCCCAAGCGTTGATCCTCCTCTATTTGTCCGCTGCGTTTGACACGGTCGACCATAATATCCTTTTGGACCGTGTCAGCGCAGCGGGCATACGAGGCACTGTCCTTTCCTGGATCACCTCTTATCTGACAGGTCGTTCTCAAGCTGTTCACCTTCCCGGCTTTTCTGCTCCCCCCCTCCCGGTGTCCTGTGGGGTCCCCCAAGGTTCCTCCCTTTCTCCCCTTCTCTTCAATCTTTACATTCACCCTCTTATCTCTTCCCTCCTTGAGCTGGGGGTCTCTGTGTATAACTACGCTGACGACCTCCAGCTCGTCTTTGACCTCTCCTCCTCTCCTCACGCTTTATCCTTTTTTCACTCCACTATGACTTTTATCTCTGGGTGGATGAGCGCCAACCACCTCAAGCTCAATCCAGATAAGACTGAGCTTGTTCTGATTGGCGGCTCATCCAGCCCCTGGTCTTCTGCTTTCTGGCCTCCCATTCTTGGCCCTTCCCCCACCCCCGTTCCCTCCGTTAAAACTCTGGGCATCAAGGTCAGACAGGACCTGTCCATGCATGGCCAGGTCAGTGCCGTGGTGTCCTCCTGTTTTCTTTCCCTCCGGATGATCCGGAAAATCTCTAGTTTCTTTTCTCTTGACTCCCTTAAAATTATTATTTCTGCTCTCATTACCTCCCGCCTTGATTATGGCAATAGCTTGTTCGCCGGCATTCCTGCTTATGAAACCCGCCGCCTACAAGCTATCCAGAACCAGGCTGCCCGTCTTATCTTTCACTTGCCTAAATCCCATCATATCACTCCCGTCCTTAAATCCCTTCACTGGTTGCCCATCTTGCAGAGATCCCTGTTCAAACTGGGGTGCCTTGTTTTTCGGGCCCTTGATCACTCTGGACCGGCTTTCATCAATTCTCTGATTTCCTTTCACACCCCTGCCCGCACTCTCCGTTCATCATCTTCTGCCCTTCTCACTGTTCCCCGTTTCCGCAAATCCCGCACTGGTGGAACCCGCTTCTCTGTTCTTGCCCCCCGGTTCTGGAACTCCCTTCCTCTTTCTATGCGTTCGATTCCTATTTTTTCTCATTTTTGTAAAGCGCTCAAAACTTTCCTTTTTGTCCAGGCCTTCCCCCGCTAAACCTCCTGGCCCGTTCTGCCCGGTTCTTTAGAGCTCCCAGCGCCAGGAAGCCGTTTGGCCATCGCGCGCTTTACAAATACTTTCATTCATTCACAAGTGTTTGATTTCAGAAGGGAGTCTGGAGCTAGCTGGAAAAGTAGAGGTAGTGAGGACACACCCGTCGAGTACCCTGTTGTAGCTCAGACTGGTCTGATAAACTTCCATTAATTCTAAATCTTGCAGTTGGGCAAGGGTATAAGGCTCCTGGATCATATTGGTGAAGAAGGGTCCAAAGGTAAGGCCATGCGAAGGCCGCTGATGGCGAGTCTGAAAGGTGAGCTTTCTATATGATGTGGCACTTACCAGTCTGCCCTTGACTATCACCGTTTGGGAGATGTGAATTTGCTTTATAATTTCCTCCAATGTTTTTGCTGGCACTTCTGCATATTCAATAATCTGTAGTTTTTTGGGTGAAAGTGGTCTTTGTCCTCTTCGGATATGACCTCAGTCGTCTCCTCTGTGACATTACCAGTGATCTCGCCCTTGGAGCTGAAATGGGCACCTTCGGGTGCCTTAATGGTTTTAAAGAATGTCTTATGGAAGGTGATTGAGAATCAGTCTGGGCCTGGGTCTTGGCTGCTTGGATTGGACTATATGGCTGCCATAATCTATTTTTTCTCATGGCGGATGTTTAGGGAGGTTTTTCATCAGAAGCTTTGTTAATCGTAATGCGTTTTGTAGGTGTTCCAAACAATTTTGCCTTGAAGTGGAGTTGAGGCATAGACATTCCTGAAGTCTTGATATTTAATTCCGTGCAGTTTGAATTGAGCCTACAGAATCCTTAATACTTGAAATTTTTGATTTATTAACTTTAATTTCAGATGAGATGAGTTTTCTCTGCTCTGTTTAGATGGCATGTGTTTTTTTCTGTTTGGGGACGCAAGTGAGTGTACACTTTAAGACGATTGAGTGCCCCTAAGTCGGAGTTTTTGGTGTATCAATGTTAGTTCTCTTTTGCTATAATGTAATAGAATAGGCTATCAAATTGAGTTTGATTTATCTACTTCTTTACCTGCTGCTTATAATAAGACCTCTGGTGTAGCACTTTAAAGCATTCCCAAAACCATGACTGGTGAAATACTTGTTTGTGTGTTCTTGTATGAAGCGTCTTAATTTCTTTCTAATTCCTTTACATGAGCTCCTTTCTTGAGTATTTCTGGATTCATTCATCAAACCTTGTCTTGAATATTTGGTAGTCGTTTTGTAGTCCGTGATATAGGGTTGATCAGTAACCGTTTGAATTGTGAAGTCTCCAGACGTCACCAAGTTTGTGACTACTGCAGAAGTTGAGCATCTGTTGGGGCTTTGGATGGTCTGAATTTAGACATTGTGTCCCTAATGTTCTGTCCCTACCTTGGTTAGGATGAAATCACCATTGAGTTTTATAAAGCCATAATGAGGGAGATGCATTGTTTTCTGTTTTAAGAATTGACGAAATTGTGGGCAGTCTGTGTTCGGTGCATTCACATTTATAATAAATTTATTCTTTTTCAGTTTTGTAATGAGCCATCTACACATTGTTCTCAGAAATAATGAAAAGTAGGCTAGAGCAACACCTGGATACTAGTGTGATTACTCCATTTTTTTCTATGTCCGTCCTGATCTCATATGTAAAGCGTTGCGATAGCCAAGTTTTTTTTTCTTAGAGAAATACCATATCGCATTTTAACTTATTACAGTAATCCGTTTTTCTCTTGGTGGGGGTGGGGCCGGGATTTGACTGGCAGTAAAGAGCTTAGGTATTTAACAAGAGAATTTTATAGTCTGGAATAGTGCGTGATAAAATTAGATAAAGTTGCGAGTGGTGTAATGGGGCAAACGAGAGGTGCCCGAAATGTTTGCACTGTCAACAAATTATGTGTAATTATCAGGATGCTGTTGTCCGACTGATATCCTGGCATGATATTTTCTTTGAATTGAATACTCAAGATAATGAAGTGTGCCTATTATAATACTTAGGTGTTATTCATTTGTAGTGACTGAGGGTGATGTACATTGTGTGCAATTTATTTCTTTGAGGCTGTCACTTAGTGATTGGATAGATGGGTATTATAAGCTGAGAGTGAAGTAGATGAGAAGTTGATTCATACTGTATAGTTGACTTACAGGGATTGTTTTCTGTGTTCGAGTTGGAGACTGGCCAGTTGGTTAGTACAGGATAGGTTAGTTAGTGTGTTGGATACGCCTGCAGCTTTACTACTCTGATTAAGTTCTTTGATTTCCAAGGGAATTCAGATTGTCCTTCCCTTTGCAAGTTAATTTGCGCTCCTCCTTATGGACACCACATTTCCTCATACAATAGATACATCCTCATTTTCTTTCCTTCAGCAAGTTGCTAGGCATGTTTACAACGTATATTAG
Organism: Lissotriton helveticus; assembly: GCF_964261635.1. Classification (NCBI taxonomy): domain Eukaryota; kingdom Metazoa; phylum Chordata; class Amphibia; order Caudata; family Salamandridae; genus Lissotriton; species Lissotriton helveticus. The sequence goes on from NC_136067.1 coordinate 1,257,561,838, forward strand.
TATATTTGCCCCATTCTTTGCTTATAGTGCTGGCTTTGACTGAAAAGAATTCTACTTTCACAGTGTTTTCTTTCGTATGCTTTTTAAGATGGATTGTTGACCGGTTTAAAATATATACCAGTTTCCACACAAGACTGGCCTCCGATTCCTGACACGATTGAAATAATGAAATAGAGCTTACTTTAAACAGCTCTACATTTAGCTCATGGACACCATGGGTTTAAAGAACTCTATAGAAGCACAATTTATCCATTCAACTTATAACCATTACGTTGTCAAGCAGACTTAACATCAGTTGCAGGTAACTTGATAATGATCTTGACACTTGCTTCATTAGTAAGAGGAAGGCCAATGTCCTTTTGTCAGCAAGGGAAGTGGATGAGTGTCAAAGAATATTGCCTTAAACCTTTCTTAAGCTCCTCCCATTTGTCCTCTAGGGTCATTTCTTTGAGTCTCTTAATTGGTGTATGTGACCTTAGTCTTTGTAAGAGAACTTACTCTTATGCTGACTCCTAAAGTTGTTTTTCCCAAAGACTCGTTATTGCCACTAGAAAGCTCACAGCATGAACGAGCAGACTTGGTCTCTAAAATCTCCAGATATGAGTGATACCTACATATCAACCATCTGGAGCTCCAGGCCTTTATTTCTAGGTCAACGGTTCCTCCTTGATCTCATTTTGGGTAAGAGTTGCCTAGGTTATTATAGGTCATATAACTTCATTATTCTGTCTCAACAAAGCCCCCCATTGTGGCTGGTGTCAGATTCTGAATTGGTTTTTGGGGAACAAACATCTCAGGATAAGGTTTAATTTTTAGGGAAGATATGCTTATTCCAGATGAGAACTTAATTTCAGGGTTATAAAATCAATCTTCAGGACGTTGTGCACCCAGCAGCTTTACTGTTTTTGCCACATGATTTCACTGAAACCCAAAGTTAGTACCCGGTTTGAAGGTTTGTCTTGGCTGGTCTTCAAACTTATTTCAAGCATTTCTTCTAGTAAACAGTTTGGTTCAAGAGCTCTTGTAAACACTGATGCCAGTTATGCAGTCATTTAATCGTTCGCTCACGTTGATGGTTGCCGTGCTCATGACATTTTTCAAGTAATCGTGCCTCCAATTGAAGCGCATAAAGAGTCCCATTTTGGGCGTGTAGAACTCAACTAATAGGAGTTTTATATTCTTATTTTTTAATTATTGTCTAACAGATCACTCTGACTCAGCCGACTTTCAAACTGCAATTTTTCATGATATGGTCCTACGATTCAAACTATCAAATTGCTCCAGATACAAGGGGTTGTCCCAGCAACGATCTATGATTGTCCTGATGATGGTCTTCTTGACGACCGCACAATAGACCGAAACGTCGACACTTCCATCATCTCCAGAAGCGTTGCGTTGACACCAACGGTCGACCATTATTAATTATATTCTTTGGTTGTCTGTGACATTTACCAGGAGTTGATGTTTTTGTTGTGAACTTATGAGTTGATTGAATCTGTATCTTTGTTCATAACCTTGTTTTGCTTGATTCATTTTATGTATCTCGCCATAAGATGCTTTGACACTCAATATAAAACAACTTTTTTGCATTTAATTCACTTCCTCCGTGCTTCTTTTTCCTTCCATTTACTGCTTGATAAGTTCTAGCTTTTAAGTGTGAAATCAAATTTGATTCACTGGAGGATGATATTTATGTACCACTCCTAATTATAATCGATTGTTACTCTCAAGCAAGTCCCTTGTAGTACACATTGACCTTAAAAGTTATGGCTCTCAGTATTCCTTCCACTCTTGTACATCAATTTTCCATTGCTTCCCGTGGTCCCAGATGTATTAGGACACCATAGAATCCTGATTCTTTGCTGCTCTGTTCCATTGCCAATCTGCGTCTTGGTTCATGAGAAGCCAATCTGTGCACATTTAGACTTGTTGGAGGAACATACAGCTATTGTGCAGGTAGAAAATACACCAAGAACTATTGCAAAAATAAATTAATACGATTGTTATTGGTTCTTGATTTGGAAAATGTCATTGTCCGTTTCTTTAAGTAATATCTCTTCATATCATTTGTGGTCTCTACAGAGATGAAAATAGATGTTGTACGCATTCTGAAACCACTTCCTTGGCAGTTTATAAAATGAGGTGGATCCTCCCCAATCCAGTGGAATATAAATCTGGTTTTGGCCTCAGTAAGGCATAAACCCCTCGCAGCATATTTTATTCTTGAAAGACCAAGTTTTTAGCAGTGATCTCTTCTTCTAGAAGACTCGTTTGGCTTTAGTGTGTCTTCTGAAGACCTTTCTGTTGGTTTCTGACTTGATGGTCCATTTTGTAAGTTATAATGGAATTTTGCTTAATTTAATAAATAGTTGTTTTTCAGGCTGGACCTTGTGCTTGTTCTGCTGAAGAAAATAAAATGCTTCAAGTTTGATGTGGAAAGAGTAGACCCTTTCTATTTTCTGAAGTTCTGTTTGGCACTTGTTTGTTGGAAAAAACATGCAGAGTCTGGGTGTGTGATCGGTACCACCTGTATTTGGGGATATTCAAACAAAGTGTAATGCTCATGCACTGATCACTTCTAATATATCTAAGTGACGGGGTTTCCCCTAAAAGAAATTTGGCTTGAATCTTCTAGAAATGCTACTTCTGCTTTTTGGGGTGGCTAGTGAGTCACACGGTTTTTCAACGTTTAGCAAACTGTCATCTGAAGGAAGGAGAGGCGGTTGAGTTTTGCTATGATTGAGTTTTTTTCCAAGAATAACCAACACTCCTTTACTAGGGACAGGGAAAAGGTTGCACAAAATATATAAAACCCTTGAAAGGTGAAATTCCTATTCCTGACCTTGGCCTCCTTCCTGGAATCTATGCGCTCTTCATGTGGTGATACAGTTGGGCACATTTAACAAAATATATGTATGTTTGTCCCACGGTCCAATCTGTGATTATAGATGTGCAGTTTCATGGGCTAATGCTCTTTGGTAAACCTTTCAGACTGATTTCTCGCTCCCCAGTCTTGTTACAAGCACAGTACTTGGATTTTTTCCAGGCTCAAGAGGAATGTCTCTGCCCATCCTGTGTGCAGAGGCAGCAATACATCTGTGCCATAGTCAAAAGACTATCCCAGTCAAGACCAAATTATCACATAAAAGACACTTGCTCCTAGGGTGTCTACCACTACCTTCAAAATTTGGAAGTTGTCAGGATTTCCCACTAACTTCAGCCATAGAAATGAGTTACTTCAGATCAGTGAGCATTAGAAGTATTCCAATCTATTGAAAGTCTGGGTGTTCAAAAGGCGGTTTGAGCCCTGTGCGATGGTTCTCTCTTTAGTGATGTTAAATACCACAAGCATTTATTTTTTTAATACTGGCCAAAGCAGCTAGAAATCCCCACAAGGAAGAATTCAGGAGGAGACAGACCTATCTTGGAGATGCCACCCACTAAACAAATACTTTTGCAATGAGTGCTTCTGAATAGTAACGGTTTAGGTTGTTATCTCCCTTCTAACCCAGGACAAATAGTTATCAGTTGATATTAGGAAGCTTGCTTTCATACCCCTGTCCACTGCAAACATCACAGATGTTTTAAATGTTGTCTAAAGACCAAGACTATGTGCTCTGGCTGCTATCATTCGGCCTGCAATCTTTTTTTTTTTTTCTCTTTAAAAAAAATATTTATTGAGCAGAAACACAGATTAAAAACAGTGGTCTACTATCCAAATTTGACCATGAAAACCAGTGCCTTGAACCTTAAAAACAGCTTTAACAAAAATGTACATTCTCAGTAAAAAAATAAAAAATCTAAATTGCAATGTGCAAATTTCCATCTTCTATATACAGTAATAGGAATTAATCCCCAAAAAACTCAAATAGTTTGATAAAGGGCTGTGCATTCAAGTCCCAAATAAAGTGCGTTCCCTTTTTTTTTTTTTTTGCAGAGTTTTATATAGCGCGAACTAGACCTGAACCGAATCAGGTATCAGAGCGCTTTACATTTTTTTTCCAGTTACGTTACATGAAGACACACTTTCATTTTAGGCACGGGGAGATTAAGTGATTTGCCCAGAATCACAAGAGGTTTTGGCGTCGTTACCGAGACTCGAACCCAGATCCCCAGGTCCGAGGTCGAGCGCCCTAGCCGTTAGGCCAACTCCACTCCCTTCCCTCCCTGAAACTGAATAAAGTGTATCAACTTGTATTTCATTTTCATAATACAGATATATAAAACACAAATATAATTTAATAAAGTGCAGTGCAATTCAAGTCCCATAAAGATCTGGTTTTTTTATTAACCTAAAAACCAAGTGCAATTAGACTGGGATACATTGACATTACATTTTTCCCTCCTCCATTTTTCCGCCTGCAATCTTTATTAAATTTTGCAGAGGCATGTTTACCAAGTCTGTCCCCACTAAGGCAACAAGCTATTAGATTAATTGACACCTTACAAACTAGGGCAAACAACATCCATGCTGAGAGTTTTGCCACACCCAATCTGTCTCGAAAATAAAAAAAAGTAAATTATGCTTTGACTCAATCAAAAGTGATGCAATTTGATGCTCTCCTCGTCAAAGGGAAAATGTTCCTTTCAATGGAATGGCCTCTGATCCTTATGATGATGACGGTACTCCAAAAGAAAGATCTCCTAGACCGGGTTTTTAAATCTTTACCCTGGACCAAGTCCTCATACATCACAATTCAAGTCCTGAGTAAATGCAACTCTTCTGACGAATTCTGGTCAGATCCTTATTAGTGGTCCAGCATCACTCCATCTGGCGCCTGAGCTGTCAGAATTTAACTCCGTAAGTATCCCAGAAGGGTGAAGATATAATGCCAAAACCACTGTTTAGACGCACGACCCGAAATGGAAGAGCTTCTAATTTTGGTGTAAAAGTACCTTGTATTCTTTGTCTGCTGAAAACACCAGCACAACCTTATGTTGATTTTGTCAAAAGCCAGACTGAAATTTTCTTGAGTACATTTTGTATATGGCTGCCATTAGCCTCTGATCATATTTTAATTAGGCTGACAACATTTGTGAAATTCCCAAAGTTTATCATAATGCAAAATTTCTCAGTTTTACATTATGCAGTTTAATTTGGCCTTTTTTACCTAGATGTGTCTTGCACAAAAATAGAAAGCAAGTTTTGTGAGATACCAGAGAGATTAGTTTGCTAGTCATGTCAGTCTTATTTATCTATTGATTTGCATTTCAAATTGAGTCTAATTTAAAGGGAATGGAGGGAAAGTACATTGCACTATTCTATTGCATGTAAATCTGAGCTATGTATGTTTGGGTCATGCTTATGCAGGTTGAGTCGTTATGTCCGGTGGTAAAAGTTCAGGATTTAGTTTCGGAGGTCCAATAGGATAGAAGGAGACATGGCCTAACATGAATTCAGTTAGTTGATATGAAATATGCCACAAGTTTGAAACGAGATCGACGTACAAATGACCTGCCTTTTGGGGTATCTACCAGTTTGGGCAAAAAACTACTCACCCAACATCTAAATCCGGTATCTACTTTTGTTAAAAATCAACTGCAAAGTAGTATAGTAGAGGGCTTGACGGTGTTTCGGTAATGCTCCTAGTTTCATATTTTGAAATCCAGGTGTAATGCGAGAATATAGATAGTTTAAAAGGGGATATTTGTATCCGATAAATTCCAGTGGAGTATTTTACTGCCATTTTTGATGCAATAGTGACCTAAGTGTTCTTTATTTTCATTTTTTAAACAATCTATCAAGAATAGGCCTATGTTTTACTAATTTCCTGTAAGCTGTTCCTAAGAAATGCAGTGACTACCACAGTGTCTGTTCCAACTTCTTTGAGGCTTTTGCAGTTAACCTTTGTTTCGCAATACATATGGAAATTTAGTACTCTACTGTAACTGCTGTGACGCCGCAACTGTAGGTCATTAAGTATGTGTTGCAAGAAAAGAGGGCCACAAAATAAAAGTATTATCTACATTGAATGTGAACAGTTCCAGGGTTCTACGGGAATGTTATTTTTTTTTTACCTGGCACATAGTCATAGTTGTGATATTCATCCAAGCCTTTGCGTCAGACTTCCAGATGAGTGACTCTGAATATCTAACACTGTATTTGAGTGGAGGTACAAAGGAGTATTTTTGAACTTTTTGAAATAAAGGAGATTTCTGGGCTCTGATCTCGTCTAGGGTATGAAGATTATTTTTCAGTTTGGTAAACTCCTTCGTAGATTATCCGCATGATTTGGAGGGCAATGCCGAGAATGATTTTGCAAGGATTCTGTAAGTCTTTTATCCTGTAAAAGATTTTTTTTCTCTTCAAATGATACAATAAACTTTTCTTTCAGCTTTGTACAATAGTTGCAGTTTTGTCTTCACTTAGCGATTTTAAATTTGTATGTATATGTTACTTCTCTTTTACAGCCAGACAGGCAAAAAGTTAATGGCAAAATGCAGAATGCTTATCCAAGAGAATCAGGAACTTGGGAGACAACTGTCCCAGGGCCGCATTGCACAGCTTGAGGCCGAGTTGGCCTTGCAGAAGAAATACAGTGAAGAACTTAAAAGCAGTCAAGATGGTAAGAGCTTGCTTTCTAGTGCATGTGAACTGCTTATTAGCACAGAAAATAAGTGGGGTTGTGTATACATGAAGTAGAAGGTTTTTATCCTGCATGTCCATATACTCAGTAGGTCGACTCTTGGCTCGGAAATTCATGAGAATGGCTCTGTCTCAGTTTGAGCTCGCCAGTAATTAGTAATGGCGTCATTTCAAGTTACTACTTTGATCACACAGGCATCAATTATCTATTTCTTCTAGATGATTACTTAACCGCAGGCAGCTGTAGAAACCACCTCACATCAAACTGCTTCTATATGTCGCAGGATAGTGTCCGATCCCTCAAGTGTTTCCCCATTGGGCATGTCAATTTGAAAGTCCACTGGAGGTGCATTACAGGTGTACAGATATTAAACAGTAAAATGTAGGCTTTTTCAGAAAGCGTAAATCTAAGGGGATGAAAGCATCAGAACCCAGGTGCATTCCATTTACACCTGTGGGTGGCTGCTGCTTCCTCTTCTCAAGCCATGTTGTAATTATCAGTTGCTGGTAGCTTTATACTTATGCTCCTGGTGGGAATACTGGTACTTTTGCAGTGTGAATCTTTCTTGATTCACTATGCTGTGCATTATTCCGCGGTCTAGTGGTTGGGTTCGGAATCGTAGTCTATTCTTTGGGGGGGGTTTTGTGGTTTTTTTTTCGTAGCCCTGGTGGGCTTCGACGTCTCACCTTTTGGTGTCCTTCCTGTGACGTCGGCATGCTTCCTGCAAAGGCTCCCACCCTTGGGCGCCATCTTCAGATTCTTTTTTCCGCCGTTGGGTCTGGATCGTCCCCGAGAGGGCTCCAGAGATTTGGAGAAAAGAGAAGCCAAAAGTCAAGTTTTGGGAAGAAAAGAGTTGAGAAGATGAAGTGAGACTACATCATCGAAGGAACTTCGACATCTAGAAGAGAATGCACAATCAGGGGGCCCCCTGAACGCAAGAGATGGACAACACACCATTGAAATTCTGCCGGAACTGCCACCACAAGTACGCGCAGAAAGACCAACACCCGGTTTGCAACTTCTGCCTGCCGGTCGACCACGAAAGCAGGGACTGCAACGCCTGCTCCGCCTTCACGCCGAAGACCCTTCGAGTGAGAGAGAGGCAAAGAAGAGCTAACTTCGCCATGTAGGGCAAGGGCCAACCACCGTCCCTTCGAGACCTGGGACTCTCGACCGACGAGGAGGATTACGTCGCCGAAGAAGACGGCTACACGGTCGTAGAGACCGATAATACGAAGACTCCAGAAAAGGTAGGAGACTCGACGCACCAAAAAGGCCTGAAAGACTCTCGACAGTCTGCCCAAGACTCTCGAAAAAACTAGGGCAAGACCCCGAAAGCGCTGACGCCGAAAGCTCCGGCATCCGCAGCAACATCCAGGGCCGCGGATCCTCACAGAAGGACTCCCAGGCGCCGAAGGACGGCGACCAGCCAAGGTTGTCGAAGCGTCCACGAAAAGGAACGCTCGACGCCGGAGACCTCTTCGACGTCGACGAAGGACACAAGACCAGTCTCGACGCCGAAACCCGTCTCGACCCCATCTTGCCAGACAAAGAGACCGCTGCCGAGATGGAAAGAAAGAAGAGGAGACTTGTGGCAGAGATGGAGAACATCCTGCAGCGAAATAAAAGATTTTGACGAAAGGATGAAAGCGTATACAATTCCGTCGAAGCCAAAGCCACCGGTGGTCGAGTTTGTCGAGGAAGAAGAGTTCGAGGTCGAAAGACCTTCGGAAAGCAAGGAAGATCTGGAATATAGGGAAGAAGAGACCTCCTACTACGAGGAGGAGGCAGAGGACATTTCAGGGCTCGACATACTCGGACACACAGGACCAAGAGTGGCAGGACCTCGAAGCAGAGAGTCCAGAAGAGGGAGTGGGCACATATCCTGCAAGGCCCTCGCCGCCTGACGACATTGGACTTTACAATGAAGTCATCAAGAACGCAGCAACAGCATTCAAAGTAAATGTCGAGGAGGAACAGCCAAAGGCGGATTTCCTCGTGGAAACACTGCTCCCAATACAAACTAGGAGCCAGTACCTGCCAATGCTCGAAAGCATCAAAGGACAAAGGAGAGAGGCCTTCAAAGAGCCTGCGACTTGTAAACCCGTCACACCCAGGACGGAGAAGAAGTACAAGCACTCCCCCGAGGACCCACCCTACATCCAGGGATCAGTCACTGCAGACTCCATCTTTGCGGCAACAGCAAGGAAAAGGGCCAGCGTCCCGACAACTTCAGGACTATCCCCAGACAAGGAGAGCAGAAGGATGGACCTGACAGGGAGAAAGATCGAGAGGAATGCCGCAACGCACTGGCGCATGGCTAATTCCAACACCCTGCTGAACAGGCACCAATACCAAATCCTGGACGAACTGGGCCAGTTAGTCAAACACCTCCCACAAGAATACCAGCAAAGAGCTACGCACCTGGTAGAGGAGGGGAAGAACGTGGCAAATTCTTGCCTAAAAACAGCACTGGACAGTGCAGACACATCCAGCAGACTTATGATGCTGGGCATCACAGAAAGGGGACAAGCCTGGCTCAGAATATCAGGCTTTAAACCGGAGGTGCAACACAACATCCTGAACACCCCGTTCAACGGTGAGACACTGTTCGGAGCACCAGTGGACGAAAAGCTCACCCAGCTGAAAAAGGACGACGACACCGCAAGATCCACGGGGGCCTTGCAATTCAGAGGAACAAAGAGAGGGACCCCGTCATGGAGACCAAGCGTCAGAGGGGGAAACCAGCCGAGAACGTCGCACCAGACTTTCCACCAGTCCCACCAGGGTGACACCCAGACGCAACAAGGCCAGCAAAAACAACACTGGCAATACCAACAGAGGGGCCAGTCCTTTCGCGGGAGGGCGAATGGACGTGGAAACAGAAGAGGTGGACAACAACCCATCTCCAAGTGACTCTGCCACGCTACTAGTGCACACCCTTTCAAAAACTCCAGGGGTGGAGCCCAGATACAACAAAGAGGAGTGGCTCTGACTAAACATCCAAGAGCACGTAACACCAGTGGGAGGAAGACTGAACCCTTTCTTCCAGGAGTGAAAGAAAATAACTACAGACAGATGGATTCTCAACACCATACAGTACGGATACTGCATAGAGTTGATAAGAACACCACCAAACAAAAAAACAAAAAGAAGAGCACTAGCAAAGAAGGAACTAGAGCTACTTAAGAGGGAAGCACAAGAACTCCTACAGAAGGAGGCTATCGAGCCTGTACCTCCCATAGAGAGGAACAAGGGGGTGTACTCTACGTACTTCCTGGTACCAAAGGTAGACGAAACAATGAGACCCATCCTGGACCTAAGGTTCCTCAACAAATACATAAAAACCCAAAAATTCAAAATTACGTCCCTGCAAGAGATCCTTCCACAGATACAAGGCGGGGACTTCATGGTCACCATAGACCTCAAAGATGCCTACCTGCATATCCCAATGAACAGGCGGCACAAACATCTGCTAAGATTTGTCATCAACACAGATCACTATCCATTCACGGCACTGGCATTCGGACTGAAATCAGCACCAAGGGTATTCACAAAGTGCCTTGCAGCAGTCGCAGCACACTTACGGAGAGAAGGGATCCACGTATACCCTTACCTGGACGACTGGCTAATAAAGTCAAGGTACTACAAGACATGCAAACGGCACGCACAGCGAGTGGCAGACACACTGATGGCCCTGGGTTTCTCCATCCACTGGGGAATATCCTCCATGAACCTAGAACAAGTAAAAAAATTTCCTGGGTGCGCAGATCAACACCGTACAGGAGAAGGTGTTCCCCAGCGAGAAGAGAACGCTGGCACTGTTGAAGGAGGCGCGCCTCTACCAGAAGGGGCGAGCTCTGACAGTGAGGACAGCGAGCAAGATGATAGGCAAGATGGCCTCATGCATACACACAGTGCTGAATGTAAGACTAAAAATGACTAAAGATGCACTTCCTCATGGTTTAAGGAATCTTTTCACCAAATCGGTCACTTTGGTTTTACTCTTACTCATTGCATAGTAAAATTAATATTTCTCCTCTGATCTGAGAACTTTTATATTTGTCTGGAGTTTGAGAAGAAACTCTTTCTTCACTAACAAAAATGGCAGGTCTCTAACTGCTTTCCTCCCGTACTGCTGGAATGACACCCCAGAAACTAGGAGCGCTGCCACTGTGCTCTGCTTTGGAAAAGGGCAAAGCTGTCCTGCCTGAGAGAGGTGCTACCCGCCCACATAAAGCCTGTATGCTATCGGACATTAGACATTGTATTTGAACACTAAGAAGCCACAAAGTACTAGGTGGGGCCGAAGAACAAGCAGCTGCCAAAGCAGCAGAATAGGCTTGCCTGCACTATACCCCAACCTGCACTGTACCCCTGAGACGTCTGCATCTGTTCTCACCCATCACCAGGTTCATACTGAGGTTTTTTTCTTTTGACCCAGGCCTTTACGTTGTGCTCAATTAGTTGTAACTGGGCACAGCTGGAGTGGAGTCTCTAGCACTTATGTTCGAGAGAGAAGACAAAAGTAGGAATTGCAATGTGACCCATATTATACATTCCAGTTGCTATTTGTCAGGATGAGTTGGTGAGTTTTGTGGGTGCTTCTTGATTTCTGTGGGCTCTTGCTAACAAAGCGTTTACTGCAAGTGGGCTGTTTTGAGACCTGCTCCTGAGGTTTGGTACTCATGGTTACATATGTGGTTACTGTATTCGCTCCAGCACTTTTCCATTTTTGTAAACTAAATGCAACTAATTGAGTCCTTCAGTTACCTCAGTCTTGTCTGCCCTCTGCTGGGCACAGGTTACCAAAGTAGAGACTTTGCGAACCCGGACACTGTTAAATTCTGGTTGACGCATATGTTCCAGTTTGTGTGGCAGGATCAGAGTTTTTTCAGCCTCATTTTGATTTGAAGGTTGCCCATTTTCCTACTAAATAGTGATTTGGTTTGTAAATGTTCTTTGTAAAAATAAAACTAAGTTTTGCTTATGGTGTCAACCATTACAGATGTTAGTGCTTATATGATGTTGACCTTTCTCCACATAGCTGAACAAACAGATGAGTGATGTTGCTTATCATTTTTTTTTGGGACAAACCCTCACTCCTCTATGCTCCATAAAGGTGGTTAAAATAATGTATATGGGGACGGATTCCACTTGATCTGCAAAAGAAAGTTAACAAATGAACTTGGTCGGGAAGGTTTGAGAGATAGCTGCTCCTCAGTTGTAAACAGCTAGTCCCTTTTGTGTGATTACAACAGCACCATTTGGAGTTTGTTGATCAGCTCCCCTGATTGAAGAAAGCTGGTTTCTAAGAGATTTTAAGTGAAGGGGTTTACTCTTACAAGGATAAGACTTGTGCTCTAAATATAAGGTGCCCAAGTCCATGGGAGAAAGGTGACACCTAAAAATATAAAGTATGCCAAACACACATTATTCAAATAAAAATATATTGACCCTTAGAGCACGCATTGGCACTTGGTCTCGTCTTACAGACCTATTGGGTATGCCAATGCTTTTTGCTGATATTGTGCCACATCGACAAAGAATAAAATGTTTTTGCCAGTGCTATGCAGCTTCTGCAAAGAAAAAAAGGTGCAATTACAGGTCTGGTGTCGCCAAGCTTGGTATTCCGTAGATAAACATGTTATAACGTGTACACAAACAAGCGTTATCATGCATGTGCTCTTACTGAATAATCCAGATGTCATTTTATTTTTTCTGATCGCAAACGGCGAATGTTGCATCCATTTAAAAAAAAAATGGGATTGTAAGTGTAGGAGAGTAGGGTCTGCAATCCTATGATCCCCCAGATTTTTGCTTTTTGCTTCACTGGTTTACGACTTTCCCTGGCTGTGGGCCTGCTAATCAGACCCACAGCCTAGCTGTTCTCTCTACTCCAAATTGTACCCAGGTAGTAAATTGGCACTGGGCCCTCTCCAAGTCCCTGTACCCAGGGCTGAGGTGCACCCAGAAGTCTCCCAGGGGCTGCAGCATGTATTATGCCACCCCTGGGCTGACTAACTAAATCAGACACAACTGGCTGCTTGACAGCTGGGGCAGAGTGGTGTACTCACCCTCTGCTGTAGATATAGTATTCCTATATCTAAACCTAAATGGACACACAGATCTCCTATCAGTCACTCCTATGGCAGGCCTTGACAATCCTGAAGGCAGAGTGCTTGGAATCGTGTGAGATAGTGCTCTGGCATGAGCTGAGCCTGTCTGCGGCTTTCGGGATCCATCCCTTAGCCGTTTCCATGATATCGCATACCATATACTCTTAAGTGCATTATAATCCTCGCGGTTATGTGCCAACTCTGGTATCGCTTTATCAAAACATGTCGAGTAAGGTGTCATACGAATTGGAATACTAACCCCTCGCCAATTCTGGCGACGGGGTTAGCATTCCACCCTTCTAGAGGGACACGACATATATGTAACCTGTAACCCCGGTTAAAGTTAGACAGAGCCTTAGCTCCACAAAATGGATGCTGCCACCGAGACACAAGTCTGCCCTCCTGCTGCTGGGAGTCCTCCCAGCCCAGGAGGCAAGGACAAAGGGTTTCCTGCCAGGGGCGGTGCCAGCACCGTCCCAGACAGGATTTTGTGTATCCTAGGTAGGCAGGGCTTTAGAGGAAGGTGACTGCAAGTGGCACCCCGGTGCTCACTGTGCATAGGCCGGCTGGAACCAGTTCCAGGGGCACTCCAGCCCCGAATCTGGGGAAAGCCCGCCAAAGGAGAGGGGTGTAACTACCCCCCTCCTAGTCCCACCCATAGGGCAGGACTTAGTCGCGTGCCAGCCCCTTTTTGCAGGATAAAGGTAGGAACTGGCCCCCTTCCAAATTAGATCATCTTTGAATCCTGAAACTACTTTTCACGAAAGGAACTCAAGACTTCTTCCCAAGATTCTCCCTTGTGACTAAGGAGTAGTCACCCTGCAGCAGCAGGCACCAACCAAGCATCGCGGTTTGTTGCCAGTCTCTCCTCCGGATCAAGACTGCTCCAGCACGACGAGAACCGGCTTCCCTGGCACCTCTGACCTCAACCTACATCATCAGCCCAGCTGTGATCCGTGGGTGCGACGAGACCTCGAGGGACCGGCCATCTTCAGAACTGCACGACGCTTGTCCAGCACGACCACCGAGTGACCCTCGACTGAGTGCTTTGGGGTAAGAGAAGCCCCGACCCTGAGCAGCTCCAGCACCGAAGTTCAGCTCCCCTACATCCACGAGATCTGCGTGGGGCCCTTCTGCTTTTTGCTGCTCACCGCGTTGTCCAGGTCACTTGCCCGTTGGCTAGTGACCCTCTGACGACGAACTCTAACGACAAACACTGCTGGTCTGGTTGCTCCAGACTGGCCCTTGCTTCCCTCCTTCAGAGAAGCACCCTGGACCCTCCTGGTCCACTCCAGACGCCATTTTAGGTCCACCGCGTGGGCCTTGCATTTGCCAAGACTTGTTGCCCAATCCTGGGTCCAGCGACGTCGACAGCAAGTACCTTCGTGGGACAGCTCGCACCTCCATCCTGGTCGCCGACAACGCCTCCTGGTCCGAGAGACAGCAGAGCCCAGCAGCGCCCACTCACCTGGCTGAGGTGACTTCGTCCGGTGCCATCCTGGTGCCCACCTAAATCACTGGCTAGTGATTCAGAACTTGGTCCCCTCTGCTTACAGGTTTCTTCTTCCCTGATCCAGGCTTGGATCACCACGAACTCCTTCACTGGCCGCCTGCCAGCAACTTCTTTCTTCAGGCTCCTGGATCTTCAACGAGGGTTTCCGACGCAACTTGAACCCTATGCAGCCGCAGCCCCTGGGCTAGGTAAACTGAGTACTCCGGTGCTTCAGCATAGTCCAACACCCTAAGTGTTCGGATCCACCCTTGTTTTCGACCCACCTAGTCGGGTTCGCCCGAGAACAGTAACTTTGTGAAGTGCTAGTATCCATAGACTTGTTCCCGCATTACGCGTGAGAGTTCCCACTCTGCACACGGCGTCCCTAGGCCTCCTGCTTCTAATCCAAGGGTTCAGCATTGTAGGCCTAGCGTTTCTACAGTCTAGAAAAGTATTACTTACCTGCTAGTAACTTCGCATTCCACTTCTTGTGTATATGGTTTTTCGTGCCCCTTGGGCATTTGTGTAAATTGTGCGACTTTAAGTATTTCTTTAAGAGTTTTGTTGTGTGCTTAGCTCCCTGTCTCATAAAGAGCCAGGGTAGTCTTGTTATAAATAAATACACTTTATTTTTGATAACAACTTGTGTGGTGTCCTTTCACTTGGTGTTCAAGGGGTAATGTGATGGTAAAACAGCTGGCTTAACACGCCCTCTAGAGTCTTAGCCTTAGACTGCTCGTATCCATGCTACTAGGATAGCTGGTCTATAAGGTTGACTTACAACCAATCATCAATAAGGGTTGTTTGGACTGATACAGAGTGCTCACTAGAATAGTGAACATTATATATCAGGCCAACTTCTCACATTGGTGAGCAGCGGTTGGGATTTGAGCTTGCTGTTGTTTTACCACACATATCCTAAGAATATCATTTGAAAGATCACATAAGTACTAAGGTACATATAACTAAGCTTAGAATACTCTGAGTTCTACTGAACCAGCTGTTGTAGCTCCTAGGGCCTAGCACACCCTAAACTACAACTCTAGCAAGGGATCAGTAGGTAAACCCATATTGTAGGTAGGTGCACCACTTACACCTCACTAGAAAAGCATGTCTACCCATGGAGAGTCTACTGAGACTCCCCTTGTGGATCTTGACCCTCCACAGGTCAAGTCAAGATATGCAGCTCTGTTTCCAGGAGATGAGACACGTGTGTACCTCCAGGAAACTGAAACAGGGGTCTAACCCCACCATTCCCTTTCTAATAGGTCTCTTAGAGACATATGATGCGAGAAAGATTTCTCAGCTAGATGGGAATATGCCAGCCCTAGAGGGTACCACTGGGGATCCAGACCTCCACAACACTGTAAATGCAGTTGAGGAGGAGGATCCTGAGGAACTCTCTGGGGATGAGGCAGACAAGGGTCTTGAGGTAGTCAGAAGGCTAACTAGGGCCAACTTAGACTTGCTTGGGCTAGGATCTGGGGGACCCCCAGTACTGACCCTAAGTAGGCCTAACCTTGGAGTTAGGAGAGATAGATCTCTTTCTAGGGACTCCAATAGATCTCTGCACTCTAATGCCTCTTCTCAGAGGAGAAGGAACTCTCCCCAGAGGAGATTGACTTCCCCTCAGAGAATAGAGCATGAAGCCAGAATGAGACAGGCTGCTCTGAGGATTGAAAGGGAAGAACTTGCCCTGGCCAAAGAAAAGCTTGCCTTTGCTAGAGAGCAGCAGATGAGTGGGTTAGTTCCCACTGGTGGCAGCAATCTTCCAAGAGATAGAGAGAAGGGTTTAGATACTAAACACCTGACAAAAATAGTGCCCCCCTTTAAACAAGGGGATGACATCCAGAAATGGATGGCTGCTTTGGAGAGGGCCTGCACTGTGCAGGGCATTCCCCAGAGTCAGTGGGCAGCTATACTGTGGCTCTCCTTTGATGGCAAAGGTAGAGATAAGCTCCTCACTACAAGAGTGGAGGATGCTAACAATTACCAGGTCCTGAAAAATACACTGGTTGATGGGTTTGGTTTAACCACTGAGCAGTACAGGTTGCTCTTCAGAGACACCCAGAAAACTCAGTCTCAGGACTGGTCTGACTTTGTGGATTGTGCCACTAAGGCTTTGGAGGTCTGGTTGCTGGGTAGCAAGGTTCCTTATTACACAGGATTGTATAATCTGATGATGAGAGAACACATTTTAAATAACTGTCAGAACCAGTTGTTGCACCAGCACCTTGTTGATTCAGATCTGACCTCTCCCCAAGAATTGGGAAAGGAGGCAGACAAATGGGTCAGAACAAGGATCAAGCAGAACCAGAACCAGGGTGGTCAGAAGAAAGCAGACCAGAAGGGTAATACCAAGAGTGAACAAAATGACCAGAAGTCTTCAACAGGTCCCCAACAAACCAAAGAGGGTGGGGGTCAGGCTTCACAGCAGAAAAAGAAAACTCAAGAAGGCCAGTCAAAAAGGTGGTGCCAGTACTGTAAAAGTAAGTCTCACTGGTTTAGTGAGTGCACCAAAAGAGGAGGGCAAACCTCTACCACTACAGCCCCTAAGGCAACTGCACCCCCTAGTACAGTCAGTAGTGGTAGTGCACCTCCCAAGGGATTAGTTGGGTTAACCTTGGGAACTGAGGAGTCTGACAACTTAGTTGGCACACTCACTCAGGCTGTCCTTGTCTGTACAGGGGATATGGATATGTCTCCTGATGTAAGTCCCAATACTTTGGGCAAATACAGGCAGACACCTTTGATAAATGGCAAAATGGCTCAGGCCTATAGGGACACTTGTGCCATTGTCACCATGGTGACACCTAACTTTGTGGACCCTGGACAGATCATGCCAGGTACAGATTTCCTGGTGACCAATGCCAGCAACGTCACTACCAGTCATAGTATGGCGATTGTTGCTTTCTCCTGGGGAGGGGTAAGTTGCCAAAAGAAAGTTGTGGTTAGTTCAGACCTCCCAGTGGATTGTTTGTTGGGCAATGATTTGGAGTCATCACTATGGTCAGAAGTGGAGCAGAGGACTCGCATGGAAATGTTAGGCTTGCCAGCACATGTGCTTGCTGTGACTAGGTCACAGGCCAGAAGATGCCCCACTGAACAGGTGCTGGATCCTGGGAGAATGGACCAGACACCTTCCAAGAAGAAGAGCAGTAGGGTTAAGGCTTTGCCTCCCCCCTTGCCCCAGGTTGAGGATCAAGTCTCTGAGGAGGCTGATCTGAGGGAGCTGAGGGAAACTGAGCCTAAAGAGCTTGAACTTGATCAAGTTGAGTTTCTGGTCTCAGGGGGACCCTCCAGAGAAGACCTGGGGAAGGCACAGTTAGACTGCCCTTCCCTTGAACCCCTCAGACAGCAGGCTGCTGCTGAGGCTGCAGGGAATGCCACAGGTGCCCACAGGGTATACTGGGAAGATGGACTCCTGTACTCTGAGTCAAGAGACCCCAAGCCTGGTGCAACCAGGAGGCTGGTCATCCCCTTGTCTCAGAGGGGTTTCCTTCTCACCTTGGCCCATGAGATTCCCCTTGCAGGTCACTTAGGCCAGACAAAGACTTGGGACAGGCTTGTCTCACACTTTCACTGGCCTCACATGAGTGAGAATACCAAGGAGTTTTGTCGCTCCTGTGTCACTTGCCAAGCCAGTGGTAAGTCAGGTGGCACAACAAAGGCCCCCCTCATACCACTACCTGTGGTGGGGGTTCCCTTTGAAAGAGTGGGGATTGACATTGTTGGTCCAATGGAACCCCAGACAGCATCAGGGCACAAGTTTATACTGGTGGTGGTGGACCATGCCACCAGGTATCCTGAAGCTATTCCACTTAGGACCACTACAGCACCTGTAGTGGCAAGGGCCCTAGTTGGAGTGTTCTCCAGAGTGGGCTTCCCTAATGAGGTTGTTTCTGACAGAGGTGCAAACTTCATGTCAGGATATCTGACTGCAATGTGGAAGGAATGTGGCGTCAACTACAAGTTCACCACACCCTATCATCCACAGTGCAATGGGCTTGTTGAGAGATTCAACAGGACCCTCAAAGGGATGATTCATGGACTACCTGAAAAGCTCAGGCGTAGATGGGATGTCCTGATACCCTGCCTCTTGTTTGCTTACAGAGAGGCCCCACAGAAGGGGGTTGGCTACAGCCCTTTTGAACTTCTGTATGGGCATCCTGTAAGAGGACCCCTGTGTTTGGTGAAGGAAGGATGGGAGAGACCTCTCAAAAAGCCTGCAACCAACATAGTGGACTATGTACTTGGTCTCTGCTCCAGGATGGCTGAATACATGGAGAAGGCAACTAAAAACCTTGAGGCCAGCTAAGAACTCCAAAAAGCTTGGCATGACCAGAAGGCTGTCCTGACTGTATACCAGCCTGGACAGAAGGTGTGGGTGCTGGAGCCAGTGGCCCCATCAGCACTCAAAGACAAATGGTCTGGGCCCCACACCATCATTGAGCAAAAGGGAGAGGTCACCTACCTGGTGGACCTTGGAACCCCCAGGAGCCCCCTCAGGGTGCTCCATGTGAACAGGCTCAAGGCATATGTCGACAGGAAGGACATGAGCTTGCTCATGGCCACAGATGAAGGACAGGAGGAAGAGAGTGACCCTCTCCCAGACCTGCTCACTCAGAATCCTGATGATGGATCAGTAGATGGTGTTGTCTTTTGTGGCAGCCTCTCTGAACCTCAGCAACAGGATTGTAGACAAGTTCTGCAATCCTTTAGACATATGTTCTCTCTGACACCCAGCCAAACTGATTGGTGTACCCATGAAGTGGACACTGGAGACAGTCTGCCTGTCAAGAGTAAAATCTACAGACAGCCTGATCATGTCAGAGACTGCATCAAGACAGAAGTGCAGAAAATGTTGGAGCTGGGAGTCATTGAGCCCTCAGATAGCCCTTGGGCTAGCCCAGTAGTTCTAGTGCCAAAGCCTCACACCCAGGGTGGTAAGAAAGAGATGAGGTTTTGCGTAGACTACAGAGGACTTAATGCAGTCACTAAGACTGATGCCCACCCAATACCAAGAGCAGATGAACTTATAGATAGATTGGCTTCTGCCAACTACTTAAGTACATTTGATCTGACAGCTGGGTATTGGCAAATCAGGTTAGCTGAGGAGGCCAAGCCCAAGACCGCATTTTCTACCCCTGGTGGGCATTATCAATTTGTGGTAATGCCCTTTGGTTTGAAAAATGCACCTGCCACCTTCCAAAGGCTGGTGAATCAAGTTCTCACTGGGCTGGATGACTTCTGTGCAGCATATCTTGATGATATAGCTGTCTTTAGTTCCACCTGGGAGGATCACCTGGTCCACCTGAGGAAAGTGTTAGAGGCACTGCAAAAGGCAGGCCTCACTATCAAGGCCACTAAGTGCCAGATAGGGCAGACACAGGTTGTATACCTGGGCCACCTTGTAGGTGGAGGCCAGGTTCAACCCTTGGAGAGCAAGATACAGGCCATCAAGGACTGGGCTCCTCCAACCACCCAGACTCAGGTTCGAGCTTTCTTGGGCCTGACTGGGTACTATAGGAAATTTGTCAAGAATTATGGGTCCATTGTGACTCCACTCAATGACCTGACAAGTAAAAAGATGCCAAAGAAAGTTCAGTGGACAGCAAGCTGTCAGAAAGCATTCAATGACCTAAAGCAGGCCATGTGCACAGCACCTATCCTAAAGAGTCCAGATTACTCCAAGACCTTCATTGTCCAAACAGATGCTTCTGAGTTGGGTGTGGGAGCTGTTCTATCTCAGCTGAATTTTGATGGTAACGACCAGCCTATTGCTTTTATTAGCAGGAGGTTGACCCCCAGAGAGAAACTTTGGTCAGCTATTGAGAGGGAAGCCTTTGCTGTGGTGTGGGCCCTGAAAAAGTTGAGGTCATACTTGTTTGGCACTCACTTTAAGATTCAGACCGACCACAAGCCCCTCTTATGGCTAAATCAGATGAAGGGTGAAAACCCCAAACTACTTAGGTGGTCCATTTCCCTACAGGGGATGGATTTTACAGTGGAGCATAGACCTGGTACTGATCATGGCAATGCTGATGGGCTCTCCAGGTATTTCCACTTAGAGCAAGAAGACTCACCTGGTCAAGGTTAGCTTATTGTCCCAAAGTTTGGGGGGGGGGGGGTCATGTAGGAGAGTAGGGTCTGCAATCCTATGATCCCCCAGATTTTTGCTTTTTGCTTCACTGGTTTACGACTTTCCCTGGCTGTGGGCCTGCTAATCAGACCCACAGCCTAGCTGTTCTCTCTACTCCAAATTGTACCCAGGTACTAAATTGGCACTGGGCCCTCTCCAAGTTCCTGTACCCAGGGCTGAGGTGCACCCAGAAGTCTCCCAGGGGCTGCAGCATGTATTATGCCACCCCTGGGATGACTAACTAAATCAGACACAACTGGCTGCTTGACAGCTGGGGCAGAGTGGTGTACTCACCCTCTGCTGTAGATATAGTATTCCTATATCTAAACCTAAATGGACACACAGATCTCCTATCAGTCACTCCTATGGCAGGCCTTGACAATCCTGAAGGCAGAGTGCTTGGAATCGTGTGAGATAGTGCTCTGGCATGAGCTGAGCCTGTCTGCGGCTTTCGGGATCCATTGTGATGTATTCCTATAGGTACTGTATCGATTCCCCTATTCCTGACCCTGGTTTGGTTAATAATTAACTAGCAGCCATCTAACGGTGCAAAAACCGTTATCTGATTAAGCCACACCACGGCACAGAAGTGCGTTATCTGATTAGGTAATAACGCATGCCATCTAATTAGACAAGCGATATTCCTCCAGCCCCTGATAAGGCATACGGAGTTCTCAAAACAAATCAAACCTACAGCGACCTGGGAAATTCCCATAGCCATTGTTTTGATTTCACCGAGAACTTCAGCAAAAGAATGTGCGAACGAGCCCGTTCATATGACATCCTTATTGACGTATATATGTCCATCCTTACGTCCATCTCGGCACCTTTCAGGTATAAATATTACCGACATTGCCTTAAGCAAACACATGCGGTGGTGACGAGATCGGAGCAGCGAGACGTGCTGAGGAGCCCAGCAGAGAGCGAAGCCCACAGACGCTGCCCCGCCTTCCTGACGCGCTGAGAACGAGACGCTGCCTTTCTCCTGCCGAGAAATCCAGCTCCGGCGCTTCCAAGCAGCCCTCGCAGGCAGCTGGAATATCAAGACCTGGGATAAGAGATACCAGCCCTCCATCATTCTAGATCTCAGGTACAGAACTGAATAACCCCTTGCAGAGAATTCTCGAATCAGTCCCTTGGCAAAACAAACTTAACTTAAACTGCTACTTATCTACCCCCGCCCACGTATTAGGCTTAGGTCAGGTACACTGGGGTAGGCGTGGTTAGAAGCACCAGTTGAGTATGATTAGTCAAATGTATATATGTATGTATCTATTTTATCCATTTTAAAGTATCATATGGCTCAGAAACCATATCAATGCTTTTACAGTATTATTTTATAATTCTGTCTCTACTGTATGCACTTTACTTAACTACAAGTGTTGCAATAATAGCAATTCATTTCTCTTGTATGAGAAAAGAGACTGATCAATAAATAACATCTTTTATTGAACCACGCCCATCTCTTATTTCTCTACAAACTGGTGAAACTAAGAATGCACGTACTGACTGATTAAAATAAGTTGTCTATTGTTTTCACACGACTCTAGAGATACACTCTTGATTAGGGGAGAGCAAAGTTGTCATGTTCTATGGTTGTCAGAAACTAAATCCCTTCTTGTCTATCCAGGGAGGTTAAAATCCTCCTTGCCTATTCGAGAAAGTTTCTAGTGAACTCTGAGCTAGCTGGCAAACACAAAACTTTAAGTCTAATATCGTCGGTAGAAGACCTAGTTAACCTCTGCCCTAGGTCTATACTATTGAAGATATTATTCCAATGCGCAGAGCCTATTGGGATAATAGGAACTACACTACATGGCACCCAAACGTTTGGATAGGCGATAAAACTAACGCAAGACATTAGAGTAACTCAGTCGTGCTTTTTCACACAGACCCCTTTTTTCCCATAATACTCCAAAGACGTCTGGAGTGGGTGAAAGGTCATATCCGCCAAACCTCGCAGGAGGAGACTCCTATGTATGGTTCTTGGTTTATTCAACGTTGAAGGATACACTGTTCCAGAATATTGTGCATCTAATCTTTGTTCCATAGAAACCTGATCTGCAAACAAACAGAATAACCTTTCTGTCAGTAAAATGACAGAAAGTGAAGACGAAAGGGAGACAGTCAGACTAGCAGCTGAACTCCTAGAAGCAGACAATACTCTGCTGGAAAATGACCCAAATGCAATACTCATCCCGGTCAACATAAGGAAATCTATAACCTTAAAACTTATAGAAAATGGACTGACACCAAGAGGTGGTACAGTCATATTCGTAATTGAGGCACACGAATATCGGCAGACAGAGGTATTCTATTCATGGATAAACTTTCCAGCAGCAAACGCTGTAACAAAGGACTTCCACTATTACAAAATAGAGGAACCTCCTAGTGAGTACACTCCTTTCGAGGAAGTGGAAATACCACTCAAATTCCAAGAGCACCTGCTCTTGTTTCATGGCGCCCTAAAACATAATAATCACATCACCAGGCTCGGTCCACTAGGTAGACCAGGAGCAACGTGGCCGGTCCTAGCCGGATATACACCACATCCAGACATTGAAGAAATGACTGCACCAGAGCTTTTAACACAGCTAAAACAATTAATAAAAATACATAGACAATTAGTCCAATATGTAATGCGGACTTCAACAATCCAACCAGCAATTAAAATTCCACAGCTGACCAATCATCAGGGGAACACAAATAAAATTACACCTCAGAACATACAGTCCTGTCTAGGTAAAGTACCCGCAAAACGGGAACAAATTCCTTTCTGGCTAGCACAAAAAATCACTCAAATAGAGGCGGTGTTTCCAGAAACCACCCCTGTTGAGAAACATAGGATTCTGACTATCTGTCTCCCAATGGGAATCGCACCACATGTGGAGGACTGTGACACTTGGGGAACAGTCTTTGCTTCCATTTACACAAAAACACATGGTGTACCATCCATGTCAGTAATACCAGATGTACTAAAACAGATTCAAGATGAATACGGTCCAGAACCCGCTTTAACTCTCGGTATGAAACTACTGAAAGATTTCAAGCAGGTCTCGGCAATATTATTAGCCAACATAAAGGGAGAAGCAGCAAATGTGGCGATTCGCCAGAGGTTAAAAGAGACAAATATAGCAGACCAACCATCTGAGATTGCCAGAATCATAGAAAAATCCTATGAAGAACTAGGAAGAGATAGTTTGGGTGGAATACCAGTGAAACCCCAACTAGTTGAAAGTCCTGAAAAGGTATTTATAAAAAATTATTTAAACAATCAAAAAAAGAGCTGGGATGGAAATAAACAATCCAATCCTAAAGAAAAAAGATTCCAGTCCAGAGGAAGGTCTCCTTGGCAGAGAGAAAGATCTCCCGACCAAGGACGCAAGTCTCCCCAACGGGAGCCCTCTGTGAAAAAATACAACCTTAGAAATAGGGATAATATAAAGAAACCTGATAGATATCAAGATATTGATACACGTCCCTCTAAATCTTTTCAGACTTCCTCGCAGAAATCGGAAAGAAGAGGACGATCAGAACAAAGGGAAGAGCACATCAAGTCCAAAGACAAAACCTGCTCATCTGAATAAAAAATTACAATTTCCAAAAAAGAAGGTAGCCAGTATTAAAGTAATCAACAATGCCGAGAATACTGAGGACACAGCTGAAAAACGGAGAATGGGCTCAGACAATGCTAGACAGCGCAGCAGACGTGAGCATAGCTCGCAAAGTCCTTATGAATCATCTGGAGACAGTGGACACGAATGAATACATTCAGGTGGAAACTGCAGATACCAGAGTTAGCAAACCTCATAAAATATATGAAATAACATTGCGTATAGAGGGGGATAAGACTAGGAAAATAAGGGGACTATTTTGGGACAATCTGTCCAAGGGCTATGACATCCTTCTAGCTGAACAAGACTGGCCTCCAGAGTTTGTCAGGGAGTGCCCACATGGCGAAGAAATAATTATGCCTGCCTTCTCAAATCATATTCCAATTCATAAAAAATATACACTTGCAAGAAAGTGGGCAGTAGCTCAGGCCCCTGCCTTATATAAAAATCATGTGGGATGGGATGAGGACTCTCCTCCTCACAAAATCCAGTTAAAATTACAACCTACTGCACAGAGGCAGTACCCGATTAAGCAAGAAGCTAAAAAACAGGTAAAAGAGATCCTAGATCAACTTGAATACCAGGGGGTGATTGAAACTTGCACCTCACAAATGAACAACCCTTTGTTTCCTGTCTCCAAGCCAGACAATTCATATCGTCTTGTTTTGGACTACAGACACCTTAACTCATGTTGCAAAACATTTGCGGTACAAAACTCGCATAGTGCTGCACTAATGAATAACATAGTGCGCAAAAAATACAAAACAACCTTAGACATTTCTAATGGATTCTTTTGTCAAAATATAGCACCAGAGAGCAGATATTTGACGGCGTTCTCAATAAATGGCACGCAAAAGAATTTCTGTCGTTTGCCCCAGGGGTTCAAGAACAGCCCAGGGTTATTCTCAGCGAGGGTAACAGAGTTACTACAAACCTATGATGACGAGGCATTATCTTATGTCGACGACATCTATCTAACAGATGATGACTTGGATACTCACTTGAAGAGAGTGAACACCATAATACTTGGGTTCGCAGCAGAGGGTTACAAATTCAACTTTAAAAAGTCAAGAATTGCCCATCTAACAGTCCTGTTTTTAGGATATGAACTATCAAGTGAAGGCAAAAGCCTGGCTGACAATTTCCTAGAGAAATGTGCTGTAATCCAAGCACCCAGAACACTAAAAAACCTACAATCAATTCTAGGCTTCCTAAACTTCGGAAGAACTTACATTATAAATTATGCAGAGAGAATTAAACCTCTCTATGATCTAATAAAACCAGATTTTAAAAGAATCAATTGGACTCAAAAACACACAGAAATTCTGAGATCTTTACAAACAGACATGTTAATTAAAACAAAATTACAAACACGTGACAACACACGCAACCTTGTGATTCGAGTCATCCCAGGAAGATGCGGATTCACATACCTGACCTCTAATGAGGGAGAGAAGGTACCAATAGCATACAAATCACATTTGTACACAGAAGCTGAAAAAAGGTTCAGCATTAAGGAAAACATTGTTCATGCAGTTCAAACAGCTGTAGAAAAATAAAAATACCAAGCAGACGGTAGACAGGTTACAGTCAGAACAGCAGAATCAGCTTTTGAGGCATTAACAACACCATGTAATTTACCGACAACTGCACTAAATCCAGAATGTATACAATGGGTAAATTCTGTTGCTACAGACAAAGTAAAATATTATTTTGACCCGGAAATGAAAGAATTAAAATATCTAGAATATGAGAAAGAATACCCTCTGCCAATCGACATTCTGCCTTTACGACAGTACGCCTGTGTAATACATAGACGGGCATGCTCAACCCTCAGTTTGGGGAGAGCTGGCTTACAAGGCCACATGCGAAATTGTAAAAGAAGTGTGGCGCGGAGGTAAATTAGGACCTCTACTTACAAAAACACACTCAGTGGAAAATAATTCAGAACAACAAACGGAAATAATTTCATTAAAAATGGCGCTAGATAATGCCGATCGCGAATTCCCGACACTTATTGTGTGCGATTCGTATTACTGCGTCAAAACATACAATAACGATTTGAAGAAATGGATTCAAAACGGTTACAAAGATGACACAGGTGCAACAATAAAGCAAAAAGTGCTTTGGGAACAAGTAGTTCTTTTACAGAAAGAACTACCAAAAACTCACGTGATACATTCACTGAGTCATCAGCGTGATGGCGTTCACGTTGCAGGGAATTCATTGGCTGAGACAGCCACAGCGGGAGGAACTAAACCGGCTTCCGTAGCTACAAAAAAGTGTACAGTATAAAACATTGCCGGTGAAACTGTGCTGGCGGTGAAAACGTCATCAAAAGGCGACTGTTCAGCACTACCGATCAATTATCCACTCAATTATACATACATAATCGATGCAAACTCAGTCCCTTTTGCTCGAATCCCTGGAGTGGGGGATAGAGTGATTCCAAACACGGACAGGAGAGGCTTGTTAATAGCAGACGCACATCTGGGTGAGGGTCTCAGACACCTTAAGCTAAAAGATTCTCTGGAAGAATTACAATCAGTGTACTGGTGGCCAGGCATGAGCCTGCATCATCACATTTTTGTAAAAAACTGTCCAGACTGCAATAGAGATCGCAGTGGCGAGCGGGGAGGACTATTGCCATGGCATTTTACTCCAGATAAACAACAACAATAAGAAAGTACCCATCATGAAAATGCGTCGTATTAACATAAAAAGACTAATTTACACTTATAATGTAGACCCCAGCGCTCGGCTGACGTCTGGACTGTTATAAAAGGATTTGCGAGTCAATAATGGCATATACGCTAGGAGCATGCTACGTTTTGACTAATGTATTCCTTTTAGCCTTCAAGCTTATGGGGAAGCATGGCCAAATGAGCATAGCATAGCGGGACTCTTCTCACTTCCTTCCTGAGGGATACGGGATGGTGTAAAGAAAAAACCAAGACATAAAGCAATCCATAACGGAAAAGATATTAGGTTCGGGTGCTGGGTGGGTCAAACATCTAATAAGTGTCCAACGTAGTCTAAATAACCTGCCAAGGAATTCTCTGAAAGGGTTCAGTCCGTACGAACTATTGTTCGGGACTAGAATGATGATCCAAGATCTTGATAGTCAGACTTCAGTGGTTAAAGACAAAAGCTTTGATATCAAAGATCGTTTGGCTATTTTACAGGACTTAAATGAAACAAGAAAAGACCTGAGCAACATAAAGTTGAAACAGCCAACAACCACTGAAGAGAAACCACCTGTCCCAGCAAGGCCTGTCTAGATTCCAAAAGTCTGGGATCGAGTCAGAGAGAAGATCGCGGTAAAGAAGGAATGTGGGCCTTCTTACAGAAAAGCAGTTCCAGTCTTGTCTGTCAACGGGACAAGATCAGTAGTACTACCGCCCCTTGCTGGTAAAAAGGAGAACCGAGTTGTATCCATCGACCTGGTTAAACCACAATCATGTGGCCGATAACAAACAGTAGGCCAAGTGGACTCCCAAGAAGTAGCAGAACACCAATGTTTGCTACGAATACAGAGGCTCAAACTGGAAGACTGATCACATTTGGAAAATATACAGTGAAACAACAAGGACTATGCAACAAAGCAATGGAACTTGAACCTCTTAAAACCCAAATTAAAACTTATCATCAAGAAACAACCTATGATGATGTAACTACAGACTTTGCTAATGAAACAAAGCAAAATCCAAAAACAATTGGAACAATTGACAGAACAGCATCCGGCTACTTCATCAACTTCGATGATTCATCTGAAGACCTGAGTGAAGCAAAGAAACAGCCATCAACAAAAACTTTTAAAGACAAAACTAAGGAACTTTTTCAACAACTGAAAGAAACCTATCTGATCTCTCCATGGATTGAATTTTGGGTGGCCTTCGGTGCATTTATCCACATTCTGTGGCTCATCTTAGTACTATGTTTGGGACATTTCATTGAAGGGAAATATGCTAAAATGGACACAGCAAGCCAGAAAATCAACTTGGTCCTTAAACCACACACATCTTCACACATCGAGAAAAGAGAACTTTCTTCAGTAAACTTCACAGCCAATCCTATACCAGGCGGTGTAGCATGGGACAAAACTGATTATGAAATCTATGGTCCGGTTGAAATCCTGAAGTATCCACACCAATTCAAGATCTCATTGAGTGACTTTGTAAAACCGAGCTCATTTGCTGATGATTGGGACTTTGAAAGTATTAATGACATGATGTCTGATCTTGTGATGTCTGCTAAATTTACAGACCATGATTATTTGCAGGGTTCGTCTAATTATGATCAAATGTTCTGCTACAACCATTATGGTAACCATTATCTACATAAATCTGCTCAACCTAGAAATGTTTTAAATTATAACCAATGGGAACATTGTGCTACTCCTCCAAAAGACAGCTCAAAAACATTTTATGATAAATATTCATACTTTTCAGGGTTTAACACAAGTAAGGCAGAAACATTTTATTTCAAATTGTCAAATAAGACAGGTATGAAGACCATGCTTACAAACACAAAATTGATATATTCCGATTCATTCTTTGAACAAATGAATACATTTGGGTTTGATTTCTGGAACAATAATATTGAAGCAAAAACTGTTTGGGGTACAAGAGATTGGCAAGTGCAAGGTATAGAATCATTGTTTAGAGCCTGCATGATCCCAGAACAAATTATATTTTTGAACGACACTATTCAACAAACTACCTGTCTTGGCTTAGCCAAAATCAAAGATTTGAACAAACCGTCTATTCCAAAGCCAACAGTGAACAGTAATAGCTCTATAGATGTTGAGATAGACGTAAACCATATATTAAACCAAAACAGAACACATCCTGAATGGAAAAAATGGTTGATCTGGCCCACAGATACAAATAACTGTCAAGACAGATTCCTGAACAAAGAACAGGGGTTCACATTGACTAGGCCAGACCTTAGATATTCCCAAAGACAACATCCAGGGATAGTAACAACCTACAGCGTGGGCAAGCTCTGCCTTCAATCGTCCACACTGGCTGAAATTAAGCAACACCTAACTTTACTTACAGAAGGTGCTGACTTGCGTGATTTCATATTGGGACCACGCAAACAGCGTCAAAAACGTTTCATAGCGGCCTCTATATATGCAGCTTATAACGAAGTCTGGAAAGTAACTCAAATTGAGACAGCAGAAAAAATACGGGAAATTGACCGTATTAATTTGGAAAAATCACTTTCTGTGGTGGACAATGGGTTAATGACTCTGTCCTCCAGAATATATTCTCTGGACAGCATTGTGTCTTCAGCAATCGATATAATATCGCAAGACTTACTGATGTTACAACACGGTCAGTCCCAATTGCGTTCTATTGTACAACTTGGCTGGACGTTACAAAATTTGCGTTCTGGCTATGTGCCCTGGCGTTTAATCAACACAACGTCATTATTTAATATCTTTAATCTCACTGATAAACAAATCAGTTTGGCACAGAAGGGTGCTGACTATACAATTCTGAGCATTGAAAAACTTGAGAGATTACCATTGACAATGTCAGAACGACCTGTCATTGAATGGATAATACATGGGATAATAAATATTCCGATAACTACTTTCCAGTTTCAATTCTGCCAAAAATATATACAGGCAGGCCAGTATGAAAGGTTGGGTAAAGGATACATTAAGTCAATATGGAACTTGCCCTATACACACGAATGTGTCAGCAATAAAGGCCAGAAAGTGTTTCTCAGTGGTGATAATTGTGCAAGATCACTGAGCGGTACACTTCTGTGTCAGGGTATTAGTTTACACGGAGCCTGTGAAGGGACTTCAAATAACCTTTCATGTTACCAGCTAGGCACACCTGCAACAAGAATAGAACCATTCTTTAGGAGACTCTCGAACGGGAGTTGCATTCTAATTGTAGATCGCAGATGTTGTAGTTTGCTGCCCGGAAAACCTTATCTCAGAACTGTGACTAGGAAGGTCATGTGCTGTGAACATGTATTGTTCCCCAGCGAGTCTGCAGACAGGGAGGCAAGGTTATGGCCCGATTTGAAAATTGCCTCTATTCGAATAGATACTTTAAGCAGAATGAAGACTGTGCTCCTACAGACGCCGACAAGGCTCACGTCATCAAAAGAAACTTATGATCTCCAAGTTGCAAGGACAACAGAAGAGATTCATTCATTATTATCAACTAATTCCCCCATACATTTCGCAGAAATACTGAACGAAATCTTAAATATTTCTGATACCACTGGTATCTCCAGTGTATTTAAAGCAGTGTTTTCGGGTGCTTTAACTCCATTCAAAGCCATCCTGGGTATTTTTCCAGACTTTGTCCATTCCATTTTTGGCGGACTTCCACTCCTTTTGGGACTAGTAGCGGGTATTCTATTTTTGATCCTGTTATTTCGCTATGGCAAACCATGTCACAGACAAAACACCTGCGACAAGGGAAGAAATGATCCTAGCCATTGGCTACCGGGACCGGGTAACTAAAATCCTTGGACTATCCCGGCTCAGAGACCTGAACATGACTTAGTTTCTTTCATTTAGACCAATGTGGCAAAGTTGTGTTATGCCTGTATTAAGGTGCTTGCTATGCGGCGAAGAATGCGTGTTGGACACCTGTCTGGCACTACAATCGGATGTGCCAATGGACGCAGATACCTTGTTGGGTCCGGTAACGGCTCATGCATTGTGCTGTCCCCAGCGGCTACCAATCCTGATGACGGCATTCGTGGAGTCTTCACCACTACGATTGAGGGGTAGTGAAGTACAAGATGAAAGCAGCATCGATCAGGTACGACCTTCAGTCAGCTATGCTGATCAAAACATCAATGGAGGCAAACATGCTCAGGCTCATGAATGCATGGTAACAACCTTTTCCGAATTAGTGGAACTTACGCAAGAAGCTGTTGACAGTTTTTTCAACAGTCTAAATAATATGATGTTTTCACCAGAACAGCAGGAATAACTTTGAGCAAACTAGCACTTGGAGTTCCCTACATGCTGAATTTGGCCTTCAACCTTTTTAAGAAAAGCGATATGAAAAAACATTTTCATAATTTTTTTCAGACTGCAAGAATTTTTCCCCAATTCCAAAATATTTACGATTTTTTGGGACACTTATCTTCTGCTTAAAGTAGACATTATTCTTAGAGAACTGAGTTTCTATTTTAGGTAGTCACGAGACATTAGCTATCCTCTAGCACTCTTATACAAAACTTTATGATTGTGATGAAATGGTCTCGCACTTTTTTTCTGTATTAAGAGCCATTTCATGTGTGGTTTTCGCATTTATTCATGCTGAATTTAAAATATGCGTTATTTGTTTAGCATTATTAGACTGCTTGTGCATATAGTACACGTGATAGTACATGTGATTGTGTTTCGTATGTTTTATAAAATCCGATTTTCGAAATGCATATAAATGTATTTTGGGGTGGTACGGTATACACAAACGCTACTGATATTCACTATGCCTAGATTTGTAAATATGGACATAGTCTACGTGGAGTGGGTGTTATGTATTCCTATAGGTACTGTATCGATTCCCCTATTCCTGACCCTGGTTTGGTTAATAATTAACTAGCAGCCATCTAACGGTGCAAAAACCGTTATCTGATTAAGCCACACCACGGCACAGAAGCGCGTTATCTGATTAGGTAATAACGCATGCCATCTAATTAGACAAGCGATATTCCTCCAGCCCCTGATAAGGCATACGGAGTTCTCAAAACAAATCAAACCTACAGCGACCTGGGAAATTCCCATAGCCATTGTTTTGATTTCACCGAGAACTTCAGCAAAAGAATGTGCGAACGAGCCCGTTCATATGACATCCTTATTAACGTATATATGTCCATCCTTACGTCAATCTCGGCACCTTTCAGGTATAAATATTACCGACATTGCCTTAAGCAAACACATGCGGTGGTGACGAGATCGGAGCAGCGAGACGTTGTCGTGTATTTCTATAGGTTCTGAATCGATCCCCCTATTCCTGACCCTATTCTGGTTAAACTACCTAGTTAGTTAACTAACAGTCAGCCCATGAGGCAAGAAATCCCCCATGATGCAGATACCGTTATCTGACGCAGTCACACTACGGCACAGGAACGTGTTATCTGATTAGGTCATAACGCTTGAGATCTAATTAGACAAGCGACATTCCTCCAGCCCCTGATAAGGCATACGACGTTCTCATAACAAATCAAACCTATGACAACCTGGAAAATCCGTGCGGCCATTGTTTTGATTTCCCAGAGAACTTTTGCAAAAGAATGTGCTAACGAGCAAGTCGTATGACATCTTTATTGACGTACCTATGTCCATCCTTACGTCAATCTCGGCACCTTTAAGGTATAAATATTGCCGACCTTGCCCTATGCAAACACACGCGTGGTGACAAGACGGAGCAGCCATACTTGCCGAAGCCGAGAGCAGAAGCAGACCCCGCAGGCAGCAGCCCCGCCTTCCTGACGCGCTGCTATCTCAAGCCGAGAGACCCAGCACCGGCGCTTCTGGGCAGCCCTCGCAGGCAGCCTGGAATATCGAGAGCAGAGAAAGAGATACCATTCCTCATTCATCCTAAATTCCAGGTACAGAACTGAATAACCCCTCCTAGAGAATTCTTTAGTTATTCACTTGGCAAAAACAAACTTAACTTAAACTGTAACTTTCTATTCCCGCCCACGCATTAGACTTAGGTCAGGTACACGGGGTAGGCGTATTTAGAAACACCAGTTGAGTACGTTTAGTCAAATGTATATGTGTATGTAAATATATTTTAATCATTTTAAACATCATATGGCTCAGAAACCATATCAATGTTTTTACAGTATTATTTGATACTATTGCTTCTAATGTATGCACTTTACTTAACTATAAGTATTGCAATAATATCGATCCATTTCTCTTGTACGAGAAAAGAGACTGATCAATAAATAACATCTTTTATTGAACACGCCCGTCTCTTCCTTTTCTCTACATTCTGATGAGACTAAGAATGCACGTACTGACTGAGTAAAATAATTGCCTTGTGCTCACACGACTCATGAGATTGACTCTTGATTAGGGGAGAGCAAAGTTGTCATGTTCTATGGTTGTCAGAAACTAAATCCCTTCTTGTCTAATCAGGGGAGGTAATTCTTTCCTGAACATTCGAGAAAGTTTCTAGCGAACTCTGAGCTTAGCTGGCAAACCCAAAAATTAAGTCTAGTAGCAACAGTAGTAGACCTAGTTAACGTCTGGCCTAGGCCTTTACTGCTGTAGGTACTATTCCAATGTGCAGAGCCTATTGGGAAAATAGGAGCTACACTACATGGCGCCCAACGTGTTTGGAAAGGGCGATAAAACTAACGTAAGACATTTAGAGTAACTCAGTCGTGCTTTCTCACTCAGACCCCTTTTCCCAAATACTCCAAAGACGTCTGGAGTGGGTGAAAGGTTATTATATCCTCCAAAACCTCGCAGGAGGGAACTCCTATGTATGGTTCTTGGTCTAGTCAACGTTGAAGGATAAAACAGTTCCAGAATATTGTGCATCTAATCTCTGTTTCCATAAGAAACCTGATCTGCAAACAAACATAATACCATCCTGTCTGTAAAATGGCAGAGAGTGATGATGAAAGAGAGGCAATTAGATTAGCTACTGAAATAGCAGATGCTGATGCTACCATGCAAACAGCAGACCCGGATATAATACTCATCCAGGTCGCCAAAAGGAGATCTATAACCTTAAAACTTATAGAAAATGGACTGACACCTAGAGGTGGCACAGTCATATTCGTAATTGAGGCACACGAATATCGGCAGACAGAGGTATACTATACATGGATACATTTTCCAGCAGCAAATGCTGTAACAAAGTACTTCCACTATTACAAAGTAGAGGAACCTCCTGAAACGTACACTCCTTTCGAGGAGGTGGAAGTACCACTCAAATTCCAAGAGCATTTGCTCTTATTTGATGGCGCCCTAAAAAATAACAATCACATTACAAGGCTCGGTCCTTTAGGAAGACCAGGAGCAACGTGGCCGGTCCTAGCCGGATACACACCACATCCAGACATCGAAAGAATGCCTGCAGCAGAGCTGTTAATACAGCTAAAACAACTACTAAAAATTCACAGACAATTAGTTCAGTATGTAATGCGGACTTCAACAATTCAGCCCGCGATTAAACTACCACAGCTGACCCCTCACCAGGGGAACACAAAATTACACCACAGAACATCCAATCCTGCCTAGGTAAAGTTCCAGCTAAACGGGAACAAATACCATTCTGGTTGGCACAGAAAATTACCCAAATAGAGGCGGTGTTTCCTGACACCACCCCATTAGAAAAACACAGGATTCTGACTATATGTCTCCCAATGGGAATCGCACCACACATTGAGGACTGTGACACTTGGGGTACAGTCTTTGCTTCCATCTATACAAAAACGCACGGTGTTCCATCCATTTCGGTGATACCAGATGTGCTAAAACAAATTCAAGATGAATACGGTCCAGAACCTGCTTTAACTCTTGGTATGAAATTACTGAAAGACTTCAAGCAGGTATCAGCTATATTATTAGCCAACATAAAAGGTGAAGCAGCAAACGTGGCGATCCGCCAGAGGTTAAAAGAGACAGATATAGCAGACCAACCAGCTGAAATTGCCAGAATCATAGAAAAATCCTATGAAGAACTAGGCAGAGATAGTCTAGGTGGAATACCAGTAAAACCGCAACTGACTACAAGTCCAGAAAAAATGTTTTTTAATAATAATAATAATTCACCAAAAAAGAACTGGGAAGGGAACAAACAATCCAATCCTAAAGAAAAGAAATTCCAGTCCAGAGGAAGGTCTCCTAGGCGAAGAGAGAAATCTCCAAAACCGAGACAAAGGTCACCCCAGAGTGACCCCTCTGGGAATAGATATAACCTTAGAAATAGCGATAATATTAAAAAACCTGATAGATATCAAGACATTGATACACGTCCCTCTCAATCTTTTCAGAATTCCTCGCAGAAATCGGAAAGAAGAGGACGATCAGAAGAGCACGCCAAGTCCAAAGACAAGGAACCTGCTCAACTGAAAAAGAAATTACAATTTCCAAAAAAGAAGGTAGCCAGTATCAAGGTAGTTAACAATGCCGAGAATACTGAGGACACAACTGAAAAACGGAGAGTGGGCTCAGACAATGCTAGACAGTGCAGCAGAAGTGAGCATAGCTCGCAAAGTCCTTATGAATCATCTGGAGACAGTGGACACGAATGAATACCTTCAAGTGGAAACTGCAGATACCAGAGTTAGCAAGCCCCACAAAATATACGAGATAACATTACGTATAGAGGGAGATAAGACTAGGAAAATAAGGGGACTATTTTGGGATAACCTCTCCAAGGGTTATGACATCCTTCTAGCTGAAAAAGACTGGCCACCAGAGTTTGTCAGGGAGTGCCCTCATGGCGAAGAAGTAATTATGCCTGCCTTCTCGAATCAAATCCCGATTCATAAAAAATACACACTTGCTAGAAAGTGGGCAGTGGCCTTAGCACCTGCTTTATATAAAAATCATGTAGGATGGGATGAGGATTCCTCTCCTCACAAAATCCAGTTAAAATCACAACCTACTGCACAAAGGCAGTACCCAATTAAGCAAGAAGCTAAAAAACAAGTAAATGAAATACTAGATCAGCTAGAATACCAGGGGGTGATTGAAACTTGCACCTCACAAATGAACAATCCTTTGTTTCCGGTCTCCAAACCAGACAATTCATATCGCCTAGTTTTGGATTACCGACACCTTAACACATGTTGCAAAACTTTTGCAGTGCAAAACTCACACAGTGCTGCACTAATGAATAACATAGTGCGCAAAAAATACAAAACTACCTTGGACATCTCCAACGGATTCTTTTGTCAAAACATAGCACCAGAGAGCAGATATTTAACAGCTTTCTCAGTAAATGGCACTCAAAAACAATTCTGTCGGTTAGCCCAGGGGTACAAGAACAGCCCGGGGGTATTCTCAGCGAGAGTAACAGAATTACTACAACTATATGATGATGAAGCATTATCCTATGTCGATGACATTTACTTAACAGATGATGACTTGGAGACTCACTTGAAAAGGGTGAACACCATAATACTTGGGTTCGCTGCAGAGGGTTACAAATTCAACTTCAAAAAGTCCAGAATTGCCCATCTGACGGTCCTATTCTTAGGATATGAGCTATCAAGTGAAGGTAAAAGCCTGGCAGACAATTTCCTAGAGAAATGTGCCGTTATCCAAGCTCCTAAAACACTAAAAAACCTACAGTCAATTTTAGGCTTCCTAAATTTCGGAAGAACATACATTGCAAATTACGCAGAAAGGGTGAAACCCCTTTACGATCTAATTAAACCAGACTTTAAAAGATCCAGTTGGACTCAAACACACACAGAAATTTTGAGATCCTTACAAACAGACATGCTAATTAAGACAAAATTAGAAACCCGTGATAATACACGCAACCTTGGTCATCCCAGGGAGATGCGGATTCACATACCTGACCTCTAATGAGGGAGAAAAGGTACCAATTGCATTCAAATCACACTTGTACACAGAAGCTGAACAGAAATTCAGTAATACAGGGAAAATCATTCGTGCAGTTCAAACCGCAATAGCTAGAGAAAAAGACATAGCTGACGGTAGACATATCACAGTCAGAACAGCAGAATCAGCCTTTGAGGCACTAACAACACCGTGTAATTTACCAACAACAACATTGAATCCGGTATGGATACAATGGGTGAATTCAATCACAATGGACAAAGTATACTACTTCTTTGATCCAGAACTAGAAGAATTAAAAAATATAAAATATGAAAAGACGTATCCTCTGCCAATCGACATTCTTCCTCTACGACATTACGCCTGTGTAATCTATACAGACGGACATGCTCAACCCTCCGTTTGGGGAGAACATGCATACAACCCCACATGTGAGATTACAAAAGAAGTGTGGCGCGGAGGTAAACTAAGACCTCTATTAACAAAATCACACTCAGTAGAAACTAATTCAGAACTACAAACTGAAATAATAGCTTTGAAAATGGCGCTAGATAATGCGGATCGCGAATTCCCGACACTTGTAGTGTCAGATTCATATTTCTGCGTCAAAGCATATAACAAGGATTTGCAGACATGGATTCAGAACGGTTACAAAGATGACACAGATGCACCAATAAAGCAGAGACTGCTCTGGGAACAAGTAGCTCTTTTGAAAAAAGAACTACCAAAGACTCACGTGACACACTCACTGAGTCACCAGCGTGATGGCGTTCACGTTGTAGGGAATTCATTGGCTGAAACAGCCGCAGCGGCAGCCAGTAAACCGGCTCCCGTAGATCGAAAAAAGCGTACATTAAAATACATTGACGGCGAAACATTGCTGGCGGTGAAAACGTCATCAAAAGGCGACTGCTCAGCGTTACCGATCAACTATCCACTCAATTATACATACATAATCGATGCAAACTCCGTCCCTTTTGCTCGAATCCCTGGAGTGGGGGATAGAGTGATTCCAAACATGGACAGGAGAAACTTGTTAATCGCAGACGCACACATGGGCGAGGGTCTCAGACACCTTAAATTAAAAGATTCTCTGGAAGAATTACAATCACGGTACTGGTGGCCAGGCATGAGCCTGCACTACACCATGTTTGTAAAAAACTGCCCAAACTGCAACAGAGATCGCAGTGGGGAGAGAAGCAGTTTAATACCTCGTCGTAGCAAGGCAGATAATATTACCAACAAAAAGAATGGCTTGCGATTAACATACACAGGCTAGTTCCACTTATCATGTAGATCCACAGCACTCGGCTGACGTCCGGACTGTTATACAAGATTTGCGAGTCTAAATGGCATATACGCTAAGAGCATGCTACGTTCGACCATTTCTTTCACTCAGGCAATCCAGCCTGGGGGGGAAACATGGCCAAATGAGCACAGCCCAGCGGGAATCTTCTCACTTCCTTCCTGAGGGTATGGGATGGTGTAAAGAAAAAACCAAGGCAGAAAGCAATCTATAATGGAAAGGACATTAGGTTCGGGAGCTGGGTGGGTCAAACATCTAATAAGTGTCCAACGTAGTCTAAATAACTTGCCAAGAAATTCTCTGAAGGGATTCAGTCCGTACGAATTATTATTCGGAACTAGGATGTTGATCTCTGACCTTGATAGTCAGACTTCAGTGGTAATAGAAAAAACCTTTGATGTCAAAGACCGATTGGCTATTTTGCAGGACTTAAACAAAACAAGAAAAGACCTGAGCAACATACAGTTGAAACAACAGCCAACAACCACTGAAGAATCACCACCTGTCCCAGCAAGACCTGTCTGGATTCCAAAAGTCGGGGATCTAGTCAGGGAGAAGATCGCGGTAAAGAAGGAATTTGGGCCTTCTTACAGAAAAGCAGTTCCTGTCTTGTCTGTCAACGGGACAAGATCAGTTGTACTACCTCCACTTGCTGGAAAAAAGGAGAACCGAGTTGTATCCATCGACCTGGTAAAACCACAACATGTGGCCGATAACAAACGGTAGGCCAAGTGGACTCCCAATAAGTAGCAGAACACCAAGGTTTGCTACCAGTACAGAGGTCCTAACAAAGAGGCTCATCACATTCGAAACGCCTAAAGAAGAACAACAAGGACTATGCAACAATGCAATAGAACTCAGACCTCTGAAAACCCAAATAAAGACATTTAGCAGAGACACACCAATCTACAATGAAGTTCCAAGTGAAAATGCAAGAAACAAAAATCCTGAACCAATTGGAACAATTGACAGAACTGCATCTGGTTACTTCATCAACTTCGATGATTCCTCTGAAGGTTTCAGCGAACAAAAGACACAGCCATCATCAAAATCCTTTAAAGACAAAGCTAAGGAACTTTTGAAACAACTGAAAGAAACATATCTGGTTTCTCCATGGATTGAATTTTGGGTGGGTTTTGGTGCATTTATCCTCATACTTTGGCTCATCATGGTATTTACCTTGGGACGCTTCATTGAGGGAAAATATGCTAAAATGGACACAGCAAGTCAGAACATCAACTTGGTCCTCAAACCACACACATCTTCACACGTCGAGAAACGAGAACTTTCTTCAGAACTTTCTTCAGCCAACTTCACAGCAATTCCAATACCTGGTGGGGTAGCCTGGGACAACACTGACTATGAAATTTATGGTCCGGTCGAGATCCTGAAATATCCACACCAAATCAAGATCTCCTTGAGTGACTTTGCAAAACCAAACTCATTTGCTGATGATTGGGACTTTGAAAGTATAAACAATATGATGTCTGACTTAGTAATGTCTGCTAAATTTACAAAACATGATTATTTGCAAGGTTCTACAAATTATGATAGTATGTATTGCTATAACCATTATGGTAACCATTTCTTGCATAAATCTGCACAACCTAGAAATGTTTTAAATTATAATCAATGGGAACATTGTGCTACACCTCCAAAAGGGAGCTCTAGAACCGTTTATGACAAATATTCATATTTTTCAGGTTTTAACATAACTAATGCTGAAACATTTTATTACAAATTGTCAAACAAGACAGGGATGAAAAGCATGATAACCAACACGAAATTGATATATTCAGATTCATTCTTTGAAAAAATGAATACTTTTGGATTTGATTATTGGGACAAAAATGTTGATTTGAAAAGTGTTTGGGGTACAAAAGAATGGCAAGTACAGGGTATAGAAGCTTTGTTTAGAGCCTGCATGATCCCAGAACAAATGATATTTTTAAATGACACTGTTCAACAAACCACCTGTCTTGGCTTAGCCAAAATCAAAGATTTAAATAACCTGTCTATTCCAAAGCCAACAATGTTTAGCAATAGCTCTGATACAGATGAAGAAATAGACATAAACCATATACTTAACCAAAACAGAACACATCCTGATTGGAAACAATGGTTGATCTGGCCCACAGATACAAATAACTGTCAAGATAGATTCCTGAATAAAACACAGGGTTTCAAAATGACCAGGCCAGACCCTAGATATCCCCAAAGACATCACCCAGGGATAATAACAACATACAGTGTGGTCAAATTATGCCTTCAATGGCTACAAACTTCCACACTGCCTGAAATTAAGCAACACCTAACTTTACTTACTGATGGTGCTGACTTGCGTGATTTCATACTGGGACCACGCAAACAGCGTCAAAAGCGTTTCATAGCAGCCTCTGTATATGCAGCATACAATGAGGCCTGGAAGGTTACTCAAATTGAAACAGCAGAGAGAATACGTGAAATTGATCGTATTAATTTGGAAAAATCACTTTCTGTATTGGACAATGGGTTAATGACTCTGTCCTCCAGAATTTTTTCATTGGACAGCATTGTGTCTTCAGCAATCGATATATTATCGCAAGACTTACTGTTATTACAACATGGTCAGTCACAATTGCGTTCTATTGTACAGCTTGGCTGGACGTTACAAAATCTGCGTTCAGGCTATGTGCCTTGGCGTTTAATCAACACAACGTCACTATTCCAAATCTTTAACCTTACTGATAGACAAATCGGTATGGCGCAGAAGGGTGCTGATTATACAATCTTGAGCATGAAAAACTAGAAAGATTACCAATGACAATGTCAGAACGACCTGTCAGTGAATGGATAATACACGGAATCATAAATATTCCAATCTCAACCTTCAGGTTTCAATACTGCCAAAAATATATACAGGCTGGCATGTACGAGAAATTGGGAAAGGGGTACCTTAAAACAACTTGGAACCTGCCCTATTCACATGCATGTGTCAGTAATAAAGGACAGAAAGTGTTTCTTAGTGGCAACAATTGTGCTATGTCACTAAGCGGCACGCTTCTGTGTAACGGAATTAGTTTGCATGGAGCCTGTGAAGGGAATTCATACAACCTTTCATGTCACCAGCAAGGCGCACCTGCAACAGAAATAGAACCATTCTTTCAAAGACTCTATAATGGGAGTTACATTCTTATTGTAGACCGCAGATTTTGCAGTCTTATGCCCGGGACTCCTTATCTAGTAACTACAACAGCGAAGGTCAAGTGCTGTGGACGTTCTTTGTTCCCCAGCTCCTTTCCAGACAGGGAGGCAAGGGCATGGCCCAGTTTGAAAATTACTTCTATTCGAATAGATACTTTAAGCAGAATGAAAACAGTGCTTCTTCAGACGCCTACAAGGCTCACGTCATCAAAAGAAACGTATGATCTACAAGTCGCAAGGACGACTGCAGAGATACATACATTATTATCAACTAATTCCCCCGTACATTTCGCGGAAATCCTGAGCGAAATCTTAAATATTTCTGATACCACTGGGGTCTCAAAGGTATTTAAGACAGTATTTTCGATGGCATTAACACCATTCAAAGCCATACTGGGTATTTTTCCAGATTTCGTCCATTCGATTTTTGGCGGACTTCCCCTGATCCTGGGACTAATTGCAGGAATCCTATTCCTAGTCCTTATTTTTCGTTATGGCAACCCATGTCACAGATCAAACTCTCGCGACAATGGAAGATACGATCCTAGCCATTGGATACCGGGACCGGATATCAAAAATCCTGGGACTCTCCCGGCTTAGAGACCTGAACATGACTTGGTTTCTATCATTTCGACCAATGTGGCAAAGGTGTGTTTTACCTGTACTAAGGTGTCTGCTATGCGGAGAAGAATGCGTGTTAGACACCTGTCTGACGCTACAATCGGATGCGCCGGTGGATGCAGATACACTGTTGGTTCCTACCAAGGTTCACGCACTGTGCTGCCCTCAAAGGCTGCCAATTCTGATGACGGCATTCCTGGAATCTTCACCACTACGATTGAAGAGTAGTGAAGTTCAAGATGAAAGCAGCATCGAACAGGTACGACCTTCTGTCAGCAATGCAAATCAGAATGTCAATGGAGACAATCATGCGCACGAATGCATGGTTACCCCTATTTCCGACTTAGTGGAACTTTCCCATGAAGCTGTTGACAGTTTTTTCGAAAGCCTGAATGATATGATGTTCTCTCCGGAACAGAAATAGAGACTTTTGAGTAAACTCGCACACGGCGTTCCCTGAATTCGGCCTTCAACCTTTAAAAATAAAGTCACATGAACAATTACAATCCAGTTCACGGACAGCAACCTTTTTCAGCAAGCCCTTAAAATATTTTTCTATATATTTTTTCCCCGGGACACTGATCTTCTGCTTAAAGTAAGAAACTATTCCTAGAGAACTAAGATTTCTATTTTAGATACTTTATATAGACTTTAGCTGCCCGCTGGTATGTTCACAAATATTTTATTTTGTGATGAAATGGTCTCGACCTTCCTTTCTGTATAGCTATATTAAGAGCCATTTCATGTGTATTTCTCATATACCAAAAAGCAATAATGCATAACAATGCGTGTTTACTTTTGCATTTAATTCATAGCTTAAGTGCATACAATATATATGACTGCAATTTTTCAGTATATTTGAAAATTTCGAAATGCATTTATGTATTTTGGGGTGGTAAGGTATACACTATACTCTATAGTATGTTGTACTATGTTATACTATGCATAGATTAGTAGATATGACCATAGTTAGCGTGGAGTGGGTGTCGTGTATTTCTATAGGTTCTGAATCGATCCCCCTATTCCTGACCCTATTCTGGTTAAACTACCTAGCTAGTTAACTAACAGTCAGCCCATGAGGCAAGAAATCCCCCATGATGCAGATACCGTTATCTGACGCAGTCACACTACGGCACAGGAACGTGTTATCTGATTAGGTCATAACGCTTGAGATCTAATTAGACAAGCGACATTCCTCCAGCCCCTGATAAGGCATACGACGTTCTCATAACAAATCAAACCTATGACAACCTGGAAAATCCGTGCGGCCATTGTTTTGATTTCACAGAGAACTTTTGCAAAAGAATGTGCTAACGAGCAAGTCGTATGACATCTTTATTGACGTACCTATGTCCATCCTTACGTCAATCTCGGCACCTTTAAGGTATAAATATTGCCGACCTTGCCCTATGCAAACACACGCGTGGTGACAAGACGGAGCAGCCATACTTGCCGAAGCCGAGAGCAGAAGCAGACCCCGCAGGCAGCAGCCCCGCCTTCCTGACGCGCTGAGAGACGCGCTGCTATCTCAAGCCGAGAGACCCAGCACCGGCGCTTCTGGGCAGCCCTCGCAGGCAGCCTGGAATATCGAGAGCAGAGAAAGAGATACCATTCCTCATTCATCCTAAATTCCAGGTACAGAACTGAATAACCCCTCCTAGAGAATTCTTTAGTTATTCACTTGGCAAAAACAAACTTAACTTAAACTGTAACTTTCTATTCCCGCCCACGCATTAGACTTAGGTCAGGTACACGGGGTAGGCGTATTTAGAAACACCAGTTGAGTACGTTTAGTCAAATGTATATGTGTATGTAAATATATTTTAATCATTTTAAACATCATATGGCTCAGAAACCATATCAATGTTTTTACAGTATTATTTTATACTATTGCTTCTAATGTATGCACTTTACTTAACTATAAGTATTGCAATAATATCGATCCATTTCTCTTGTACGAGAAAAGAGACTGATCAATAAATAACATCTTTTATTGAACACGCCCGTCTCTTCCTTTTCTCTACATTCTGATGAGACTAAGAATGCACGTACTGACTGAGTAAAATAATTGCCTTGTGCTCACACG
This sequence comes from Lissotriton helveticus, assembly GCF_964261635.1. Classification (NCBI taxonomy): domain Eukaryota; kingdom Metazoa; phylum Chordata; class Amphibia; order Caudata; family Salamandridae; genus Lissotriton; species Lissotriton helveticus. Next base: position 1,257,605,535 of record NC_136067.1, read on the forward strand.
ACTCATGAGATTGACTCTTGATTAGGGGAGAGCAAAGTTGTCATGTTCTATGGTTGTCAGAAACTAAATCCCTTCTTGTCTAATCAGGGGAGGTAATTCTTTCCTGAACATTCGAGAAAGTTTCTAGCGAACTCTGAGCTTAGCTGGCAAACCCAAAAATTAAGTCTAGTATCGACAGTAGTAGACCTAGTTAACGTCTGGCCTAGGCCTTTACTGCTGTAGGTACTATTCCAATGCGCAGAGCCTTTTGGGAAAATAGGAGCTACACTACAACGTGCTGAGGAGCCCAGCAGAGAGCGAAGCCCTCAGACGCTGCCCCGCCTTCCTGACGCGCTGAGAACGAGACGCTGCCTTTCTCCTGCCGAGAAATCCAGCTCCGGCGCTTCCAAGCAGCCCTCGCAGGCAGCTGGAATATCAAGACCTGGGATAAGAGATACTAGCCCTCCATCATTCTAGATCTCAGGTACTGAACTGAATAACCCCTTGCAGAGAATTCTCGAATCAGTCCCTTGGCAAAACAAACTTAACTTAAACTGCTACTTATCTACCCCCGCCCACGTATTAGGCTTAGGTCAGGTACACTGGGGTAGGCGTGGTTAGAAGCACCAGTTGAGTATGATTAGTCAAATGTATATATGTATGTATCTATTTTATCCATTTTAAAGTATCATATGGCTCAGAAACCATATCAATGCTTTTACAGTATTTTATAATTCTGTCTCTACTGTATGCACTTTACTTAACTACAAGTGTTGCAATATAAGCAATTCATTTCTCTTGTATGAGAAAAGAGACTGATCAATAAATAACATCTTTTATTGAACCACGCCCATCTCTTATTTCTCTACAAACTGGTGAAACTAAGAATGCACGTACTGACTGAGTAAAATAAGTTGTCTATTGTTTTCACACGACTCTAGAGATACACTCTTGATTAGGGGAGAGCAAAGTTGTCATGTTCTATGGTTGTCAGAAACTAAATCCCTTCTTGTCTATCCAGGGAGGTTAAAATCCTCCTTGCCTATTCGAGAAAGTTTCTAGTGAACTCTGAGCTAGCTGGCAAACACAAAACTTTAAGTCTAATATCGTCGGTAGAAGACCTAGTTAACCTCTGCCCTAGGTCTATACTATTGAAGATATTATTCCAATGCGCAGAGCCTATTGGGATAATAGGAACTACACTACACCATCCCTTAGCCGTTTCCATGATATCGCATACCATATACTCTTAAGTGCATTATAATCCTCGCGGTTATGTGCCAACTCTGGTATCGCTTTATCAAAACATGTCGAGTAAGGTGTCATACGAATTGGAATACTAACCCCTCGCCAATTCTGGCGACGGGGTTAGCATTCCACCCTTCTAGAGGGACACGACATGTATGTAACCTGTAACCCCGGTAAAGTTAGACAGAGCCTTAGCTCCACAAAATGGATGCTGCCACCGAGACACAAGTCTGCCCTCCTGCTGCTGGGAGTCCTCCCAGCCCAGGAGGCAAGGACAAAGGGTTTCCTGCCAGGGGCGGTGCCAGCACCGTCCCAGACAGGATTTTGTGTATCCTAGGTAGGCAGGGCTTTAGAGGAAGGTGACTGCAAGTGGCACCCCGGTGCTCACTGTGCATAGGCCGGCTGGAACCAGTTCCAGGTGCACTCCAGCCCCTAATCTGGGGAAAGCCCGCCAAAGGAGAGGGGTGTAACCACCCCCCTCCTAGTCCCACCCATAGGGCAGGACTTAGTCGCGTGCCAGCCCCTTTTTGCAGGATAAAGGTAGGAACTGGCCCCCTTCCAAATTAGATCATCTTTGAATCCTGAAACTACTTTCCACGAAAGGAACTCAAGACTTCTTCCCATGATTCTCCCTTGTGACTAAGGAGTAGTCACCCTGCAGCAGCAGGCACCAACCAAGCATCGCGGTTTGTTGCCAGTCTCTCCTCCGGATCAAGACTGCTCCAGCACGACGAGAACCGGCTTCCCTGGCACCTCTGACCTCAACCTACATCATCAGCCCAGCTGTGATCCGTGGGTGCGACGAGACCTCGAGGGACCGGCCATCTTCAGAACTGCACGACGCTTGTCCAGCACGACCACCGAGTGACCCTCGACTGAGTGCTTTGGGGTATGAGAAGCCCCGACCCTGAGCAGCTCCAGCACCGAAGTTCAGCTCCCCTGCATCCACGAGATCTGCGTGGGGCCCTTCTGCTTTTTGCTGCTCACCGCGTTGTCCAGGTCACTTGCCCGTTGGCTAGTGACCCTCTGACGACGAACTCTAACGACAAACACCGCTGGTCTGGTTGCTCCAGACTGGCCCTTGCTTCCCTCCTTCAGAGAAGCACCCTGGACCCTCCTGGTCCACTCCAGACGCCATTTTAGGTCCACGGCGTGGGCCTTGCATTTGCCAAGACTTGTTGCCCAATCCTGGGTCCAGCGACGTCGACAGCAAGTACCTTCGTGGGACAGCTCACACCTCCATCCTGGTCGCCGACAACGCCTCCTGGTCCGAGAGACAGCAGAGCCCAGCAGCGCCCACTCACCTGGCTGAGGTGACTTCGTCCGGTGCCATCCTGGTGCCCACCTAAATCACTGGCTAGTGATTCAGAACTTGGTCCCCTCTGCTTACAGGTTTCTTCTTCCCTGATCCAGGCTTGGATCACCACGAACTCCTTCACTGGCCGCCTGCCAGCAACTTCTTTCTTCAGGCTCCTGGATCTTCAACTAGGGTTTCCGACGCAACTTGAACCCTATGCAGCCGCAGCCCCTGGGCTAGGTAAACTGAGTACTCCGGTGCTTCAGCATAGTCCAACACCCTAAGTGTTCGGATCCACCCTTGTTTTCGACCCACCTAGTCGGGTTCGCCCGAGAACAGTAACTTTGTGAAGTGCTAGTATCCATAGACTTGTTCCCGCATTACGCGTGAGAGTTCCCACTCTGCACACGGCGTCCCTAGGCCTCCTGCTTCTAATCCAAGGGTTCAGCATTGTAGGCCTAGCGTTTCTACAGTCTAGAAAAGTATTACTTACCTGCTAGTAACTTCGCATTCCACTTCTTGTGTATATGGTTTTTCGTGCCCCTCGGGCATTTGTGTAAATTGTGCGACTTTAAGTATTTCTTTAAGAGTTTTGTTGTGTGCTTAGCTCCCTGTCTCATAAAGAGCCAGGGTAGTCTTGTTATAAATAAATACACTTTATTTTTTATAACAACTTGTGTGGTGTCCTTTCACTTGGTGTTCAAGGGGTAATGTGATGGTAAAACAGCTGGCTTAACACGCCCTCTAGAGTCTTAGCCTTAGACTGCTCGTATCCATGCTACTAGGATAGCTGGTCTATAAGGTTGACTTACAACCAATCATCAATAAGGGTTGTTTGGACTGATACAGAGTGCTCACTACAATAGTGAACATTATATATCAGGCCAACTTCTCACAGTAAGTAATTGTTTAGTGGAGCTCCCAAAGCAAATAGCAGCTCCTAGGCCAACCCTAAAAAGTATTTGAAAATATATATATATTTTTCTGCAGGGTGGAGAGGTTTAGATCTGGGAGGGGCAAAAGCAAAACACGAAGGTGAGAGCAACAAAGTCCATGGGATTGGGAGGTTAGCAGGGGGAGATACGTACAAGCGAGAGCAACACTGAGCGTGACGGGGAGAGCTAAAAAACGAATAGTTCTTTAACTCGGGCATTGGAATTATTAAAGTCAGCCATACATCCTAGTGGTTTCACACTGGGAACCCTTTCATACAGATCCATGTAGAAATTACCAGAGAACTGTAGTCTACTTTTCATTTTTATGGATTTACAAATTTTAAATGATTGAAATTGGCCAATACTTTATAGCCCGAATAAGCTCCATCCATCCAGCAGTCCACCCTAGGAAATGGTCTCTAAAAGGACCCACCACCTATGTGTGCAAACAAATGTGTTCCTGACCTCACAAATGCATTACATAAGAAATAGGATGCTCATATGGTAACATTGATGGTCAGGGGTTCATGTTTGGTGATACTCCACACAGCTGTGAGCTAGAATTAAAGACTTTTTCTAGCCCTCACTGTTTGATGAAGCCAAATTCACAACAATGTAGTTCATATAATGACAGGCAACACATCTGTGTTTTATCAAAAGTTGTGAATATCCTACCAGTTGTCAGCACTACCATAGCAGGCTACTGCTAACAATAATAACTTGCATATTGAATCAGAGACTGCAAATCCATCTTACAGGCAGCCAGAAGACTGTGATATCTGAAATATGAGAACATGGCTATCAAAATGTTCCCAGACTTTGTTGGCTGTACAAACTGCAGAGATGCTATTGACTTCAAAACTTCAGATCATAGACGGGAAGTCATAAAACTTTTCTACGTATGAGGAAGCCTAGAAGCATATTGAGTAATGGCGGGAAAATGTAGACAGAACATGCATGTGGAAAGTGTGGCTACTGAAACTGGAAGTCTCCGCCTCGGCTACTTGATGAACAGGTTCTGTAGGTAGTATGGAACGATAGAGACAACAAATGGGACTCTGTGATGAGCAACTGTGATTTGTACTGTTCATGAAGGGAAGGAGTGAATCTCTGTGAAGGGGCTTTTTGCTCTCATGGATGCAAGGGGGTAGCCTAATGAACTGACGGGATGGACGTTGAAATGCAAGACTGCTCACCTATAGGTAAAAAAACATATGCTTACTCTTTTCACATAATAGGAGACGTGGTAAATACTGAAACCAACTACTTATGAATTCTAAATGTTACTAAGAGTTAACAAACTATGAAGGGACAGGCTCCAGTTTAACTGAGCAGCAGGCAGTTGAGAAATTGCAGTGCATGTGGAAGGGGGAGCAGTAGGGATCATGGATGTTAATTTGTCATGAACAGTTCTAACTACTGAGAGTCATTTTCATGGCTGTGACAATCTGAGAGGAAAATAGTAGGTCATGATCATGGGACCCCGCTAATTGGGATGATTAGTATCTATCATGAAATATACATGAGATTTGTAGTAAAATTAGGGAAATATGTATAAAAAAATTAAACATAACCTGGATGTAGTGCTCTTACAGGTACAAACAGTTGACAGCAGTCCAGAGGAAGTTACCGAATGAAATCGCATGCCATCTATACATCAGATTCTTGGGGAGGGGAAAAATGTCCCTTTGATGATATAACAATCAATCATAGACCACAAGTTTATATGGTGCTGTTTGGGAAATTGGTTGTGGAAATACAATGCTTTGCGTTCTGTTTACTTCCTGCCTAGACTTCCATCCCTGCAATTGGATGAGCTAGGAGCAACCTTGTTGCGACCACCGAATGCAATACTGTTAAGGGGAAGAAACGTCAAACTTAAAGGAGGAGGCCGAATGCAAATATCGGAGCAGAAGTGCATTGAACTTTCAACAGTTTACCGAGGCGTTTGGTTTAATTAGCCTTTCGCGTGCTATAAGTCGGTAGTGAGACGGTTCTCTATGTTCGGAGGACCCTGGCTCCTATTATAGGCTGGACTGTTGATCACACGAGGAATGCATGTTCATACGTATACTAAAAGATTCCTAGCCAGAGGACAATCTGATCTTTCACCATTGCTGTCAAACATTGGCAAATTTAGGATTTGTGACTTCAGGTAGATGTAAGCTAGATAGCTGTCATCGTCAAAGAAAAGAAGCAGTAGATGACATGACTAAATACAGACAACTACTTGAGTGAAAATTAAGAGTCTATAGTTTGAGATAGTGGTGTGGGTAGTATAGAAGACCGTGATAAGGGGACAAGTAGTTTAATTGAGTGCTGTGCTTTGAAAACAAAGATGGGAAGTTATCCAAAAAGTAGAGAGACAGACACTGGAGCTCCAGGTTGTTGACGCAACACCAAGTTTGGACCGGACCTTGGCGCATCCCCGCCTGAATCACCTTCTGCCGGATGCCGCCGCTGAAGTGGGGGGGGACGAGTGGACCGACGGCTGCCCTGACTATTACCACTGCGGGGTGGTGCGGTGAGTGGCGGGTAACCCTGCTGGGCACTCTGGCCGTGCTAGACGCGGCGCCGCCGGGAGACTGCTCCCCCCCTCTCTCTGCCCTCCGTTATCCTGGCTGCATTCCCCCGTCTTGCCCCCTGCCCCGATAGTGGTGCGGGGTGACAGAGAAGCGCTGCAGTGACAATCCTAGGCTGGCAACCTGATTAATATCCCAGAGTTTCCCTCAGCTGCTGGCTCCGTGTAAGGGGTGAGGGGACTGATTTCAGGATCCTGCACATGGTGGGCCCGAATTTCTTATTGCCGGCTGGCGGGAGGTGGTCGGGCAGAGTGCCCTGCGGCCCGGGACGACTGCCACTTTGGCTGGAGGGGAGACGGAAGATACAGCACTAGCTTTGCCCAGGGCTCCCACCAGGCAGTACAACAACTGGGATCAACAGTATTGACCTCCCCGACCACCACCCGTGAGACACCCCTCCTCATCCGCTTGGTGCCTACCGCACTGCTACATATCTACCCGGGCTGTTCTCTCTGCCCCTGCTGAATGGGCACCTTCTCACGGCAGACGGACCACGGCGGTATTTCGATTAGATGGGGTGCCGCAGTGGTGATGTCCCCCTGCGTTGGGCGGTCTGGTGGCACTGGCTCCTGAGTGTTCTTGCCCCCCAGCGACCTGCGCCCAGCCTAGGGCCCCCATCCTCTTGTGTGTTGCGGCCTGGGGGACTTGAGGCGGCCCTCCATGGAATAGAACTACTCGTCCCTGGAGCCCTTATGCGCAGAAGTGGGACTGCGCTGACCCCCTAGCCGGTTGGATCTTACAGGGCGCCTGAGAAGGAACGGACCCACTTTTAGAATGATTCAAAGCTGATCCATGGAAACTTACACCGAACTAGCAGCGTTTTCCGGGGGCTCTACTACCCATTTCCCCGGTTGGACTCCTGCAATTGTATTTTGATTAGCCCTGTTCATTTGACCTGCCCTCTTCTTCCTCCTGATTTATGGCGATCCTCCATCTACCCGTGTGCGCCTGTGTGGCCCGTCCTGTCCGCTACCCCTCCCCGTTCTACTCTTCTCCACTTTCCTGCTAATGACCTCTGCCCTCACCTGTCCTAGCCCCCACCCTGTTTATCTACGAATTTTCACTCGTCAATTGAGAGCTAGCTATTTTGTTCTGATGCCCGATGGAGCTACCTAGTTTAGCTATAGGGGAGACAGGTCGGGGATTTCCCTCCTTGGACGTCACCTACCCAGTCGGTTTTTAGCCAGATTTCCTTGCAGCTCTCCTGTCGTCTCTTCCCACATCCTCCCTCCATTTATTTTTATTTTATTTTATTTTTATTATGTCTCTCCTTCCCCCCTCTCTCTAAGTATTGAGACTGAACTATTTTGTCTGATGCCCGATGGAGCTACATGGCTTAGCTATAGGGGAGATGGACCGTGGTCCCTCCTTGGTCGTCACCTACCCAGTCTGTCTTTAGACAGACTTCCTCTTGTCTCTCCTTGTTGTCTTTTCTATCTTTCCTCCCTTTCACACCTCCCCCGCCCCCTCCAATGCTTTTCTCTCTCCTTTCTCTCCTCTCCTAATGTATTGCCTATTATTTTTGATGTATTGTGTAATTGTTGATCTTGTCTGATACATTGTTGATCCTCATTTATAGTGCTCTGATACCTTTGGGTCTAGCCAACCTCACTTTCCCTCCTCCCCTCCCTTAGCCCTGTTCATTTGACCTGCCCTCTTTCTTCCTCCTGATTTATGGCGATCCTCCATCTACCTGTGTGCGCCTGTGTGGCCCGTCCTGTCCGCTACCCCTCCCCCCCCACTACTTTCCTGCTCCTCTCTCTCCTCCCCTAATGTATTGCTGACTGTTTGATATAATGTTTTCTTGTTTGATCTTTTCCTATATATTGTTGAACCACATTGTTGGACTTCCTTTCGTCTCTCCTGGAGTCTCCTACCGCATCCACCCTCCATTTATGTCTCTCCTTCCCTCCTCTCTTAATGTATTGAGACTGAACTATTTTGTCTGACGCCCGATGGAGCTACTTAGTTTAGCTATAGGGGAGATGGGCCGTGGATTCCCTTCTTGGTCGTCACCTACCCAGTCAGTCTTTAGACAGACTTCTTTTGTTCTCTCCTCATTGTCTCGTCCCTAGCTCCTATCCCCTCTCCCCCAAATTCTGTCCCCTTGCCTGCTACTCTTCCTACCCCCTGTCCTTTGTGCCCTTTGACTAAGCACTCCTTCTCGCCTTGTTGGGGAAAGATCCAATATTTTTACTCTGGAGTCTCAGCGAACCCGCTGAGTGAGTCCACTGCGCCAAGGGAGCCACTCACACTTGAGGTATGGAATGGCACCCCTTGCCAAAGCACTCCCTCTCCCCTTTCTGGGGAAGCATTCAGTATGTAGGTCTTGGAGTCTCGGAGACCTCTCTGAGAGAGTCCACTGTGCAAAGGGAGCCTCTCGCAACAGAGATAGGGAAGTCATACCACTTCCCCTGGGATCACAGCTTACTGGACTTTGGACGTTTGCCTTGACTCGTCTACCGGTTTGTGTACCAGTCACCCTTCCCCTCTTCCCATGCTGTGTCTCTCACCCTAACCTCCTCTTTCCCGCCTTCATTATCTGTCTACTTCCCCTGCTCCAACCCCCCCTCCCCTGAATCTCTCACCTGGCCTGCTTCTCCACTTACGTATTTGTTTATCTCGACCTTACCAGTAACTATGTGGCCATGCTCTAAGAACTATGTAACCTTCGTTATGATGTAACCTGTAACTATGATCTGATGCACATGTAAAGCGCTCTGATACCTCCGGGTCTAGCCAGTGCTATATAAAACTCTTGGGGGGGGGGGGGGGGAGTTGATGAACTACAACATTACCAGTAAATCAGAACCATTTCCTTGCAACAGAGAAACTATAAAATGAGCAATAAAAAGCATGAGCTGCTGGGAAAGAGAAAATAGAACACTAGTTGGGTGAGTGATATCAGGAGCACAGCATAAGATAGAATAATGGATACAAAAATATTGACCTTGTATGCCTCTCAGTTCAGCCATATGGAGACTGCTTACAAGCTTTCTTAGCAGATGATGTGCTGCTGTGCCTCTGCTGCAGTTAAGAACACCTTAGAGTCTGATATTGTGAAACAAATTGAAAAAGTGATCAAATCCCTAAAGGCCTGTCGATTTAGTTATTTAAATGCCTGCCAGTCAATTGATGAGCATCTCTTAAATAGTTACTTGGTAGCCAAAAATAAAGCCTGTAGTCATGGGATTTTAGAGTGCCTAAGAGATGGGTGGGTAGATTTCCACTCCTCTCTTTGAAAACGTGAAGTTGTTTAAAATTGCCCTCGCCCACTATGTAGTGGCATGCTTCATCATAGGGCTGCAACAACATCCATGTGCAGACCAACACTTGGGTTGGAGCACAGGGAAGGGGAAAGCAAAAGAAGCATAGTTCAAGTTCAAGTTAGAGATTTGTATAGCGCACTACTCACCCATAGGGTCTCAAGGCGCTTGTGGGAGGGGGTGAATTATTTATCGAATAGCCAGGTTTTAAGTTCCTTTCTGAAGGAAATGTGGTTCTGTGTGAGGCGGAGGTGAGTGGGGAGAGAGTTCCAGGTCTTGGCCGCCAGGTAGGAGAAAGATCTTCCTCCCATGGTGGATCTGTGGATGCGCGGAACTGCGGCAAGCGCTTGGTTGGAGGATCTTAGTTGGCGGGAGGGTGTGTAGAAGGACAGTCGTGTGTTGAGGCATTCGGGTCCTAGTTTGTAGAGGGCCTTGTGAGCGTGGGTGAGGAGACGGAACGTTATTCTCTTGTTGACGGGAAGCCAGTGGAGGTCTTTCAGGTGGCCGGTAATGTGAGCTTGGCGGGGGATGTCCAAAATGAGTCTGGCAGATGCGTTTTGGATGCGTTGGAGTTTTTTTTGTAATTTGGCTGTGGTTCCGGCGTAGAGGGTGTTCCCATAGTCCAGTCAGCTAGTGACCAGTGCGTGGGTGACCGTCTTTCTTGTTTCGGTGGGGATCCAGCTGAAGATTTTTTTGAGCATACGAAGTACGTTGAAGCAAGAGGATGAGACGGCGTTAACTTGTCTGGTCATAGAGAGGGAGGAGTCAAGGATGAAGCCCAGGTTGCGTGCGTGGTCTGTGGGTATGGGTGCTGTACCCAGGGCCGATGGCCACCAAGAGTCGTCCCAGGCAGAGGGTGAAGATCCTAGGATGAGAACTTCCGTTTTGTCAGAGTTAAGTTTTAGGCAGCTGTTTTTCATCCATTCGGCTACTTCTTTCATGAAGATTGGTTTTGGCGGTGCTAGGGTCTTTGGTGAGGGAAAGGATCAGCTGGGTGTCGTCTGCGTAGGAGATGATGTTGAGGTTGTGTTGTCGCGCGATGGATGCGAGGGGACTCATGTAAACGTTGAAGAGGGTGGGACTGAGTGATGATCCTTGTGGGACTCCGCAGATGACTTTGGTGCCCTCAGATTTTAATGGGGGGAGTCGGACTCTCTGCGTTCTTCCAGCGAGGAAGGAGATGATCCAGTCCAAGGCTTTTCCTTGTATTCCAACGTTGCTGAGGCGTTGTATGAGGGTGCTATGGCAGACTGTGTTGAAGGCGGCAGAGAGGTCGAGAAGGATGAGGGCAACTGTTTCTCCATTGTCTAGGAGCGTTCGGATGTCATCTGTCGCGGCGATGAGGGCGGTTTCGGTGCTGTGTTTGGCTCGAAAGCCGGACTGTGAGGGATCGAGGAGGTTGTTGGATTCAAAGAAGGCAGCGAGCTGGCTATTAACTGCTTTCTCAATGACTTTGGCGGGGAAAGGGAGGAGGGAAATGGGGCGGTAGTTCTTAAGTTCAGAGGGGTCTGCTGTGGGTTTCTTCAGGAGTGCACTGAGTTTGGCGTGTTTCCAGCTTTCAGGGAAGGAAGCGGAGTTGAAGGAGCAGTTGATGACATCGCGGAGATGGGGTGCGATGATTGAGTCTGCTTTGTTGAAGATGTGGTGGGGACAGGGGTCGGTTGGTGAACCTGAATGGATGGAGTTCATTAGGCGGATGGTGTCTTCAGTGGTGATTGGGTTCCAGGCGCTGAGGTTGTTAGTGAGCGGTTCGGGATTGGAAATGGGTGGGGTGGGCTGTTCTTTCGAGATGTTCTTGAAGGTGTTATGTATATCGGCGATTTTGTTGTAGAAGAAAGAGGATAGCGAGTCGCAGAGGTCTTGGGAGGGAGTAATGTCGTTTGAGGCTGCGGTGGGGTTGGTAAATTCTTTGACGATGTTGAATAGTTCCTTGCTGTTGTGGGCGTTGTTGTCGAGTCGATCCTTGAGTGCTGATTTCTTGGTGGATCGGATCAATTGGTGGTGTTTGCGGGTGACTGCCTTGAGGGTGGTCAGGTTGTCATTTGTTGGCTTTTTTCTCCATGTTTTTTCGAGAGTACGGCATAGTTTCTTGGAGTTCTTGAGGTCATCGTTGAACCAGGGGGCATTTTTGCTACCTTGTTTGATCTGGTTGTTTTCTAGGGGTGCTAGTTCGTCAGCGCTGAGAGTGATCCATTGTTTGAGTTTGATGGCAGCTTCGTTTGGGTCCGATGTGAGGGTTGGAGGGTTTTGGTTGAGCGATGTGAGGAGTTGGTCGGTGGTGATTTTGTTCCAGTTTCTTCGAGGAATAGGTTGTGGGGGGTTGTGATTCGTGGTAGTTTTGTAGCTGAAGTGAACACAGCTGTGGTCCGTCCAATGGAAAGCAGTGGTGTGATTGAAGGAGATGTGTTTGCTGGAGGTGAAGATAGGGTCGAGCGTGTGTCCGGCTAAGTGGGTGGGGGTATCAACAAGTTGTTTGAGTCCGAGATTGGCCAGGTTGTCCAGAAGGGTGGTGGTGTTGCAGTCGTTTTTCTTTTCCAGGTGGAAGTTGAAGTCTCCCAGTAGAATGTAGTTCTCGGAGGGGAGGTCATGTGGGCTGATGAAGTCAGTGATGTCTTCGCAGAATTGTTTACGGGTTCCTGGTGGTCTGTAGATGAGGGTGCCTCTAAGTGTGGTCCTGGGGTCGGTGTGGATCTGGAAGTGGAGGTGTTCGGCGGTTGCAAGGTGGTCGTCGAAGTTGGTCGTGATTCTGATGGTGTTCTTATGGACGATGGCGATGCCGCCTCCTGTTTGGTTGGTACGGTCTTTTCGGATGATTTTGTAAGCGTCCGGGATGGCTATGGCGATGTCGGGTGTTGATGATGCATTCATCCAGGTTGATGTCAGAAGGCGATGTCAGGTGACGCAGTGTCGAGTAGGTCCCAGAGTTCTGTGGCGTGTTTGTGGATCGAGCGGGTGTTTAGTAGGATGCATTTCAGGTGGCTGGAGTCGGAGCTGTGTCTGGAGGTCGAGGATTTGGTGTGGCTTTTGATGCAGGCGAACTTGCAGGAGTGGCAGGTGAAGGGACCGTGGGTGCGTCCTGGGGTATCCTCGTAGCATTGTGGTGTGCGTCCGGGGTTGAGGGCTAGGAGGGTGGCGGCGTCGAACGTTATGCGGGAGGAGTGCGGTTTACGAGGACCAGGGGGTCTGGCGCTGGGCGCGGTCCAGGCGCGGACGGGCGCAGACGGGCTTACCTTTGGCGCACCTTCGGCGCGCATGGGGCGCGATCGCTGCGCGTAAAAGCATCTGTCATATGTGGATAGTGGGGAGGGGCGAGGGCGGGGCAGCTGGGAGGCGGGAGCGTGGTGAGGAACTGGGCTGGGGGGTCCAACAACAAACAACAAAATGGCTGCGAGCCAAAATCCTAACACGAAGATATAAGGGCACGACCTGAATTATGGCTGGGGAATGGGCAATGGCGCCAGCACAATCAGTCAGAAATCGATTGCACAGACTAAAGGCAGCAAAGCGCTATTAATTGGTGATTACTGCGCACTGTAGCAGTATAGCGCTCTGAATAAATCCGATCAGCTATATAGCGCTGTGAAAATTAAACAACAATCTGGCACATGTGAAAAGCGGCAGTAATGCGAGCAGAGCGCTATTTCATTCAATCAGTCATGCACTAAAGAAGGCAACAGTAATGCGAGCAGAGCGCTTATCTTATACAATCAGTCAGGTACAAATGAAAGCAACTGTAATGTGAGCAGAGCGGGCACAGATGAAAGCAGCTGAAATGCGAGCAGAGCGGGCACAGATGAAAGCAGCTGAAATGCGAGCAGAGCGTTATTAATTAGTTCCAGTAAGTAGCAGACTGGCAAATATCACTACAATACTAGCTTCTGGGTCAGGGCAGGGAGCAGCGTTAGGAGCGACCGCTTCTGGCGAGTGCAGGACGGTCACCATAACTGGTTTGGGATGCACACAGTAAGTAACATATAAACGGTCAGTGATTATGTGAGTGTAAATCTAACTTTAAGATACCCTTCCAAATTTTTTATTAATCATGAGATCCCAGGTTAGGATTAAAAGTTAGAAATTGGAGTTGGTCTAGGGGAGAGTTAGGACTCCTTTTCTCTTCTATACTGCTTCTATTTCGACATGTTTTGACCTTAACTGTCGCCCATGTAGATCATTTGGCCTTCCTTAGGACTAGCAATCCTGTTTTGTGCTAATTCCTTCCCTTGAACAATCTCCAACTATTCAGGGGGATATGTAGATTTGGACAAAAAAGCATTTCTATATACAATGACCTTCCTTGTCACTTTCTTTGTAGACACACTCGTGTTTCAAGTTTCACGATCAGATTGCTTAAACTAGGTTGCAAGCTGGAGCATACCCCCATAGTCACACTTTACTCAAGGGTTGGATGCCACTTCTGAGTGCCTCTCGTCGCCCTATGTAGTTCAAGGTCATTGTATATAGAAACGCTTTTCCTAATTTTATGTTTATAGTGTGTACATCGCGGGGAGAAGGGAAAAGGAGTAGTGCCTCTCTCCCCATCTTTGTGTGCGATACTGCTGTGATCATTTACAAGACCAGTAAACCTCCCGATAAATGTTCTTCTAGACCCATTTCCCTTTTAAACTTTTGAATCCAAAATACTCACCAAGGCCCTAGCAAACCGATTAGGACATATATTTGGCACTTTGGTACATCCTGACCAATCCAGTTTCAGCCCAATAAAAATGCACAAGGCTGTAAGGCAAAGCGAGGGAATTGCAAAGCAGTGATGGGGTCTTTGAATTCCTGCAATTCCCTCAACTCACTGGAATGGACATACATATATGATTTGGGTGATAACTGTTTTTAAATCTTTGTACCTACTTATACGGCATGGATCAAATTGTTGTATCAGAATCTCCTGTCCAGCGCAATAGTGTATTTTCAAAGCCCCTTCCTTTGAGAAATGCCCCACGGCAGGGATGTTCCTTGTGCCCCATCATTTTTGCTCTGCTGCCTGAACCAATCGCATGTTGGCTAAGGAAGAACACAACAGTGAGAGTATTGAGATAGAACACTGTATGCACCATCATTTGAGGTCACTATAGACAAATTGATGCACATATTAGGTGTATTTGTAGCTTAAAGTGGGTTCTGAATAAACTGGACATAGTATGTGATTTTCTCATGATACCCTGGATGCCTAAAGCACCAATCAGGCGGCAATGACAGATCAGAGTGGGTTTGAGTATCCGGGCATTTATCATATAGAGTATCGAGTTTTGCTGTGTGATTTATTTTTTCTCCTGGATTCACATACTGTGCATCATTCCACCATCTAGTGATTGGGACTGGATTTGTCGGAGCCTCTTCTTACTTTTAATGCAGCACAGAAATGGTGATAAAGTGAAAACACAGCATAAGAAAAATCCTTGACCAGCTAGAAACAGATTAAACTTTAATACATAATATACCAAAATTACAAAAATCTAATCTGTAGAACTGGAGACAACCTTTTTCAAAGTTTTAATTCAGGTATAGCACCTAAAAGCACAATGCACCACTTGCAGTCATCTGGTCGTGCTAGACCGAGGAAAGTCACACGTTCCGGCTGACTGTGATGAAGCATGGGGTGGAGGCAGGGCATAGTCTAGCTGAAAGTTACGTTCTCAAAATCCGGCGCAAAAAATTCCGTTCTGGTGGAGGAGACTGGAAGGAGAAGGGAGAGCACTGCAGATGGTCCTTGCTGTAGTGTGAAGATTCAGTCTGGCGTTGCAGACAGTTGCTGGTGCCATGAGCACCACAAGCTGCAGTTGCTATAGTGTGAATTACAGACCTTGCATTTCCATCCTTTCAGGTGTTCGCTGTAGCATGACAAGACTGGTTTACTGGAGCTTCATGTTGGTGACCATCATGGGTGGCAGTGCCTTGGTACAAACGGACCTGGTCGCTAAGAGCTCAAAACCTAAGGACTTCACCATTTCTTTTACAGGAGGAGCTCAACTGTTGCCAGCGAAGGGTCTAGGACCTGGGGAGTGACTTCTTGGAGAACACAAAGTCACTCCAGCAGAAGCCAGCAGGGCTCAGGCTGGTCCAATGCCGCAAGTCAGCTAGGCAGTTGCAGGGAGACCTCTAGATCTTGTTTTGTAACCCTGTAGCTGTATCTCTGTAGCTCATACAGGTCAGCCAACTGACCCTTTAAGTCATTCAGGTAGTCTAGGATTAAGGAGCAGTCCTCGAGCAGTAAGACAGCTTTCTGGGGTTGAACACAGTCCTCAAGCAGCATGGCAGCCCTCTGGAGAACAAAGCAGTCCTTCTGTAATATACACAGGTCCAGGAGTGTACTGAAGATTCTGTAGTAGGGGATCTCTGTGTATAGTCATAATCTTGTGAATAGTCCCGCCCATGTGCGTGGACCCTGGAGCAATCAAAATAGTCTCTTAAGTTGTCTTCTTCTGCAGTCCTGCATAGACACTTAAGAGAAAATCAAAGACAAATAATGCAGCATAAAACTACAAGGCTACATTGGCCAGCACTTCATCTTGAAGTGAAAAGGATAGCCAAATAATATTAAATTTAACACACTTTGCAAAGTTTCACACTTGGAGACACTCCCCTTCACAAAAATCCTTTGTAATGCTAGAGAGGAAGAGTTGGACAAACAAGCCCCATAGGCTGCCATTATGTGGCTGGAAAAGGGATACCGTGCCTTTAAGGAACTCTCCAGAGACCCTCTGTATCCCAGGATGCACAGCCAAAGGCCTTTTACTTTCAGTTCTTTTTTCCAGCTCCTGCTAGCAGGACCCTGGAGCATTGAACTCTACCTTTTTGGGTATTACTTCAATTTTTGGCACTTTTCCAGTGTTTTGAGTGTTTCACTCGACGTCTAGGGTCTTCCTCTTCCAGTTGCTGTGTTTTTTAACCAGTTTTACCACCTCTTTCTTGTCGAAATGCCATCTTTATTCGACAAGTGCCCTGAGTGTGGTAGGAAGAAGGCTAAGTCTGACCCCCACAGAGTCTGCATACTCTGTCTCCCTTCCACCCATGTCCCTGACTCCTGTGATATGGCACTCTTTCTCCAGGCGAACCCTGCGTGACAGGGAGAAGATTCATCTCCAAGGCTTGGAGCAGAGGAGACATCAAGAGCCAGGTGGGACTTCTGGGCATGGAGGGACTCTCATCGTCCTCTGCCCGTGCATCGACCTCTGGGGGGCTCCCCAGTCTAGAAAAGGCACCCGTCCCAGTCGTCGTCAATGGCTTCGGCGTCGAGGTATGACCACCATATGTTCCCCGTCGACCCAGGGCTCTGGGTCGAAGCGACGTCGACGATCAACGTCGAGGGGTGTAGGACGTCGAGACCTCCGACGAGGTTGACGTCGAGGACTTCATCGGCGTCGACAACCATCGACGCCGTGATGTGTCCCGAAGGCGCTCGCCGTCGAGGCGACTTCGCCTTGAACGTCGACGCGTAGATCGACGAGAGGTGAATCGACGTAGATATTCGACGTCGAGAGTTCGTCGACGTCTAGAAGATCAAAGTCAAAGTGGTCAACGTCGAGGAAGGAAAAATCGACGTCTAGGAGGAAGTCGAGGTCCAGGACTGTGTCTAGTCCTGTGGCCTTTGTGGTTAGTGTTTCATCTTCTTCTGCGAGTCCCCAGTTGCGGCGGCGGCACTCGTCTGCAGAGAGGCCTGCCTCCAGAGCATCCTCCCCGAGACCTGCTCGTAAGAGGAGGAGAGTACGTGAGTCACCGGAATCTGATTATACACGGACCTATTCGCCCTTAAGGCCCAGGACACCTACGCCTCCTCCACTTCCTCTGAAACCAACTCCTCCTCCTCCGCCTCCACCACTGCCGCCTCCTCCTCCACCGCCTCCCCGGCCTCCACAGCCACAACCTGGGGTTCCGGCTCAGCCTCCTCCGCTTCCACAGCCTCCGGAGCCGGCAGTTCTTGCAAGGCCCAGAAAGCCAAGGTCAAGATCCAGAGGGAGGCATCGCTCTCGCAGCGGGCGTAGATCCTCGACAAGGTCACGATGTTGTCGGAGGGAAAGGTCACGGGCCCGATACACGGACTCATCCAGTGACAGGAGGTGTTCTCACTTTATCTGACTTTCCTCCTACGAGAGTGTCGCCTGTGGATGACATTGTGACATTCCAGGATGTACTGCTGAGGGGGGCAGCGAAGTTAGGGATCACATTGACGGTGCCCACTCATTCCTCCTCTGTGATCTTCAAAACATTGCAACGCAGACATCTCTCTCTTGTCCTTTGCTTCCTTTATTGCCAGGACTGGAGGAACCGGCCATGGAGCTGTTTCTGACGCCGGCCTCGGCGAAGTCGGCGCCATCTCCACTTCAAAAGAAGTACAGGCCACCGGAATCTGATCCGGCGTTATTGAGGTCAGATCCTGTCCCGGATTCTGTAATTGTAACTGTGGCTAAGAAGCAGCATTCGACTGCCCCTTCGTCTACGGTCCCTCCGGACAAGGAGAACAGTCAAATGGACTCAGCTGGACGGAAAGTCTGCAGTACGACTGCAACCTCGATGAAAGCGGTGAGTGCCTCAGCGCTCTTGGGTCGCAATGACCGCTCTTTGTGGGAGTCTTTGCAACAGTTCATTGAGCTCCTCCCGAGGGATAGGCGAGAAGACTTCCAGGAGATTTTGAACGAGGGCATTATGGTCTCAAACCAAGTATCAGCTCGGCGGCAGACTCCTCACTCCTGGCTGCTCATGGGTACTGCCATGGCATCAATTTGAGACGTCATTCATGGTTGCGCTTTACCTCTCTTAAGCCAGAGGCACAACAGAGGATTGCGAATTTGCCGTTCCCTGGATCTACCCTCTTCGGGACGCATGCGGATGAGGAAATGGCCTGCATGAATGCAGAAGTTGAAACGCTGAAGGCTGTTGGTTTTGAGAAACAAAAGTCCTTCCGTCCTTTCCAGAGTACTCTTCCTAGAGGCGCGGGCAAGGTAGTCAAGCTGGCCAGCAGCAGCAACAACAGCAGCAGCAATACCAGCGACAGCCCTTCCAGAAGCATCAGAGGGGCAGAGGCGGCCAGCAGTCCTCCTCGGCGAATAACAGCCGGGTCTAAGCCCTGAGTAGTTACTTCCCCCTCGTCCGTTACCCGCTCCGGTGGGGAGAAGCACACAAAATTACTTGGCAGAGTGGATAAAAATTACTCCGGACAAGTGGGTGCTGAATATTGTTTGCAATGGATACAGTCTTCGTTTTGTCAGCCCTCCTCAAGCAATTCCACCGACTAATTTGCAGTCCCAGCTGCGCGAATTTCAAGCGGAGGCCGATACCCTGTTAAGAAAAAGGGCGATAGAAGATGTCCCTCTGTCTCAAAGGGGAAAGGGTCTATACTCCAGGTTCTTTCTGGTGCGCAAAAAGGACAAAAACAAGTTCAGGCCCATTCTGGATTTGATACATGCAAACAAATGGATTTGCAGGGAGAAATGTTGCATGCTGTCTTTGCACCAGATTTACCCTCAGCTGCAAAAAGGAGACTGGCTTTGTGCAATAGATCTGCAGGATGCGTACTTCCATGTGCCCATTGCACGGAAACACCGGAAGTTCCTGCGCTATCTAGTCTGCATCAATCACTATCAGTGCACCGTACTACCGTTTGGACTGAAGTCTGCAACCGGGACGTTTTCCAAATGCATGGCAGTGGTGGCAGCTCACCTGCGAAAGAACAAGGTGTTTGTCTACCCGTACCTGGACGACTGGTTGATCAAAGCCTCCATTTTCCAGGAAGCGCAATTGCACTTCAACAGGACGGCCGTTCTGTTGAACCAGTTGGGTTTGCACATCAACATGTCCAAGTCCATTCCGACTCCTGTCCAGTGCCTGCAGTACTTGGGAGCCTCCATCAATACTCTCTCAGCAAGCGTGTCTCCTTCGGAGGAGCGAAGCTTATCGATCCTTCGGAAGGCTCAGGCTCTCATGTGCGTTCCATCTACGACAGTGAGGACGGTGTCTTCTCTTCTGGGGTCGATGGCCTCTTGCATCTTCCTCACTCCACATGCCCGCCTCCACATGCGGCTGCTGCAGGAATGTCTGGAGGATCAGTGGGCCAGAAACTAGGGAGCTGGGACGACCGGATCCAACTGTCTCTACACGCTCAACATTCCCTGAGATGGTGGTGCTCAGCAGAGAATCTCCTCAAGGGGGTTCCATTCCACATTCCCATTCGAACTATCGTGACAGATGCTTCTCTCCACGGCTGGGGAGCGCATTCGGAACATCTACAGATCCAAGGAACGTGGTCCCAAGCGGAATCCACGTATCACATCAATTTTCTGGAACTCTGAGCTGTTCACTTGGCGTGAAGGCCTTTCATCCGTCCTTCCGGACCAACTCCTTGCTTGTACAGACGGACAATACGACCACGATGTATTACCTCAACAAGCAAGGGGTCTCGAGATCGCGCACACTGTCACAAGAAGCGCAGGCGATCTGGCACTGGCTGCTTGCCAGAGGACTGACGATAACAGCTACCCATCTGCCGGATGTGCAGAATGGCTCAGGCGGACACACTCAGCAGGCTGGTCCAAGAAAACCACGAGTGGGTTCTAAACGACAAGGTGCTAGGAAACATCTTCGCCAGGTGGGGCACTCCAGAAATAGATCTGTTCGCCACAGCCGAAAACAGAAAATGCGGAGACTTCGCCTCCAGGTTTTACCAACCGGGGACTCTGGGGAATGCGCTATGGATCAGCTGGTCGAACAGCTTTCTGTGCGCTTTTCCACCCATTCCCCTGATTCCGGCAGTACTCATCAAGCTGTCTCAGTCCAGAGCACGAATGATCCTCATTGCTCCGGAGTGGCCTCGGCAGTAGTGGTTCACGGACCTGCTCCACCGGTCTCTCCAACCCCACCTGCGGCTGCTGTGTTGGCTGGACCTTCTCACGAAGTTCAGGGGGCAGATGGTGCACCCCAACCTTTCGTCGTTGAGTTTGGTGGCATGGCTCCTGAGATAGTGCAATATGGACATCTGAATTTGCCTTACAATTGCATGGAAATACTCAAGGACGCTAAGAGGCCTTCCACAAGGACTTCCTATGCCTACAAGTGGGAGAGGTTCTGCATCTGGTGCACGTCCAAGAACTATGATCCTACCACCTGCAAGGAAGATGTCATCCTTCCATACCTCTTGCATTTGGCTCAATCTGGCCTTCGTAATTCATAAATTACAGGTGATCCAAAATACAGCAGCGAGGATTGTCCTGAATGTTCCACCGAGGACTCCCTCCTGCCCCCTGCTGATTAGACTCCACTGGCTTCCAGTGAGGAAACGAGTCCAGTTTAAAACCTTATGTACCATCCACAAGTGTATGATAGGGGAAGGCCCAAAATACCTTGGTGAAATTTTTCAGCCTTACATCCCCGAGCGTTTCTTACGCTCCAGTAACCGGCAACTGTTGCAGATACCTAGAGTAAAGAAGACCAGACAGGGTGGCCGTGCGCTGGCCCATGCCGGACCAGTACTCTGGAACTCTCTGCCCCTCGAACTAAGATCTCTTAATAGTCACCTGATTTTTCGGAAAACCCTAAAAACCTACCTGTTTCCCAGTAACTAATGTATGTCTTGCCTGTATATCACCACTGCAGCACACTTTTCTCAGATCACCCTCCTTGCAGCAACAGCGCGGAGATACCCCTTCGGGGGTCTATTCTGGCGCTCTATAAGAGTATAAAATAAATAAATAAATTTCCATTCTATTAAGGTTCACCTCGCAGCATTAACTGCGTATAGGAAATGCCCTTCACAAACATCCTTCTTCCAGATTCCTGTAATTAAAGATTTTTTGGGAGGGAGTGAAGAAAGTGGTTCCCCCTGTTAGGCGTCCTTCGCCCTACTGGGAGCTGAATGTGGTGCTGTCTCGCTTGATGAAGGAACCTTTTGAACCTATTCATAAGGCTTCTCTACAGCATCTGTCCTGGAAGGCGGCCTTCCTTGTGGCTATAACATCGGCCCACAGGGTGAGTGAAATCCACGCCTTGTGTTGCCAAGAACCTTACACTGTATTTCATGCTTCTAAGGTAGTGATGCGAACTCACCCTAAGTTCCTCCCTAAAGTGATTTCTGATTTTCATGTTAATCAGACGATAACTTTACCTAAGTTTTTTTCAACATCCTTCCACTCCAGCGGAGAGGTCTCTTCACTCCCTGGATGTAGGAAGAGTGTTAAAATTCTACTTGGATAAGACCAAAGACATACGTAGGTCAGACCAATTGTTTGTCAATTATGGATCAGTCAGGACTGGTCTTGCCACCTCAAAACAGTCCATCTCTAGGTGGATGGTGTCCTGTATCCAGTTATGTTACCAGAAGGCTAACAAAACCTTAGGGGGTAAGCCTAAGGCTCATTCCACAAGAGGCAAAGCGACTTCAACGGCCTTGTTGCGTAATGTTCCCATTGCAGATATCTGTAGGGCTGCCACTTGGAAGTCGGTCCATACCTTTGCTAAGCACTACTGTCTGGACTCTGATGCCAGAGCAGATGCTCAAGTTGGGCAGGCTTAGTTGAGAAATCTGTTTGCACAGTAGTGATGTTGTCTGTTTCCTCCACCGCTGGTTTGGTTTGTTGGGATGGGCTTGCCATTCTATTCACAAGATTATGACTATACACAGAGATCCCATACTACAGAAGGAGTAGTTTCTTACCTGTAACTCCAGTTCTGTAGTAGGGGTATCTCTGTTATGGTCATAAGCGCCCGCCCTCCTCCCCGGTGGATGAAGAGATAATGTACTGTATGCTACAGGCCTGGCTTTATACACCTTCAAAAAGAACTGAAAGTAAAATACCTTTGGCTGTGCATCCTGGGATACAGAGGGTCTCCGGAGAGTTCCTTAAATGCACGGTGTCTCTTTTCCAGACACATAATGGCAGCCTATGGGGCTTGTCTGTCCAACCCTTCCTCTCTATCATTACAAAGGATTTTTGTGAAAGGGAGTCTCTCTGAGTGTGAAACTTTGCAAAGTGTGTTAAATTTAATATTATTTGGCTATCCTGTTCACTTCAAGAAGTGCTGGCCAATGTAGCCTTGTAGTTTTAGGCTGCATTATTTGTCTTTGATTTTCTCTTGAGTGTCAATGCAGGACTGCAGAAGAAGACAACTTAAGAGACTATTTTGATTGCGCCGAGGTCCACACACATGGGCTGGACTATTCACAAGATTATGACTATAATAGAGATACCCCTACTACAGAACTGGAGTTACAGGTAAGAAACTACTCCTTGGCTCTGGAGGTCCAGTAGTTATACAAGGTGCCATCCTTTGATGTGCAGGGATTCCCTATCCTTCCCCCCAACATCTCGTTCATGAAAGTTAATCCGTTCCCCTGTCAAGGCTCCAAGAAGTCTTGTTTGACGAGACCAGTGCGAGGTTCCTTTATGTATCCAGGAGGCAAAGTTCTTCGAAATGGAAGTGGGGCTAGATACCGCTCTGCCCCCAACCAACCTGGCTAGGTGGCTTATCTTGTCCACACTGAATCCCCTTTTGTGTCACTGTCTGGTAGGAATACACAAACCCCAACAGCAGATCCATTGAGTCATGTGACCCGAGATGCAGCATAAGGCACAAATGGTTAGGACAAGAAGATGCTAACTTTTTAAAAGTGGCCTTTTCAGAATTGTGAATTAAAATCGGACTTTAACAATAAAGATAATTTTAAATTAAAATGCTTTTGAGTCTAAACAGCATATCGGTTTCTTCTCCCAATCCAAAGTCTGCTCTTAAATATAATATGGTAACTCCGTGTTAGTCAATGTGAGAAATTGGCCTTGCAACAGTAAAAACTACTTTATTCGTTTTTCACTGCAGGACATGTAAAACCTAACCCCAAATGCCCAATGTTTTAAATACAATATATCCTGCCCTATGATGTTTTAGGGCCTACCTTAGGAGACCTGTTTTAAAAGGCTACTTCAGTGGGTGGCGCAATGAGTGCTGAGCGCTCACTAGTGGTTTTTAACCTTCCTTCCAGCACGCTGGAAAAACCACTTCTTCCAGTGCAACCCAGTGTCCTAGATCAAGGGTGAGAGGCCTTTAGAGAATCAGCCTCAGACAAAGCTGTGAAACCCAGAGAAGAGAATTAATACAAATATACCTCATGAGACCACAATGTACATCAGAGGAAATATGGCTGCAGACTGCCATTATTTTCATTCCCTCACTCAAATGAGCCAATGCTTCCACTACCACCGGTCCTTCATCTGGCAGGGAAAGCAAGAAGATGGGGATGGTGGGTGGCCACCCATTGGCGTATCGCCAACTTTAACATCCTTCACAGCAGTTATGGCTGCCAGCAATGGGACGCAATAGAGGAGCTGATTCAGCACCTTCCAGACTAGTATAAAACAGGGCAATGATGCTTGCCCTTGAAGACAAGGACCCTTTTAACATGCCAAAATAGTCCCTTGATGTGGCAGATACAACCAGCAGGCAGCTTTGTGAAGGGATCACCCTAAGGAGGCAAACATGGCTGAAGGTCTCCTGATTCAAGTATGATTTTTAGGCTGTTTTCTTAAATAGGCATTTAACAGGTGAAAGACTTACTTACACAGCAGTGAATGACTCAGCAATTAACTGTAAGACTGCAAACGCTATAGGAGCTCTTCATTCAGAGGAAAAAAAGGGACAAAGGAGAAGACCAACCGTTAGTCCTTTACCATGCCAGTTTAGTGCCGCAACCCAGCTTGCAAAGTGCCTCATCCCAGTAGCAATACTTCAGTACAGCACGTCAGCCCATTTGAGGAACAGCTCACTGGAGAGGTACTGATCCATGTGGAGTATGACATGCAATCAAGGGACTTACTCCAGTATTGGAACTTTCATAGATTCACATGCCTGAATCATTCCCCGTCGTCGAGACAGGAGTCTCCGGTATATAAAAAAGCAGTGCTTAGTAGTATAGCAAACTGAAAAGAGGCCTAGGCCCATTTCCCTTTTGCAACCCATAGCCTTTGTTATGTAAAAAAGCCCAAACTTTTCTCTGAACCAATCAGAGCTCCTCACCCTCTAGAACACTCCTGAGAGAACCTTCTACCGCACGTTGTGCTAGGGAGTCTCCTTTGAGCTCTGCTCAAACTCTTTACTTCTACAGTATTTTGACTTGGATTTGAGGTTTTTACATCAACCATGTCTGAGAAAGAGAAAAAAGGATTATTTAGAGCTTGTTCAACCTGCTCCAAGAAGAGGCTTTATACAGATGACCCTCACAAGGACTGCATCTACTGTCTCTACCCAGACCATAAGGCAGCAGATTGTAAGGTATGTCGTACCTTTTCAAATAAGACCTTGCGAGATCGTGAGGGAAGGCTTCTGATCTGGCTTCAGAAAGTCAAAGCCAGGAAGGAAATCCTCTCAAGTGAGAGTGAGGAGGAATCTGTGGCGTCTAAGAGACCTCAAAAGAGAAGTAGATCTGCTTAGACACATTCCTCAGGGGAAAGACCTGAGAAGGCCCCAAAAAAGACCACTTCAGGGCGCAGTCCCTCAAAATCCCCTTCAGTCTTATCTAAGGGGAAGAAGGGATCTGCTGGTGAGGTGAAAGGAACAAAATCCACCTCAGATCCACCACAGTCACCTCAGAAGATCAAGATTACCATCAAACGATCTTCTTCTGCGCCTTCTGAGGAGAAATCAACTCCGTAGACGGGACCGTCGACTAAAAAGGGGCCATCGACGACGAAAACACCTCCGTCGTCGACGAAGGAGAAGGCTGGTGAGAAGACAGCGTCGACGATTTCACCGTCGACGAAGGCGTCGACGACCGTGTCTACGGCAGCGTCGACGAGGACTGTGTCGACGACGGCAGCGTCGACGAGGACAGCGTCGACTGTCACTACAACGTCGACGGTAGCGTCGACGACAATGACTTGGTCGACGACGGCGATGGGAATCTCGTCGACGGGCTCGTCGACGAGGGAAAAAACACCAGAAAAAAGGTTGGTGCCTTGGAAAAAAACCTATAACACCTGAGGTTACATCTCCAAGCAAGGTCTCCCCATTGCTAACATCTCACTTACTGGAGGAGGAAGATTCGGAGGAGGATGAAGAGTATGGTATTGCCAGTAGCCCTTCACAATTACAGGTCAAGTGCCAAGAATACGATTCTGAGGAAGAATATGGGGAATATCAAGAACAACCCCAGGAACAACATCGATATCGACAACAGCAACGAGAGGAGATGACCAGTGCTCCATCCTCTTTGTTGAAGGATCTCCAAGGAATGTTGGAGGATTATAGGAAGAGATACCCAGCGACTCCAGTCGCTCAACAGGCCATAGAGGCTACTCCACGTCCACGATCGGTTCCAGAAACTCTGATTCGGAGGAGAGAGATTGTGCCGGAACCTACTGTTTTGCAGCGTGAATCTTTCTGGATTCACTATGCTGTGCATTATTCCGCGGTCTTGTGGTTGGGTCCGGATTCGTAGTCTTTTCTTTGTTTTTTTTCTTAGCCCAGGTGGGCGTCGGCGTCACACCCCCTTGGGTGTATTTCCGGTGACATCAGCATGCTTCCTGCGGAAGCTCCCACTCTTGGGCGCCATCTTCAAGATTCTTTTTTTCCGCGGTCGGGTCTGGATCGTTCCCGTTTGGGCTCCAGACATTTTTGGAGAAAGAAGAAAGAAAATACAGGAAAGACGAGGAGAAGTCATCTGAAGACTCCAGGGGACTTCATCGATGAAAAGTCAGCAAGGAAAAGGCGTTTTTCATCGAGATCATCGACGACCGTCGACGAACACGCGACCAGAAAGGCCCTGGACGCTCGATGATGGACAACACGCCGTTCAAGTTCTGTCGTAACTGCCACCACAAGTACGCGCAGAAGGACCAGCACCCGGTATGCAACCTTTGCCTACCGGTGAACCACGAAAGCGGAGACTGCAACGCCTGTTCCGCCTTCGCCCCGAAGACCCTTCGTGTGAGAGAGAGGCAGAGGGTAGCACACGCCACCCTGCAGGGGAAGGCCCCGACTCCGTCCCTCTACGAGCTGGGGATGTCCTCCGAGGAAGAAGACAACGCTGCCGCCGAAGACGACAGCTACACGGTCGTAGAGACCGATTACACGAAGACTTCTGACAAGGTAGGAGACTCTTCGGCCCCCAAGAACCCGAGAGACTCTGAGTCTAGAAAAATCGAGGGCAAGACCCCGAAAGCGCCGACGCCAAAAAAGGCGGCGTCCGCGACTACTCCCAGGCCCAGCGGATCGGATCCTCCGAGAAGGAGTCCCCGGCGCCGAGAGCTGCTGATCAGCAGAAAACGTCGAGAATCGTCCCCGAAAAGGATCGATCGACGCCGAGGGAGAAAGACCCAAAACTGACGACGACGACCAGAGACCCAAAATCCGGTTCGACGTCGAAAACTTCGACACGGAAAGGTACGGCGACGAGCCATCCGCCGAAAATAATGGCCGACCCAACCGACGCGGAACACGCGGCCGAGATGGAGAAGAAGAGAAGGCGCCTCGAGGCCGAAATGGAGAACATCATGCAGCGGAAGAAAGATTTCGATGCAAAGATGAAAGCCTTCACGATCCCTCACAAGACCAAGCCACCGGTGGTGGAGGCGGTCGAGGAGGAGGATGAGATCGCCGAAGTCGCCGAGGAACAAGACCAGGACGTAGAGGTGATCGACAACCAGGAGGAGTATGAGAATCCCTACGATAGTTACAACTATGGGGAGGAAGAAGAAAGCAGGACGGACACAGAGTCGGCACCCTCTGACCTACAGGAGGTAGATTACATAGATTTCGACACCGACAGCCCGGAGGAGGTGGTCGACACTTACCCCTCGAGGCCCTCGCCGCCGGACGACATCGGGGCCTACAACTCGGTGATACAATCTGCCGCAGCAGCTTTCAAGCTCAAGCTCGACGGAGAGAAGCAGAAAGCAGACTTCCTTCTAGAAACATTGCTCCCAACACAAATGAGGAGCCAGTTCCTTCCAATGCTCGAAAGCGCCTTGGCTCAGGGGAAGGAAGCATTCAGGGAGCCCGCAACATGCAAGGCAGTAACTCCCAGAACTGAGAAGAAGTACAAGCATTCCACAAAGGACCCGGTCTACATTCAGGGCACGGTCTCCGCAGACTCCATTATCACGGCCACAGCAAGGAGGAGGGCTAACGTACCCACTACCTCGGGCCCGCCACCGGATAAGGAGAGCAAAAGGATGGATCTGGTGGGCAGAAGGATCGAACGGAATGCCGCGCACTGGTGCATGGCCAATTCCAACGCCCTGATAAACAGGCACATGTACCAGATCATGGAGGGGCTGGGGCAGTTGGTGAAGGACCTGCCCCAGGATGCCAGGCAGAAGGCCGAAAAGCTGGTTGAAGAGGGAAAAAACGCGGCAAATTCTTGCCTTAAGACGGCCCTGGATGGGGCAGACACCGCCAGCAGGCTCATGATGATGGGCGTCACGGAAAGGAGGCACGCCTGGCTCAGGATCTCAGGTTTCAAACCGGAGGTGCAACACAGCATCCTGAACACACCGTTCAACGGCAACACGCTTTTCGGAACAACAGTTGATGACACGCTCAGTCAACTGAAAAAAGATAACGAAACAGCAAGTTCCATGGGAGCATTGCAGTTCAGAGGGAACAAGAGGGGCACCCCGTCACGGAGGCCCGGCGGGAGAGGCGGAAACCAGCCATGTACATCACACCAGGCTTTCCAGCAAACGCACCAGGCAGACTCGCAGGCTCAGCATGGTCAGCGGAAGCAGTCCTGGCAGTACCAACAAAGAGGCCAGTCCTTTCGAGGGAGAAATGGACGGGGACAAAATAGAAGAGGGGGGCAGCAGCCCACCTCTAAGTGACTTCAAAAAACTCCATGTGCCCGCCCACAAAAAAGATCCCAGGGGGCAGCACGTACAGATGGGTCAAGACAAACTAGACACCTACGACCACATGACACCAGTGGGAGGAAGATTAAGATTTTACCTCCGAGAGTGGAGAGAAATCACATCAGACAAATGGATCCTCAACATTATCCAATTCGGATACTGCATAGAGTTGGAGGGGAGGCCAACAAGCAGAAAACCAAAAAGAAAAACACTAGCAAGCAAGCAGCTGCAGTGTCTTCAGGAGGAGGCAAAGGAACTCCTGCGGAAGCAGGCCATAGAACGGGTACCCTTCAAGGAAAGAAACACAGGAATATACTCAACGTACTTCCTGGTACCAAAGGTAGACGAGACAATGAGACCCATTCTGGACTTACGGTTCCTGAACAAATTCATAAGAACGCAAAAATTCAAAATGACCTCCCTGCAAGAGGTGCTCCCACAATTGCAGACCGGGGACTTCATGGTCACAATAGACCTCAAAGACGCCTACCTGCACATCCCAATGAACAGAAAGCACAAACACATGCTCAGGTTCACCATTGGAGAAAGCCACTACCAGTTCACGACACTGGCCTTCGGACTAAAATCAGCACCAAGAGTTTTCACAAAGTGCCTCGCAGCAGTCGCAGCGCACCTACGAAGGCAAGGAATACACGTATACCCCTACCTGGACGACTGGCTGGTGAAAGCAAACTCATACCAGAAATGCAAGCAGCACGCACATACAGTGACGAGCACGCTCATAAGCCTGGGGTTCTCCATCCATTGGAAGAAATCATCAATGGAGCCGGAACAGGTCAAGATCTTCCTGGGAGCACAGATCAACACCTTACAGGGCAAGGTGTTCCCCAGCGAGAAGAGGGCGAGGGCGAGGGCGCTGGTGAAGGAAACTCGCCTCTACCGGAAGGGACAAGCTCGGACAGTGAGGACCGCGAGCAAGATCATGGGCATGATGGCATCATGCATCCACCTGGTACCAAATGTACGACTCCACATGAGACCCATTCAAGAATGGCTACAGGACCAATGGTCACAAGCTACAGGCGGTTGGGAGGATCTAGTGGTTGTAACGCACGCAGTGCAGAAGGAGATGGCATGGTGGACCATGGAGAACATAACAAGGGGAAAGCCTCTAACGCCAACAGTGACCATCACCACAGACGCATCCCTGAAGGGATGGGGCGCTCACATGGAGGAGCTCAAGGTGAGGGGACTGTGGACGCCAACAGATGCGGCAAAGCACATCAATTACCTAGAACTGAAGACAATCTTCCTTGCACTGAAAGCCTTTCAAACAAGACTGTAGTCAGTCAGTCAGTCAGAATATCTTTATTCGACTTATTCCAAGTCATACAAAGAAACAAAAAACAAAAGACACTAAAAACATGACATGCGATACATATTCGTACAATTTCATGAAAAGCAATAAACTGGATACATTTAAAAGCTATATACATTATTAAAAAACACGAATTTACATTTCATTTGTAAAAAGAACATAATAAAACCACTAATTTTAAGGCGAGATTTGGCCAGCAGCTTTCGCCCTAGCGGCAGCCACCAGAAAGTTAGCAGTGCAGAAAGCAATGCGAGGATTTGACAGGAATTGTAGATAGAGCAAAGCCGGGCGCACCTGTGTGAAACCTGCTTCTTTTAGGATAGGGAGCAAATATTTTTTCCTCTGCTCATGATACAAACTACAAAACATGACAAAATGCATTGGATCCTGTACGGAAAAATGGTCGCAGCTGCAAGGAGGGGCTAGGTCTGGCTTCTGCCAGCTCTTAAAAGAACCTAGATAAAAATGTAACGGGTTAAACCTAAACTTAGTTAATAAGAACCTATGATAAGGGAATGTGACGAAGCTTAAATAAGGTGCGAGTGAAGGTGCACTAACCACGAGGCTATGAGCCCTTACTGCTGGTTTCAACAGTTCTTGTTCCTCACGGCTCATTTCCTTCCTTTCCCTGAATGACTTTTTTATGTAGTCCAAATCCTGGGCCCTAATCTTCTCTGGGCATGAGAAAAGTTCCGGACGGCCCAAATCTGTAAATGATTTAGCTAAATAGGCCAACCATGGAATACTGCTGTGTTTGTCAAGTGATAAAACATCGTATAATATTTTATGGTTCAAAGGGAGATCTTCATTCAACCACATTTTCAGCCACAGAGTCAGGGGGGCTAGACTCAACGTATCTGATAAATAGGGTAGGCCCACCTCTTTGTGAATAGAATAGGTTGGGGTGGACTGTGGTACGGAGAGAAGAGATCTAATAAATCTATTTTCATCTCTCTGAATTGGGTCAAGGTTTACATACCCCCACAAAGGGGACCCATATAGTGCAATAGCCACAGGCTTGCACTTATAGATTTTTAAGAGGGCTTCCATGGGCCTAGCTCCTAACTTACCAGCGAAGCCCAAGAGCGCGGAGGATGATCTAATTACGGCCAGCCTCTTTGCTCTTACCTGTGGGCCCCATGATCCTTTTTGGTCGAACAATACGCCCAGGTAGGGGAATGTAGTTACCTTAGAGACAGGGACCCCCCTACAGAAGAATGATTTATGCCTTTTTTTTGTACACTCACGCCCCATTACCATCGTGTGTGACTTAGCGACATTGACCTTAAGGTCCAGATTTTCCATAAAAGAACCGAAAGCGTCTAGAAGGAGCTGAAGGCCAACGCCAGTACGAGCAATCAAGACGGCATCATCCGCGTACAGGAGTGCCGGGATTTGGGCATCTCCTGCACGGGGGACGTCCGCTTCCTGGCCTCTCAGGTGTGCCCCCAGGCCGTTAATGTAGATGGTGAAAAGCGAGGGGGCTAAAATACAACCTTGCCGTACCCCCTTTAGGGATTTAAACAGTGGGGTACATCTGCCATTATTTGACACTCGGACGGCTGCAAAAAGCTCCTGATGCAAAGTGGCCATGAACGCGACCAAAGCTTCATCAATACCCATCTCCAACAAGATCAACCATAATTTTGACCTATTGACCAGGTCAAAGGCCGAGGAGAGGTCCATAAATGCAAGAAACACGGAACCCTCCTTGGCCACAGTGTATTTAGAGATTAGTAGATGCAGATTAATACATTGCTCAATGGTCCCTTTTCTCTCTCTAAAACCATATTGCAGTTCGGACAATCCACCGCAACCCTCAACGTTCTCCCTCAATCTGGCTAAGAGTACTCTCCCCAAAATTTTTATAGTTGAGTCCAGCAGGGATATGGGCCTATAATACACAGGGTCGTCCCGCTGACCTTTGTTTTTGAAAATCGGGACAATGGTGGATCTGGCCCACGAGGCGGGGGCTGGGTTACCATTGACTGCATTAAACACATTTGACATGACCTCTGCCCACAGTTTAGGTGAATACATAAAAAAGTCAGCAGGGACTCCATCCAGGCCAGGAGCCTTGTATTTTGTAGTTGCCAAAAGCGCTTTTTCCACTTCTTGGGGGTTAAAGATGATAGGATGTACAACTGTAAAGGGTAGTGGGGCCTTTTTAGCTCCTTCTTCATCACCCCCATAGACATTTTTGAAATGGGACAGCCACTTTTCATCGGAAATCACGCAATCCATGGGTGCATTTTTGTCTTCAGAGAATAGGGGCTGTTTGATAATCTCCCAGAATCTCCTACTGTCTTTCAGCACTGCCGCTGAGAGGAGATTTTCCCATGTTTCGTGTTTGATGGTGTCCTTACGATTCTTTATGGCTGCCTTATAGGTCTTCCTTAGTCTGGAAATATCTTCTTTAACCCTGGGCACATTTTTTAGGGCAACCAGCAATTCTCTGTGAGCTTTTGAGCATGCAGAGTCAAACCAACGCTTTTGTCCTGGAGCTCCATTTATAGGTTTGGCTAGCAGATCCTTTGACACCTGGTCACATATAGCCTCAAATGCTGCTACTATTCTTTCCCCTTGGGCGCCAGATATTTTACAGATCTCTACATTCTTTAATTTTTGGGAAGTTTTTTTCATAGAAATTATCCGGGATCACTTTAGCCCACTTCACTCGTCTGTCTTGATCAGTGGTCCTCAGGGGGTGTGCAAGTTTTACAGTTAGTGGTGATACCCCCATCTGAGCTCCCCAGGCCACTTCAAGTAATATGGGGTTATGGTCGCTATAATGTATGTGAACTGTACGATAATCCATGGTCCGATTTAGAATGCCTAGTGAAACGAAAATGTAATCGATCACTGTCCCATGTTGAGTGCCAGTAAAAGTTGGCATTCTCAGGCCACATTCAGGTTCGTACAGGTCATAGTTAGCGAGTAGTTCTTCAAGCTCCTGCCCCTGTGCGGAATGTTCAAAGTGAGGTCCCTGTAAGGCTGCCTCGTCAGGCTCATTTCACTATTTCCCTTGCAGGCTAAGTTACATAAGTGGATGTTAAAATCGCCTAATAAAATAAACTCAAAAACAAACTTGATATTCTGAGATACTGTGTTTAAAATACTGTCTAGGTTAGCGATATTACAGCCTCTATACTCGCTATTCCCAGAATTATAAAAAATTGACAAATAAGGTCCTGCTAATATTATTAATCACCCTTTCAACAATTAAGATGTTGTCAGAGTCGGTAAAAATCTGCCTGTAGCTTCCTTTTAATTCCAGAGAGAACATAATTACTAGGCCGCCTTTAGCTCTCCCCGCTCTGCTAGGGACTGCAGGTTTGGTGAAACTAGTGAACCCATCCCACCAAAGATTGGCTGATGTGTCCCAAGTTTCTTGCAGGGCAATAATGTGATGGTTTGAGACAAAGCTCAACCAGGCATTGTCCTGAAGTTTTGCATTTAGGCCTGCTACGTTCCAACTTAAGATCTTACAGGCGTCAGTGGGTGTCCTTGTCTTATTTGCCCCTTCCGCATCCCCTTCGACTATGTGCTGCGTTAATAATCCCTCATTAGGTTCCACTTGGGAAAAGGTCTGTGTATCCTCACTAATCGTGCTCGGATTAACACGAGCCTCCAACCGATGTAAAAACGGAGGATAGTCGGGATTTGAGGGCTCCTGGGGCTCTGATACTTCCATGTGACTAGAATCACTAAAGTCTTCAATAATATTTAAATAGCCACTTTGTAGAGTTGGATTATTCAGCCCTAGCCCTTCATGATCGACTCCACCTTTAAATCAATCACATGTATTTAAGTCAGATAAGGGACCAAACCTATTTCCTGTTCCAAAACCCCACTCAAAGGGAGTGGCTACCTGACCCTGTCCGTAAAGCGCTGAATTCCACATGGGTTGTGGAGTATTTGGACGTGTCAAAAACTGATCGTTTCTAAGCCAGTTGGTATACCTATTGCCCTGACCACTATGACCGTAACCCAGGGGGCCAGAGCCCCAGCCATGTGTTCTTGTCTCCTGTGCGAATGCAGGCCTGATGTTGGGCTCGTTTAGGTGGTTAAGTCTTCCTGACTCAAAGTTTATTATGGGTTGAGAACGATCGTTAGAATATCGGGGTCTGATGCCCTCTCCCCAACTACTGAAGTTGGTAAATCTCTTATATCTAGGGATATTGGGGAAGGTGGGAAGCTGAGTCTTATTATAAAAGAATTTAAGGGTAAGTGGAATTATAGAGCCACTACGACGTTGGGGTGGAAAAATATTGGCCAAAATATCAGGTAGAACCTCCGCATTACCAAAATTTAGAATTACACAATCCCCTTTAAACTTTTTTGGTTTACTCCCAATCCAAGATACCCTCCTAGTCATAACGATATCTCCTGCCAGTTTATCAAACCCTTGATGTGCCATGTGCATGTTGTTAGTGAGCCAATGTAATGCTTTATCTTTAAGACCCTGGTTGGACTCAGTTTTATCATGCGATAGGACAGGGACGTTTGCCAATACCAGTACTACTGGAGAGGCTTCCAAAATAAATTGGGCTGAAACATCCTCCTGTTGTGATTCCATTATAACAGCAGTTGTACTGATGTGGGGGTCTCCAGCTTCTACTTCCTGTCTAAGTACGGGTAGTGAAGGAGATGGTGGCAAAGGCAGCGGCCCTTGATGGATTGGCTGTGGATGACTTTCGGTTGGAATGACCTCCACATCCGTGACCGCTAAGTTTGTGACAAGGGAGGATAGATTCTCTACCTCTTCGGCCAACTTGCCATGTACCCCACCCAGCTTTTTAACCTCAGATGTTAATTTGTCCAGTTTCCCGATCAGGGGCTTAATTATAGTCCTGATTTTAATGTCTATCATGTCTTGAATCCTATTAAATAGGTCATCATCGACAATGCGTCTTGACTCTGCATCAATGTCGAGCTCCGCATATTTCCCTTCACGTCTTGGTGGTGGGGTGGCTGGCTTTTTCCTACTTTGTTGTTGTTTCCCTCCCCGCTTACTTTGGAATTTTCTGCAGGCTCTAACTGCCCGTTTCGCAGGCTGAAGGGGTGATTGGGCTTCGTCCGTAATAGCTATCTGGTGGTTGGGGTCAGCAGCTATGTTATCTGATAAATCTATTAGATCCATTAATGGGTCCGAGTCCTCAGCCTCATCAGCCTCACTGCCATTATCTTGAGGAGTAGGATCTACCAAAATTGTAAGGGGATTATCTTGCGGCATGTCCGATGTCGCTGTGCTCAATACACTTGTAGAAGGGCTTTCTGGAGGCAAAATAGGTGATTGGCTCAAGCCAAGAGATTGCCTTCTCTTATTATTGATGCTGCTAACCACTTGTACTAGGTAAGAGTCTAAGGTGTTCAATGGCTCAATAGGAGCAGGTACCAGTTTCTTCCCCATATTAGCAACAAACTGTTAAAGGCTATCTGGGGCTGGACAGGTTTTCAGAGCTTAACTCAAATGAATTCAATGGTGGCAATACTATGAGGTCTGAATCTCAATCAGCTACGGCGATTAGACGGGCCAATGTCATCAGCACTAAATTATATGTAATGATGGCAAAGCTTTAAACAGTACCTTATTGTCTCCACGAAATGGGTGTCAGGGGGTTGGCCTTGCCTGGCCTTTTCGTGCCGCTGAGGGCCGTAGAGGGCCCGCCCTTTGCCCGGGCTTAGCCCCGGGCGCTCCCGCGACGCGGGGATCCGTCTGCTTTTTATTCCTGGCTGTTGGCGCTCTCTGGCGCTTGCTGCGTCACCTGCATGCGCCGCCGCATTGCCTGCCGGGTGTTGTGGTCCCCCGGAGCGGCGGCGCGGAGTCTGATGCCCTCGTGACTCTTGGCGGTGGCGGCTGGGGCTTTAGCTGAGTTCAAGTGGCCAGGTAAAGACTCTCGGCGGTGTCGGCGTTGCGGTGCTCTCCGCACAAGACTACAAACACAAGGTGTTGATACAAACAGACAACACCACTGCGATGTTCTACATCAACAAGCAGGGGGGCACACAGTCAGCCCCGCTTTCAACGCTGGCGCAGGAGATATGGAGATGGGCCATCCCTCTCAAGATAGACCTGCTAGCCATACACCTACCAGGGAAGGACAACATACAAGCCGATTGGCTCAGCAGGCAGACATCGGCATCCCACGAGTGGGAGCTCAATGCTCAGGAGACAAGGTACCTGTTCGACAGGTGGGGGACACCATCGATGGACCTGTTTGCCACACGCCAGAATGCAAAATGCCAAAACTTCGCATCCAGGCAGCCCGAGGAGGGGTCACTGGGGAATGCCCTATGGATAGATTGGTCAAGGACATTTGCTTACGCCTTTCCCCCAATACCACTGATGCACAGAGTGCTGAGCAAGTGCAGAGCGAGCAACATGACACTGATACTGGTCGCACCACAGTGGGCGAGGCAGACATGGTACTCGCAGATCATGGAGATGACACAGAGTGCACCCCACAGATTCAGCAGGAGGAAAGACTTACTCTCCATGCAGAACGGAGAGGTACTACATCCAGAGCCAGAGAGCATGAGCCTAGTAGCGTGGCTCCTGAGGACATAGAGTTCGCACATTTGAGACTACCAGAAAGCACCCTGAGGGTACTTCGGGAGGCACGAAGGCCCAGCACTCGGAAGTGCTACGTTGCGAAATGGAAAAGATTCACAATATGGTGCAGACAGGAAAGACTCCACAATAAAATGAAGAGGGACTCCACAGTGCTAAGGTACCTGACGCACTTGCTGGAGAAGAACCTTAGCTCATCCTCTTTAAGAGTTCACTTGGCAGCAATAGTCGCCTACACAAGGGGAGAAACGTGCAGGAGCTTCTTCACATCACAGGTGGTGAAGAGATTCCTAGAAGGAGCGAAAAGGATCGCACCACCCAAGCGGGTGCCGCCACCGGCATGGAACTTGAACACAGTCCTAACGGAACTCATGAAAGAGCCCTTTGAACCACTTCACAAAGCCTCCCTAAAGATGATAACTATGAAAACAGCCTTCCTGGTTGCAATAACGTCCTTACGCAGAGTAAGCGAGCTTCAAGCGCTGACGCTACAAGAACCCTACATACAAATACACAATGATAGAGTTGTGATGAGGACTGACCCACACTTCATGCCGAAATTTCACATGAACCAGTCTATACAGATACCGAGTTTTTTCCAAAAACCAACAACTAGCTCAGAGCAAGCTCTGCACACCCTGGACGCCAGAAGGGCAGTCATGCACTACATTGAAAGGACGAAGGGACACAGGAAAACAAAACAGTTTTTTGTGTCATTCGCAAACAGCTTCATGGGGAAAGCAGTAACCAAAAAGACCATTGCACGATGGATCGCACAGACAATTCAACTCTGCCACAAGCGTGCAGGACAAGAACTGGCAGAGGGGACACGTGCCCACTCCACCAGGAAGAAGGGCGCTACAATAGCCTTCCTGGCTAACACACCCATAGAGGACATATGCCTGGCGGCAACATGGGCTTCGGTGCACACGTTCACGAAGCACTACTGTGTGGACATACAAATGAACAAGGAAGCTCAAGTTGGACAGAAGGTGCTACAGCACATATTCAACACCCAACGCTCATCTTCCACCCAGCCGCCACAGAGATGAGAAACCGCTACAAAATCTATGCACAGCATAGTGAATCCAGAAAGATTCACGCTGCAAAACGAATAGTTTTCTTACCTGTCGGTGTAGTTTTGCAGCTTGAAGATCTTTCTGGATTCACTAGCGAACCCACCCACCTCCTCCAGAAAGATGAGGCTGGAGAGAGAAGAGGTGGTTAACTAAAGAAAGGACTTTAAAAGTACAAAGCGGTAAATACCAACTAAATAGAACATTGCCATTACTTCGGAAACGAAAGAAACACGGAAAAAAAGAACCCGAAGATGGCGCCCAAGAGTGGGAGCTTCCGCAGGAAGCATGCCGACGTCACCGGAAATACACCCAAGGGGGTGTGACGCCGACGCCCACCTGGGCTAAGAAGAAAGAAAAAAAAAAACAAAGAAAAGACTACGAATCCGGACCCAACCACAAGACCGCGGAAAAATGCACAGCATAGTGAATCCAGAAAGATCTTCAAGCTGCAAAACTACACCGACAGGTAAGAAAACTATTCGTTATGGTCGGTGGGTCTTGTTGGTCACGTACCATCCGGGCCAATAGTGCACCGGAATTATCGGCTTCAGTGTGTTGGCGCCGTAAATATTCCTCATGGTCTATCGTCCTTAATGTTTCTAAAACCTCAGCATGGTCAATGTTCCCCATCTGTAGTTCTCCCTTCTTCCCCGGATCAAGACTTGCCTCCCGCTCCAGAATCTTTAACCTGTCTTCCACCTCGCAGAGTTTCTTATGGATCTCCTGCCTAGCCCCCACCAGTTGTCCTATTGCCACCCCCCTGATCACAACTTTCATGGCATCCCAGACCACCATGTTTGAAGAAGCAGAATTCCAGTTCACTCTAAAATAGTACGTGAGGGCAGCAGATAGGGATGTACGGAAGGGGGGATCCTCCAGAAGAGAAGGGTTAAGTCTCCAGGTAGGCACCGGAGTGGATTCAATACTGTTTTTGGATTGCCCCTAAACCCCGCACATTCCAGGTGAGAAATTGGTATGTCCCTGCAATCTCAGCCTTGTGTGTCTTCTATCACGTGTGAGGGTAACTGTCGCCCTGTTGTATTTTCCAAAATATGAGGCGACCAGGAGTCCCTATACCCCAAAACCAAATCTAATACCCAACCAAACTCTGCACAGCATCTAAACCATGCTGGGCCCAACATTAAGCTAATAACCATTTTCTTCCAAATTTATGGTGCATACGCCAGTGGGGGGGTGGCTAAGCTTTAGCACCATTGTTTCTTTGCTTTGAACTGCTTTCTGTCCTAGCTGCTGCCTAGAAAACCGTGGCCAAAACTCCCTTGCTGATCCCTCGTTTCTGCCTGGACCCGCCCGCCAGTCTCCCGCTGCTCGTTATTTCATCAAGAGCGGGGCCGCCAAGAGGAGACCGGCGAGGGGCAAACTACAACACCCACAAGCCCTTGCGGTGTCCTGCGTCACCGGGGAGCGCCAGGAGGCGCTTAAAACCAGCATCTGAAAGAGACACGTTAGTATTAGATTCCTTACCTTAGAATATCCCCAGGCGTCAGACTAGATCCGGAAATTTTTGCGTAGCAGTACCCTTGCGTGTCGGTAGGCGTCGTCTGCGGCTCCTCGTCCGTCGCCGGCGCCGTGATGACGTTGTCGGAGTACTTAGACGCCGCCTCCGCGTGCTGACGTCAGTTCTTCTTTTTTCCGCGCCAGCAAGCGCAGATCTGGAAAAAGCAGTAACCCTAGTCACTTTTTGACTAACTTTTTGATCCTTTTTGATTGCTATTTCGAGTCTCCCGACTCCGAAACGGTGCCTTTAGGGATGCCCGGCTTCAAGCATTGTGACGATTGCGACCGGCTGATGTCGGTCACGGATCCTCACCGCGTCTGTTTGTCGTGTTTGGGCGTCGACCACGACGACAAGGCCTGCTCAGACTGCCGGGCCCTCTCTTCGAAAGCCAGGTGGGAGCGGTCCCGTAGGCGCCTCGAACTCCGGCAGTCGGCCCCGCGCCGTGAGAGGTCCCGATCCCATGGGAGGTCGAGGGACAGGTCGCGGGCTCGGAGCCACCACAGCTCCGAGAGTAGGCCGCACTCCTCTGGGTCGAAGTCGTCGTCAGGTAAGAGGCACAAGAAGTCCAAGCGGCGTCATCGCTCCTCGGACTCCCCCCGACGCTCGCGCGATGCGGCCGGGTGACACCGCCCACGCGGCTCCGTCGGAGTCGCGGGCGCCGCGTGCAGCTCCACAACCTCCGGTCCCTGGGCTGAACGCGTCGCCGGAGGAGATCGAGCGCTTCCTCATGGCCATGAGGAAACTCTCTCCTCCGACGGGCTCCGCGGCGCCTTCGGGCCCAGCGGACCCGTCTGGGAGCCCTAGCGGGTCGGCGGCGCCGTCCCCGGTTCCACCTTCGTTCCTGTTCCGGCGTCGGGACGGCCCCGATGGGCGCCGCTCCAGACGCCGGTTGGAGAGTTCCATCTCTACGAACAGGCCCCATTAGATGAGAACCCTGAATTTCAGGAGATGGGTGATGAAGAGGCCTGGGAGGGGTCTGAGGACCCTCTGACCAGGGAGTGTCAGTCTCATGAGGACTGGGCAGGAGACCTTGGGGAGGCCAGTGGCCTGGACACCTCTCCAGACACTGGTTTTGTCTCCCCTCCTTCCGTGGCATCGGAGGAGGGGGCAACTTATAGTGTGGTGCTGATGAGGGCTGCCAAGGCCTTGGGCCTTGAGCTCCCCGTCGCGGCCGTGAGGACTAACCTCCTCACTGAGGTCCTTAAACCGCAGTCAAGCTCGGCCGAGCCTCTGCTGCCCTTTAATGATGCCTTGACCGACGTTCTGCTGGGCACTTGGTCCAAGCCCGCTGCGGGTTCGCCCATAGATGGGAACGTGGCCAGACGCCACCGCCCAGCCCCGGGCGACCCATGTTTCCTGTCCTCCCACCCTACCCCCGAGAGCCTGGTCATCCAGGCCTCCAATTCCCAGACCGCATTCCCGTCCGCCCCCCCCGGACCGGGAATCCAAGAGGTATGACCAGTATGGGAAGAAGATCTTCTCATCCCTTGGCCTGCGGTCTTCTAACACCGCCTGCCTCTTGGGACGTTACACCCACTCTGTGTGGGATAAGGTCGCGGAAGTGCTGCCAGAGTGTCCGTTGGAGGTACGGGCCAAACTCGGCCAAGCCCTTGTGGAGGGCCGGGATGCAGCCAAGTATTCCATCCGGTGTGGGCTTAATACCACTGACTCGCTGGGTAGAGCGATGGCAACGACGGTGGCGGTCAGACGCCACGCCTGGCTGAGGTCCGCCAACTTCTCGGCAGATGTCCTGAACACCCTTATGGACATGCCGTTCGATGGCCGTCGCCTCTTTGGCGACAAGGCAGACCATGCGCTTGAGCGTTTTAAGGACTCCAGGGCTACGGCCAAGTCCTTAGGCCTCTCGGGCCAGCGCCAGCAATCGGCTGCCTTTCACTCCTTTCGTGGCCACGGAAGGGGTGCGCCCACACGTGCCGCCAGCCACGCACCGCAGGGCAATACCCAACGCGGTGGCGGCCGTGGGAACCGCCGTCCAGGTGGTCGGGGGCAGCAGCGAGGTCAGTCCACACCTTCCCCCGCAGCATCCGCCTCAAAACCCTCCTAGTCCGTGCGTTCAGGCCCATGTGACGCCAGTGGGAGGCAGGGTTCGCCATCACCACCTCCACTGGCGCACCGTCACTTCGGACAGATGGGTGCTGCAGATCGTCCGAAGGGGCTACTTCCTCCCCTTCGAGGCGACTCCTCCAGCCATGCCACCGCAGAACCACCGTGTATCGGGGGATCACTTGCGACTTCTGCAGGAGGAAGTTACGTCCCTCTTGGCCAAGGGGGCCATTGAGCGCGTTCCTGGGCCAGAAGTAGGGTGTGGTTGCTACTCCCACTACTTTCTGGTACCCAAGAAGGGCAAAGGGGGCCTACGCCCTATCTTGGACCTACGGAACGTCAACGGCTTCCTCCGGAAGGAGAAGTTCAAGATGC
Organism: Lissotriton helveticus; assembly: GCF_964261635.1. Taxonomy (NCBI): domain Eukaryota; kingdom Metazoa; phylum Chordata; class Amphibia; order Caudata; family Salamandridae; genus Lissotriton; species Lissotriton helveticus. The sequence goes on from NC_136067.1 coordinate 1,257,646,631, forward strand.
TGACACTGGCTCAGGTCCTGGCTGCCCTGCACCCAGGAGACTTGATGGTAGCGTTGGACTTGCAGGACGCTTACTTTCATATCCCCGTCCTGCCTGCCCACCGGCGCTACCTGCGGTTCATGGTGGGCCACGAGCACTTTCAGTTTACCTTGCTCCCCTTCGGCCTTACCAGCGCCCCACGGGTGTTCACGAAGGTGATGGCGGTGGTCGCAGCTCATCTGCGCAGGTTAGGGGTTTCAGTCTTCCCCCTACCTCGACGACTGGTTGTTGAAGGCGGGCTCGCCCCAGACAGTCGTCAGTCACCTCCAGACGACGGCAGACCTCCTGCACCAGCTGGGGTTCTCCATCAATGTGCCGAAGTCACACCTGTGTCCCTCTCAGAAGCTCCTCTTCATCGGAGCGGTTTCGGGTTTTTCCGCCCGAACAGCGGGTCCGGGATATTCAGGCTCTGATTCCCATCTTTCAGCCGTTATCCCGGGTTTCGGTCAGGTTGACGCTGCGGCTTCTGGGGCTGATGGCCTCCTGCATCCTACTGGTGCATCACGCCAGGTGGCGGATGCGGGCTCTGCAGTGGGACCTGAAGTTTCAGTGGGCCCAGCATCAGGGCAACCTATCCGACCACGTCCTGATCTCGGAGGGCACTGCGAGACAGCTGCAGTGGTGGCTTACGGACCGCGATTGGGTCAGCGGCAGATCCCTCTCCCTTCCCCAACCGGAGCACGTAGTTGTGACGGACGCGTCCCTCCAGGGCTGGGGAGGCCACTTGGGAGAGGCGGAGATCAGAGGCCTCTGGTCTCCGGCGGAGACCCGGCTCCACATCAACCTGTTGGAGCTCAGGGCGATTCGTCTGGCACTGAAGGCATTCCTCCCCTCTGTCCGGGTGAGTCTAGTGCAGGTGTTCACGGACAACACCACCGCCATGTGGTACTGCAACAAACAAGGCGGGGTGGGGTCGTGGATCCTTTGTCAAGAGGCTATTCGCCTTTGGCAATGGCTGGAACGCCAGGGCGTGACCCTGGTGGCTCAACACCTGGCAGGTTCTCTGAACGCCAGGGCGGACGAGCTCAGCCGTCGGTGCATGATGGATCACGAATGGCATTTGAACTCGGACGTGGCGCAAGGCCTCTTTCAGCGATGGGGAGAGCCTTGGTTAGATCTATTCGCCACCGAAGAGAACGCGCAATGTCATCAGTTCTGCGCGTTGGAATTTCCAAGGCGGCACTCGCTCGGAGACGGTTTTCGTCGCGAGTGGAGTTGCGGTCTGTTGTACGCCTTTCCGCCTATACCACTTCTGCCCAGAGTGCTGAAGAAGATCAAGCGCGACCGGGCCCAAGTCATCCTTGTGGCTCCGGACTGGGCTCGAAGGTACTGGTATCCAGAGCTACTCAGTCTGTCAGTCGATCCCCCGGTTCGTCTGCCTCTTCAGGAGGACCTTCTATCGCAGCAGCAGCAGGGGACGGTCCTCCACCCGAACCTGTCCAGTCTCCACCTCCATGCTTGGAGATTGAGCGGCGACAGTTGAGGCCATTTGACTTGCCTCCTGAAGTCTGTAACATCATTCTGGCAGCCAGGCGTCCCTCCACAAAGTCGGTATACGCCTGCAGGTTGAACAGATTTGTGGCATGGTGCACAGCAAAGGCTGTGGATCCTTTTCTGCCCCTCTTTCGGAGGTTCTTCTCTTCCTTCTTTCCCTTGCCCAGCAGGGCTCTGCTCTGGGCACTATCAAGGGCTACCTTTCTGCCCTTTCAGCCTTTCTCAGGCTGCCTGATCAGCCTTCTTTGTTCAAGTCCCCTATTGTAAACAGATTTCTTAAGGGCATCACTCACACGTTTCCTCCTGTTCCGTTTGTGATGCCTCAGTGGGACTTGAACCTGGTTTTAACATTCCTGATGTGCGCTCCCTTTGAGCCACTTCACAACTGTCCTCTTCGCCTTCTGACCTTGAAGACTGCTTTCCTGGTTGCCATCACCTCTGCCAGGAGAGTGAGTGAGCTCCAGGCTCTTTCTTGTACTCCACCTTTCCTTTCTGTCCATCCGGACCAAGTGGTGCTTCGTACCAAACCTTCTTTCCTGCCCAAGGTTGTCACGGCCTTTCACATCGGGCAGTCTATCACCTTGCCTACCTTCTTCCTGCCACCGCATCCCTCTAAAGAGGAAGAGCGGCTCCACCGTCTGGACCCAAAACGTGCGCTCTCATTCTACTTGGATTGCACACGCCAGTTCCGGGTGGATGACCAACTCTTTGTTGGTTACGTGGGCGCTAAGAAGGGGAAAGCGGTGCACAAGAGGACCATCTCCAGGTGGATCATCCTGTGTATCCAGGCATGCTACTCCTTGGCTAGGAAGGAGCCCCCGGTTGGACTGCGGGCTCATTCTACCCATGTGACGGCGACTACCACTGCCCTGGGCAGGGGTGTGCCCTTGCAAGACATCTGTCAGGCAGCTACGTGGGCATCGCTGCACACGTTTGCAAGACACTACTGCCTGGACAGCCAAGTCCGGAGGGATGGCTTCTTTGGCCGTTCCGTCCTCCGGGACTTTCTGGTGTGATTATTGGTTCGCAGTCCCACCACCGGGGTTGGTATTGCTGGGGTATCTATTCTAAGGTAAGGAATCTAATACTAACGTGTCTCTTTCAGATGCACAAGTTACTACTTGTGTAACGATATATCTGTAAGAGACATTAGTTAGTATTAGATTCCTTACCGACCCACCCATCCTCCCCGTTCTGCGAACCAATATCTAGGGTTAGGGTCGTTCCCCTTCAGGGCCCTAGTTTCAATGGCACCAGTGTTGGTTTTTAACATGGCTCTGCGTTTCTGGCGCGGAAAAGCTGTGTCTAAGAACTGACGTCAGCACGCGGAGGCGGCGTTTAAGTACTCCGACGACGTCATCACGACGCCGACGACGGACGCGGAGCCGCAGACGACGCCTACCGACGCGCAAGGGTACTGCTACGCAAAAATTTCCGGATCCAGTCTGACGCCTGGGGATATTCTAAGGTAAGGAATCTAATACTAACTAATGTCTCTTACAGATATATCGTTACACAAGTAGTAACTTGTGCATCAGGGCCATCGAGCGGGGGAACTTCCTTTGAACTGCTTTCTGTCCTAGCTGCTGCCTAGAAAACCGTGGCCAAAACTCCCTTGCTGATCCCTCGTTTCTGCCTGGACCCGCCCGCCAGTCTCCCGCTGCCCGGCTGCTCTTTATTTCATCAAGAGCGGGGCCGCCAAGAGGAGACCGGCGAGGGGCAAACTACAACACCCACAAGCCCTTGCGGTGTCCTGCGTCACTGGGGAGCGCCAGGAGGCGCTTAAAACCAGCATCAGCGCCATTGAGCGGGGGAACTTCCTTTGAACTGCTTTCTGTCCTAGCTGCTGCCTAGAACACCGTGGCCAAAACTCCCTTGCTGATCCCTCGTTTCTGCCTGGACCCGCCCGCCAGTCTCCAGCTGCCCGGCTGCTCGTTATTTCATCAAGAGCGGGGCCGCCAAGAGGAGACCGGTGAGGGGCAAACTACAACACCCACAAGCCCTTGCGGTGTCCTGCGTCACCGGGGAGCGCCAGGAGGCGCTTAAATCCAGCATCAGCGCCATCGAGCGGGGGAACTTCCTTTGAACTGCTTTCTATCCTAGCTGCTGCCTAGAAAACCGTGGCCAAAACTCCCTTGCTGATCCCTCGTTTCTGCCTGGACCCGCCCACCAGTCTCCCGCTGCCCGGCTGCTCGTTATTTCATCAAGAGCGGGGCCGCCAAGAGGAGACCGGCGAGGGGCAAACTACAACACCCACAAGCCCTTGCGGTGTCCTGCGTCACCGGGGAGCGCCAGAAGGCGCTTAAAACCAACAGCCCCGTCTCGCGGGACGCCGGGCGAAGCCCGGGCCAAGGGGGGGGCCCGTTTTAGCCCGTTCTAGACTGTTGTAGGCTGGGCTGGGCCATTCCTCTTGGCCCCTGTACCAGGTGAGGTACTTCTCGTCCACCAGGTAATTTTTCCAGACTTTTTGCCGTTTTAGCCAGAAGGCTTACTAACTGATAGTCGATCCCCAGGTCTACGTACTATGACTCGGGGGAGCAGAAGCAAGACGGCCATGTCAAATGCTCTGGTTACTGGCCCAATTGACCAATTTATCTCTAGAACCAACGAAGTCATCAACCAGAGCATATCCTTGCTTGAGCGAAGGGTATCACAAGACCTCGCAACAGCCAGAAGGTCATCTTTGGGCCCCCTAGCTTCAGCCCAAACCCCACTAAAACCATCTTCTGACATACCAATGTTAATACAACCTTTACAACCCCAGCCTAATGCTCTGGCAGAGATTCATTCAATTCCGAAATCAATCGATCTTTCTGTCTCGAACCTCACCTTTGATGCTGAAACCACAGGCGACCTGGAAAACACTCCAGACCTTCAGCTATTACAATCTCAGGACCCGGGCACCCGGATACAGCACATGGGGGTAAAGGAGGGTGCCGTTCCTAAGCATGGTAAAGACAAGAATTTAGTAAACTCAAAAGTCCCTAAAGTTGCCACAATTCACAAAGACAGACCAAATCTCCGAAAATCACATGAACTTTCAAATGATCCGACCACTCAATCTATCAACCTAATAGACTCATCTGCTAATTTAAATACCCCACTCACTGTCGGGGAGGCTTGCACCCTATGTAGTGAAAACACTCAGCTTCTGGCAAGTTTTAGGGAAATCCTCAAGCACCACCTTCAACCCCTAGAACGCAGCATAATGACCATTGAAAAACAGCTTGCAAAACTGACCCGGAAACCATCTAGCCTCCACAGCGTGGGTCAATTAATCACAGGGATTACTAAGGAAACTTCTCTAACCGCTGGTATCCAAGGGGCCCATAAAATCTGTGAAACTAAACTGTCAAAAGCAACAACATCCCAAACCATTCAACCCAACTCTAAGAAACCTCAAACCCCCGCTCCCTCTACTTCTGGAAGTGGGACCAAGGATAAGACTCTGAGCACTACTCTTACCCAGCCTGCACCCCTACAACCCCGTCCAACTCAGCTTTCCCCCGATAAGGGTCCTGCTCAGTTATCAATCCAGAGACCAATTCCACCTTTAGTACCTCGGCATCCCATGTCAAACGCACTAGGCGATGGGAAAAGGGGGTTTAGGTCTAGACGCCCGATCCATCTTCCGCGAGAAGCGTCTCCCTATACCGTTATTCTTACAGGGATCCCTGAGCTACCGGAATCTGCAAAGGAACCATCCTGGTCCCTTCAAAACAAGGTTCTACAGTGGCTTAACATCAATAGACCAACCCAATCTGCATATACCAGCAGAATCTCTACTGTACGCAGAGTCCCGTGGATAGGGCCAGAACTCAAATCCATCCAGGGTGACTGTATCATAGTCAACTGTGAAGATCCAGCCACTGTTGATCATATCTGTTCATGGCCAGCCCTAGCTAAGAGCGGGGGGATAGACACCTTTCGTCTTTCTTTTTTCTACCCCCCGACACATAACCAGTATTCGATGGCCCCAAACTGGGAGCAGCCTCTAGAGAGGGTCTGGAACTATGAGACACCTTGGCTTACTCACAGAAACACCAGCAGGGAGTGGGAACCTCGGTCCTGGTTCCCAATCAGAGAACAGGCTCCTATGGCGGGATGGCAAGGAATACCAACCAGAAACAGATACGACTGCCTGGAAATGGTCGATTGACCGTTAGCCAGTCCACATAGCAACAACCAGGCCCAGAGGACCCCCAGACCACCTTTGGCACTAGAGAGAGCTTTGGTGATTCCCTCTGTAAACACCAATCCCATATTCACCCTATCCGCCTGTGCCCAAACCCCTTTACCTTTCCCTTCCACCGACGTCCTTATAGGAACTGTTGTGGAGGAACCTGTAATTCCTCCCGACTTGCCAGCTCCTTTGACAGAGGGTCTAAACTCTTCTTCCCCAATTCTAGCACAGATTAGCACCCTGCAAGCAACAGAAATAGATAACGCTATCAAAGCTACTCCATACGATCAAACATGCAACTCCACTCTATTAAAAGAGACGACATTATCTGTCTTATTCTGGAACATTGCAGGTCTTCGTTCCAAAATTAACTTGCAAACATGGGCGGATACAATAACTGAGAACCATATAATATGCTTCCAGGAGACCTGGTCAACCGTTCCTGTCCACTTGGCGGGCTACAAAACGTTTACCATCTTAGCCACGCAGGGCTTGTTCGGAAGACCTAAGGGTGGGCTAGCAGTCTACGTAACAAATAACCTTTTCTCCACAACAATTACTAGCCTAAAAGAAGAGGTCTGTTACCAAATCCTAAGAATCCATCTCAACAACAGTTTTGTTTACCTCCTGGTTAACCTATATAACAATCTTTTACCACCAGAGTGCTCGCGGATGGTACATGAAATCACCACCTTTCTAATGTCACAGCTGAATAAGTCATCATCTCTCACTTGTCTATATCATCTGGGGAGGCGACTTCAATATCCCAATATGCTCCACCATAGAAATGGGAACTGCAGATTGCTTGATAAGACTGACAGCCCTCTCGCTCATTTTGCACACTCTATAAACGGGAAACTTCTGAACGAGAGTCTTTTTACCTTAGAGCTGGATTATGCAAATCAGCTAGTCCATCCACAAGTCGACTTTTCCCCAACATTCCATGGCAGGGGTCTGTCAAGCACAATTGATTTTATTCTCTGTTCAGAGCCTGAGGGGCCAACTGCTAAAATGTTCCACAGGAACAGACATCAGTAGTGACCACTTTTCAAATAGAATTTTAATACAGCCAAAAACTGTTTCATTATACACAAACGCTAGAAGTCTTTTAACACAAGAATCCTTAAAAATGGACAAAGTGAACGGGTTCTCAGTAAAGTGGGCCAAAATAGATCCTGACGCAGTAACAGAGAAAGTTCTTAAAAAAGCTAACTCCTCTGTAAATGATTGTCTAAACCCCAGGTCATCGCCCCAAACAGTGCTGGACAGCTTCGGCAGGATTTTGAGAACAATAAAAGAGGAATTAACTCGCACAAACCAACGTAAATCATCGGCCGAGGGCTGGTTTAATCCTGGCTGTCGGAAAGCACTTTCAAACCTCAAGGCAGCTCTCCGGATAACCTCAAGGCAGCTCTCCGGATAACCCCAAGGAACCTCTCCGAGATAGCCAAGTTAAGAAAACTTTACAAGGATGAAAGGGTAAAACGCACCAAAGAAATCAAGGCGAACTTGTGGCTACAACTCCATGACAGCTGTCGGTCAAGGGATAGTGGTCACTTCTGGCGAGTTGTAAAATCTCCCTTCCTGTCGGACTCGTCGTCAGTTCAACATCTTGATGTCGCAGTGACGGCAGAAGAATGGGTCGCCCACTTCTCGAGAATCTTTGGCGGTTCTCAAACAAACCCTGCAGAGGGGGTCTCTACCCCAGACCCCACACTGGTTCCAAAGATCTTCCCACTAAACATCTGTTTTGAGCATGGTGAGGTGATCAGAGCCGGCTCTCACGAAAATTTTGGAGAAGCATGTTCAGACGGTGCTCTCCAATTTTCTAGAGACACACGAGATTCTGCACGCCACCCAGTCTGGTTTCCGTCCAAATCTCAGCACAGAGACCGCGCTCCTAGAGGTTTCAGAAACCATTAAAGGGGTTCTGGATACCGGGGGCAAAGCCATGCTGGTGATGTTGGACTTGTCGGCGGCTTTCGACACCGTCCCCCATGATGGCCTTCTCGCAAGACTCTGAGATCGGCCTGCGGGGGACGGTGCTCAGCTGGTTTTCTTCCTTCCTAGCTGGCCGCCGGCAAACGGTCTGGGCCTCTCCAGATTCCGCCGTGATGCCGCCTCTGGGAGTCGGGGTTCCACAGGGCTCTATATTGAGCCCGACCCTTTTTAACATCTTTATGACCCCTTTGGCGGCATTAGCGGAGTCATTCGGGGCCCAGATCGTATCTTATGCAGACGACACCCAGCTCCTCTTCTCTTGTAAGAGAGGAGGAGACTTTGATGGGGAGAGTATCCGGGATTGCCTTGGGGCTGTTTTTAAATGGTTCCAACTGAACAGCCTCAAGTGCAATTCCGATAAATCCGAGGTACTCTTCTTTGGGTGCGATATGGAGCCAGACTGGCAGGCTTGGTGGCCCATTAATATGTTTCCTCTGTCTTGTTCATCCCAATCCGCTAAGAACTTGGGGGTCAAGATGGACAAGGGGCTGACGTTGAAATCCCAGATCCTTGGTGTGACGGGTACGTGCTTCGGCCTCCTGAAGATGCTGCGGAGGTTTTTACCCCTTTTATCTGAGGAGCATAGGAAGCTGACTGTGCAGGCTCTGATCGGCTCTAGGTTAGATTATTCGAACGTTCTTTACCTGGGCCTACCAGAGTATCTGCTACAGCGGCTCCAAGTCGTGCAGAACGCTGCCGCGAGGGCCATTTTTGGTCTAAACAGACGAGCCAGTGCTGCGGGTTTGCTGCAGACGTTGCACTGGCTTCCCATCCGCAAACGGATTGCTTTTAAGGCATTGACCTTGGCCTATAAGGCCCTCCATGCGGTGGGAGCGAAGTACCTCCAAAAGAGACTTGCCTTTTATCACCCGGCTCGTTCTCTGAGGTCAGAGTCTCTGTTCCTGGCGGCTGTCCCGCGAGTGAAGAGAGCCCGCCTGGGAGGCCGCTCCTTTGGATTGCTGGCGCCACAGATGTGGAACTCACTGCCGCTCACACTCCGGGGAGCCACCAGTTTACTTGCTTTTAGGAAAGGCCTCAAAACCTGGCTGTTTACCCAGTAGGCCGTCCCGTTGTTTGCTTTCTCTGTGTTCCCTTCTTCTTTTTTTACTGTGTTATGTTATTGTGCTGTAGCTCTCCTTACCTAAAGCGCCGGGACACTCTTTTTGAGTAGCCGTGCGCTATATAAAAATAAATATAACATAACATAACAAAAGCGTCTAAATCAGGCAAGGCCCCCGGCCCAGACGGGGTGCCGGTGGGCATTTTTACTCACAACATCGACCTCTGGTCTCCACTTCTCACCCAGGTCCTGGCCGCGGTAACATCATTAGGTCTTATTGAATCATGGTCTTCATCTATTCTCCTCCCCATCTTCAAGAAGGGCGACCGGAACGACCCGGTTTGTTATAGACCCATCTCCCTCTTGGACTCCCTTGGCAAGGTAGCAGGACGAATGCTACTGGTACGTCTTCAAGAGTGGGCAGCATCTAAGGAAATCATGACTGACCTCCAATTTGGGTTCCAGACGGGTCTTGGGACTGTGGAGCAGGCGCTGAATCTTGCTATTTTGATCGGAAAGTACGTGAGCGCTAAGAAGGGCCATCTATTCGTCATATACGTTGACCTCAGTGCAGCGTTCGACTGTGTACAGCACTCTAAACTCTGGGCCCTGCTTGAGGAAATGGGAGTTGATCCCGCTCTTATTGCATTTCTGCGTGAACTATATTCGAACGCAACGGCGAGAGTAAGATACGGGATCAATGGAGAACTCTCCTCCCACTTCCAAATTAGACAGGGGGTCAGGCAGGGTTGTGTACTGGATCCCTTCCTGTTCAACTTGTACACTAACGGCCTGGAGGCAGCCTTACTAGAAGGGAGCCCAGGATCTTCCACAAATTAACCATCGTCCCATACCAACACTTTTATATGCGGACGATTCTGTCATCTTCGCTAGGACATTGACCCAACTTCAAGTACAGCTCAACAAGTACTGCTCCTATATGGATTCCTTGGGCCTAAAAGTCAACATTAAAAAGACATTTGTAATGCATCTAGGACCAAGAATAAAGAGCCCCAAATCCATTTTTGTTAACAAGACTAAGCTGGAACGAACCGGTGTTTATCCCTCCCTGGGTATCCTGGTGGACGATTCTTTGAGCTGACGGCAGACCGTGGCAAGCAAAAAATTGCTTTTCCAGAGAACTACATCAGCCCTAGTTTCTTTTTCAAGGAAACTGGGGAAACCAGCTCCCCCGGAACTACTCAAAATCTACTACGCTAAATGCCACAGTGTGGCAACATATGGTGCAGGGGTCTGGGGCTATGGTCCAATAAACCCACTACAATTAGTTGAAAACGGGTTTGTCAAATATTTGCTGGCCTTACCAACCAGTGCCCCCAACTTATGCCTCGCTAGCAGAACTAGGTATGGATTTTATTACGGACACCATTCGTTGCCAACCCTTGCTTCTGTGGCACCGTATATGGTCCAAAGAGGAGTGCCACCTAACACGCTCATTAATCCTGGATTGCACCGCCCTCGATAACTGGGGAAAAAATACCCTGGCTAGTATACATATGGAATTTCAGCCGGGATATGGACCGCAGTAACTTTTTCCTGGACCCCCCTAGCATGGGTGACATTTCAAGGAAAGAACTCAAAAAGCTGTGTCTGAGCCATCTAAGAGCTCTTCGATGCTCGGTAGAACTGGCAAAACCTACAAAAGACCCACTTGGGCATACAACCATACCTGACTTTTTATTTGAATAATTATGAAAAGTACCTCCTTACTAGGTTTCGTTTTAATTCCTTTTTCAGGCTTGTCACCTTTCCAAATGTTCAAGATTGGTCTCCCACTACCATTCCCTTTCCTTGTGATGATCTTTCATCTCAATCAACAATACACATTTTATTTTTCTGTAAATTTTATTCTTCTCCCAGAAAGGTTTGGATTTTGCCCCTTCTCAGACTAATAGGCCACAGATCATGTCGCCCTGCATACCTATCCCTGCAATCTCTGGAGTCAAGCTTTATCGCGAAGTTCATATCTAACTTTCTAAAAGCCTGTATTAAATTTCGACGTAACCACGAGTAATCAACATTTTTAGCTAGTGTTCTCAAAGTCAATGTCTTTTCTTTCTTTCTTCATAGCCTGTATATACTATGATTGATTTGCTCTGACAACGTTTTTTACTAATGTATACATTTTAAACTGCCTTTGTACTTTTTATGGTTGCAAAAACAAGTGGCAATCGAATAAAAGTTTATGAAACGAAACGTTTCTTTGCGCATGTTCGGCTTTGCTTGCTCAACGGTCAATCCTCCCGGGGAACAAGGATGTATGATAACAAGTGGTAAAGGAATGGGGGAAAAAGCGAAAAAGCCAACAGGAGGAATAGGTGGTCCTATGGAGGGAATGTCTCAATCCGGCAAATCAACAGACTCTCAAAGTGTTTCTCCCCCTGTCCCATAACAAACTTCCAACCGTCAGCGTTTTACACATATTGGACCCTGAAAATGAAAACAATTATTGTGACCATATTTACATAAAGGATACCAATTATGTTAACTCCCTGCGTCTATATCAGAATCTGTCCGCCAACGTCTTCAATTATCCAGCAGATCATCAGCAGCCCTAGGCGTGATAGTAGGAAACAGGACCACACTGTGATCCGAGTCAGAATGAATCGTACTGTCCTCCGAGTCAGTCCCAATCTTCTCTGTCTCTTCACGGAAGGCACCCATAATCACTAGCGCTCCTAGTTGGTCCTTCTGTTGCTTCCGCGACGGGCCTGAACGTCCACTCCTCTGGCGCGCGGGACCTTCCCTCCTCCTGCTCGACCACCGCTTCCGGAGCTTGGCTAGACCGTCCCTTAGTAGATTCTTTTCACACGCCCTCTGAAATAAGACATCACGATCCCGGTAGTTAAGGATCTTCACTATTAGAGGCCGGCCCGGTTTAGGGCGGCCAGACGGGATCCTATGTGGTCGTTCCCCACAAAAGTACGGAGATAGACCTTCAGTGGCCACATGGTCCCGGAACTATTGTTCCATATAATCCGCAGCTCGATTCCCCGCACATCGCTCCGGCAGGCCTATGACGCGGATATTATTGCGTCGGTTCCTCCCTTCCGCATCTTCCACCCGATCTACCAGTGAGGTCACCTGCTGTTGAAGTTGTTGTATAGAGGAAGAGTGGTCCGCCACTGTCGGTGTAAGATCCGCCAAGACGAGGCCTTGGTCTTTTACCTTATCTGCCAGATTGCCATGATCTGCCTTCAGGAGGGACAGATTGGTAGTCAGAATCAAGTCCAATTTGTCAGCTGTCGGTTCTCCACCGCTGCCCAGTCCAGCAGCTCCGGGCGTGGTCAGACCATCCCCGATGCTCGATAACGCCCGCGCCGTTTCCGGGTCACTCAGGGTCTCCAGTGCCTTGGCCCCCTTTCTAACCATGACGTCAAAAGGAAGGGGGGGGGTGATCTGCGCTCTCCTCCGGATGGTGCCCGCTTAGGCACTATGAACAGTCGCTTTGATGGCCCCCTACCAGGGTGGCAGTTTCCACGGGCACCGACCCTGTTTCGCCAAAGTAAGATCGTCCACGCAGCAGAGAGATCGGACTGGAATGAGGTGCAGAAGCACCCGTACGTAGGAGAGCAAAGGGGGGTTCCTTCCCACAGAGGCCCAGTTGAGCCCAAGGGCGATACACCAGTTGGCGCACTGTCTGTTCCCCGCTGTAAGCAAGGTCTCCCACTAAGTCACCGCTCATTATGTATAGGGGAAGGAGGGCTGCCACTCATTAAACCTGTCCCCCGCAACGAAGCAAACTGCCCCCTGATATCAAGCATTGGGCCACCCTCATCAAGGCGTCTTGTTCAGGCTCCCACCTACGCGGCTCCGCTACTGTCCAGATCACTGCTCCCAGCCACTGCCCACCTCAGTCTGCCAAACGAACGTTGCCACTCTGCTGTATGCCAGTTTGGGCCGCCTCCCAATGATCAGACCGTCTTCGGCTGGTCCCCGATCCACCACACCTCAGACCATGGCATTTCTTATCAGGGCAAGCGTATGGGGCGTCATCCAATGGCAATATTTAGAGGGGGAGGGGGCGTGGGCGAGCCGGGGGGGGGGACTCTCCACACACACCCTGTCCAAAACTCGTCGCTTCCCCCACGATGTTAGTATGCTCATGTCTCCAGGTGTACACTGGCTGACTGGGTGTGAGTGCTTGATTGGTTCAGATGCTCCGTCCATCACCACCCCCTTTTGTACCACTTTGTTCGCCATAAGTTGGCAGGGAATGCTCAGACGTGCGTCCCTTGCTCACTTTGCCACTGGGCTGAAGAAGAAGACGGCTGAAATGCCAGAAACCGGTCCTCGAAAGCTTGTTTCTGGTCCAGGGAAGGCATGGCTTGGCAGTTCGAGCTGGACTGTTCCCATGAGGCACAGGGTCATACTGATTTGCATATGGCCATGTCTGAACTGGGGTGGCAGAGTGGGCTAAAGAACGGTGATGGATTAAACCCAGATCTGTTGACTGGGTGTGAGTGTTTGATTGGTTCAGATGCTCTGTCCATCACCACCCCCTTTTGTACCAAGATATGAATGTCAGCAGCCCTACATGCCAAGAACAGATGCATACTGGTAAGTAGCATTTTCCTTTTCAGTTCCTACTTGGGTTCTCATGGGACCGCCATTTAAACCACTGTGCACATGCTGTCTAAAACTACTGTCATGGAAGTTATTTCTGGTAGTGATTACAGCTTTTATCTATTGAAGAGCCTTCCTTCTTGTATTCCTAGTTATTTACCCTGGGGTCCATTAATAGAGTAGTGTTAAATACTCGAACATTCGTGATTCTTGCCAAAGGTAGTTTCACCTTTCATATGAGCATGTCCACTGAATTCTTTTTTTTCCCTAATTCTCAAGATGGGACAAAGATATTTCCACATGCAAAAAGTTAGAAAAGCCCTTTTGTCAAATGTTGACCAATCCGAACCATTTCAATCAATCCAAGCAATTTTGCTACCATGCACATCCACATTAAGGCAAAGCAATTTGAAAATCAAACCTTGCCCGATGAAAGTTTGTCTGTAAGGTACTGTACCCCCATGTTCCACTTGCAAAAGAGGCGCTCCATTAGATTAAGAAATATTCCTTTTGCTGGCGTTTGCAAGGCAGCTACATGTATATCGTTCCACACATTTACTCAACATTACTCTATTGTTATAAAAGCAAGAAAAAGCCCAGCTTGGCCAGACAGTATTGAAGCGGTTGTTTGATTACTTTTACATTTCAGCGAAGTTGAGGGTGCTGATTTACAGTCTCTGCACTACATTTAAATCTCCAGGCATTCTGCAACCTGAAGATGCTGCTTCTTATTAACAATTGGTTTTCATCTCGTTCTTTTGCACCCAGCACTATATGGTATAAGAGAGCGCATCATGGAAATAGGCAACAGAACACAATGGAAACGATTGATTAAGCGAAAATAACTTTCATTTGTCTAGAGAAGGTTCTATTATATGCCTGTTTTGAAAAGCGCAGCATGAAAAAATTCGCGTCTGACTGAAATAATAAAATGAGACCCTAAATTCACCATGACTATTGTTCGGTCTACTGTGACAGAACCTTTGTATCCTGTAATCTTTCACTGCTATCTGCTTTACCAAGGTGTCTGCTTTACCAAGGTGGATTTGCTTAGCTGAAAAGTACTTTAAATTATTTTTTTCCCAAAAAGGTGGTCTAATTTTACAACCGAAGTATGCTTATGTACGTTTTCATTTTTTTTTTGTCTGCTATATTAGAAATTCAAAAATGTTTTATTTCTTTAACTGCAGAACTGAATGATTTCATCATCCAACTTGATGAGGAGGTTGAGGGAATGCAAAGCACTATTTTGGTTCTCCAACAGCAGCTGAAGGATTCTCGGCAACAACTGCTGACGTTCCAGCAGCAACAACAGTCACATGCCTCTGCCCCAGGTACCAGCAGGACTCCAAGCTCTGAGCCAACAGATCAGGGAGAGGCCTCTGGCAAAGACTGCAGCCGTCTGGCGAATGGACCAAGCAATGGCAGCCCCTCCCTTCAGAGGACGTCTGGGTCAGGGTTTCATAGGGAGGGTGGAAGCTTAGAGAAAGACTTCACTGCATCCCCCGGAAATGGTAATAAACTCTCCAACCACTCCGAAGAGAGAGCTAGCAAAGCCACCAGCAGTAGCTACCTTAATCAACTGAGTATTGGGTATGAAAGTGTAGACTCTCCCACTGGAAGTGAAAACTCTCTCACTCACCATTCAAATGATACAGACTCGAATCATGATCCTCAAGAGGAAAAACCACTTACTACAAAAGGTAACAGAACTATGAGTTCCCGACATGTTCAAAACGGTTTGGACTCCACTGTAAACGCATAGGGTTCAGTTTTGTAACCCTTTTTTGCCCCTGCATTTTTATACAGCGTCATTTAAATTTGGAGTGGCTACTGTACAGGAAGAATTTGAATTAGTGCATACTTTTTCACGATTTTGCTTCATTTTTTTTTCATTCTTGCTTTATGTAAATTCTCTGCCAGTTTGAACATTTTAACTGTTATGTTGACTGTTGCAAAGAGATGTGTAGACACAAGTTATTTTTGTACGAGTTAATGTGAATTTCAGAACGCACTCCTTTCCAAAAACATTTGACGTCTGTACAAATCTATGTTTATGTAGACTCTGTGCTATGTGAGGGCATTCTTACTCTCATTATAGACCCATTTAAATGCTTGTTATAGTATACTGTGGGTTTGACTGCCATGTTTGCCCAGTTCAGTAGTTTTGTTCACAAACAGTAGGACTTCAATCCTGTGGTAGTTTCATTGTTGATGTTTTTCACCACACATCTGTGAAGTTTCTCTCGGTGAACTGAATGTTAAAGGCCTGTGTGCTTAGTTACTCAGTTTATAAGGACTGTTGTACTTTGTTCATGCAAATTGCTCTGTGGCTCAAATATGATCTTACCTGTACTGACCAAACCTAAATAAAGATTTTTAATATCGAAAGTGTTTTTTCCCCCCCAACTATAAATGTACTAATGCACAGTGACATTTTGATAAGTACATGGACGTTGGATTTAGAGGTCCTTGCACAGCCCTACCTAACATAGGTGATTAGAATGAATAGGGTTTCTGCTATCAGCGTGATTATACTAATTAACCTTGCATTTTATTCCAGATTTTGAATAATGTGGCTAGTTTCTGTAAATTAAAGAACACACCTTTACAGGGACACAAAAGAAATGGAGTTACAGATGGCTTACCAAGCGCAATGGAGGGCGGGTCAGGCAGAGCCAGGCCACTTCCGTGTTGTCAGAGCGGTCAGCGCTCTAGTTGCTGCACCTTCAGGGGTATTTAGCCCCCTCGTCACAGCTGGCGCGCAGCGGTCGCGCGCAGCGAAGCGCCTGAGACGCGCCAGAGAGAAGCCCGTCTGCGCCCGTCCGCGACAGGACGTGGCTAGGGGCTATGGAGGAACCTCTGGCCGAGACTGATGCACCTAGGCGGGTCTATTCCTCGCAGTCCTTACGGCACTTACGATACAATCTGTTAACATCACATTGTAAGTTACCGCTTAATTGTCTTCCGGAAGGGCCATTTTCATGTAGGTCGTGCCGAACACAATTTACAACAGAAAAACGATACCTTTGGCAGGATTCTAGGAACCTCTCTGTGGTCAACACTCAGGGAGGAAATATTTTAAATATTTTGTTGTGCAATGTAAGATCATTAGTCAAGCATTCTTTCGAGGTCTGGGATCTTATCTCCACTTATAAACCTGATCTTTGTTTTTTAACGGAGACCTGGCTTAAACCACATTCTACCCCCGCTATTACCCTTGGCATACCGGAGGGTTATAAAATTGTCAGGTTGGATCGACCAATAAAAACTGGGGGGGGTATTGCAATTGTTTTTAAACAAGAGATCTCCTTATCGGTTATTGATCAACATTTTAATACATCTTTTGAAATGTTGACTTTTAGGATTGGCTCCTCTCCCAAACATAGTAGGAAAGGCGCCTTGGTCTATCGGCCTCCGGGCCCTTTAAAAAATATGTCCAAGGAATTAGTGGAAGCACTGGCTCCTCATGTGTGCAACGATAAAGAATTCCTGTTACTTGGAGATTTCAATCTCCATAGTGAGGATAAGGACAATAGTGAGACTCAGTCCTTCCTCACTGACATTTCCTTCTTAGGATTACAACAATGCAATAGTGGATCAACGCACCAAGCAGGACATACTTTGGATATGATTATATCGAACTTTCCTGGTATAAAATGTGGTGCTCCTAGGCAATATCCTTGGACCGACCATTTTGTGCTAGCGTTTTCCATGCCTATTAATGACCCCCGTCCCACTCCCTGTATTCATATTCAATCTACACGTAGGCAGTGGCATAAAGTTAACGCTGTTAATTTTGCACACAAATACTCTTTATCTTTAATTGACGGCTCAGATGATATTGACACTGCCCTTTTAAATTGGGAGCATGCAGTTGATGCTGCAGTACAGCATATTGCCCCGATAAAAACTTTTAAACCTAGACTTGCTAGGAAACAGGAGGTCTGGTATTCGGAGGAATTACGTAATCTTAAACGCTTGGCGAGAAAGTCTGAGAAAACATGGAGAAAATCTGCCAGGGAGGAAGATAAAAACTATTATGGAATCAACCTCAACATCTATCATAAAGCCTTGCGGCTAGCACGGAAAAACTATGTTACTGCTCAGTTAGATGCTGCTGGTAATGATTCTAAAGTTTTATATCAAATTGTCAACACGTTCGTAAAACCAACAGCTTGCGAAAGTGCTGACATGGCTTCACAATCCCTGTGTGATAGTATTTCCTGTTTTTTCTCAGAGAAAATTGATGCCATTTATGATAAAATAAAAGCACTGGGTCCTGACTTAACTAGTCCAGACACTGGGACCTCCACCCTGACAACTTCTATCAACACTTGTGCTTTTAACGAATTCCCTGAAATATCATTGTTGGAAGTTCAGAAACTATTTTCTGATATTAAAAGTGGAAGCCCGGCAGACTTACTACCAGCCAGACTTATGGGTCCGCTGGGGAGTTTACTAGGTCCTGATGTGCTAAGACTGGTAAACCTATCACTTGTATCTGGAGTGGTCCCATTGGCCTGGAAAAAAGCCTTAGTTAGACCTATTAGGAAGAATACATCCATTCCTTGGTCTAACATGTCCAACTTGAGGCCCATTTCCCTTCTACCTTTCCTAGGGAAAATCATCGAAAAGCACACCAATAAGCACCTATCTACCTACCTAGAACACTCTGGTAGTCTAGATCCCTCGCAGTCAGGTTTCAGACCTAAATTTAGTACTGAAACAGCTCTAATGTCGGTAACAGACGATCTTCGGTTGTACCAGGACAGAGGTTATTCTGTTGTCCTGGTGCTACTGGATTTATCGGCAGCGTTCGATACGATTTCCCACACCATCTTGATCGAACGACTGTCTGCGAGTGGAATCGGCGGAAGGGCACTGGACTGGATCAGAAGCTTTCTCTCCAATCGCACCCAATCTGTCATCATGGGTGACTTTAAATCGGAGGAAGTTAACATTTCCAAGGGGGTACCACAGGGCTCATGTTTGAGCCCAACGCTATTTAACACCTATGTGGCCCCCTTGGCAGGTGTTACTAGAGCTTTTGGCTTCTGTCCAGTGTCCTACGCAGACGACACGCAGCTGCTTTTCCCTTTTAAAACTCTTACCCCGGAAATTTTACAATCCTTTTCCGATGGGATGAAGGCAGTTGCAAGGTGGATGTCTTCCAACTTTTTACAATGCAATGTTGGAAAGACAGAGGTGATGCTCTTTGGTGAAGCCAGGATTCAATGGTCCCCTGAATGGTGGCCCTCTGATTTGGGGCCGGTCCCTGTGCCAAAAACAATAGTCAAGAACTTGGGCGTCAGACTGGAACCAGAGCTAACCATGAAGCAAAACGTTAACATCACTGTAGGTTCTTGCTTTCATGTGATTGGCCTTCTTCGTAAAATCTTCCCTTTCCTCCCTGACTCCCATAGGAAAACCCTTGTTCAGGCTCTGATCATCAGCCGGCTCGACTATTGTAACGGGCTCCTGGCAGGTGCAAGTGAGGAGGTTTTGGACCGTTTGCAGGTGGTGCAAAATACGGCAGCGAGGCTGGTGCTAAATGCACCCCCTAGATCTCCCTCCAGACCGTTACTTTATAAGCTCCACTGGTTGCCAATACGTCAACGAGTGAAGTTTAAGACTTGTTGTACCATCCACAAGGGCCTCAACCAATTGGGACCTGAGTACCTGGCGAACAAATTTATTCCTTATGTTCCCATCCGTGCCCTTAGATCCAGCGACCAACTGCTACTAAATGTTCCAAAAATCACTAAAACCAGGTTGGGTGGTAGAGCCTTATCTGTCGTGGGTCCCAAATTGTGGAACTCGCTTCCGTTGTCATTAAGGCAATGTAATGACCACCGTCAATTCAGAAAACATTTAAAAACGTTTCTGTTTGGTTCATTTTAATGTTTTCCTGCTCACAGTATTTTAACTATCTGCTCCTTTTTCAGTTCTGTACCGGCAGTTACAGCGCGGAGATACTCCCTTGGGAGTTTATTCATAGCGCTATATAAGCCCATAAATAAATGGTGATGAGGTTTTGTGTGGTTTGTCGCAGGGCACGTTCTAAAAGTGGATAGCATCATTTGTGAGTCCATCAATAATTTTCTGTTGTGTATAAGAAACATGCATAGCAGTGGCTGAGAATTCTAACTATCTTACGTGTGAGATCCTTTTAAAACTCCACCTTTTGGGCTCAGAGGAAAGAAATGTCTTAAGTTGTGTTTATATAATGACAATATTCGCTTTCCACTTTTTCTTCCAGTACACCTGTATGAGAAAAGTACGACAAATAAACGTGTTACAAAAAGTAAGAATAGTTTAAAACACTTGCTGCCCAAACCTTTTCAAAGCACCACCACCACAATCCTAGCATGCAGCCGGTTGACAGCCCTCTGTTTTTTTTTCTTGCTTAGTGAATAATCACAGAACACAGGTCTTTACGGCTTCATCTGTTTTTCACATTTATTTTTGGGTGTTTTTCACTTAGTCTTTTGACATTTAGGTGACTCTTAATTTATCGACGAGTAGTTGGCACTGGTCTATATTTTACCCTCCATTTTCTCTTCTGTTGGAGATCACAATTTGCTGTAAGGGAAAGATGTACTCCGAAAAAAAAAAAAAATCTTTCACAAATCTGACTATGCAAAGTTAAAAGTGGGGTCCTTCAACTTTTCTTCTGTGGCTGATTTCCATCAATGTGGTCTGTAAAGCAAAGAGCCAGTGGAGAACTTGTACTTATCTTTAAGACATTCTGATTCTGTCCCCTTCCTAACCCTAACACAATTTCACTGACCACAGCATTGATGGCGACATGTTAATTCAGGACTAAAATGATCTGGGTTTAGTAGGGGCCCCTTACCATTGAGCAGGGAGTTTGCAAAATCGAAGATATTTTCAACTAAATGCCTTCTATTGCAGAAAAGTTTTTGTGAGCCATCAAAATGCCTTTGTTGTAGTCGTGGTGTTGGAAAAAAGAAGTATTGTTTTCCACAAAAAAAATGGTCACACTAGCCACATTACCCACTATCTGATGCATAATGTGGAGAATTTAAATCAAAGCGAGTTACGATTGCTGTACACTGTGGAATTCTGCACCAAAGCCTACACAAAAGTTAACTCGTCACGAGCTGCTGTCGACTACTGTATGAGCAATTTAGAGGTGTCAATGTTGCCAATACAGTAAAAGCATAATTTTTATTGAACCTGTTTAAGGAATTCTGTCTGCAACTGGAAACCAGAACCTTAAATATTTAAATGTAGCTTTACGAGGGATTTGAAATACTTTTCTGTCAACAAGTTTGTGCACTTTACGTACATTATGAAAATGTTGCATCTATTTTTTAAGATCCTGTGTTGATCTCTACAGAACATCGTAGTGAAGCCTGTACCCGAGGAAAAATATTGGCCTGTTCTGCAGATCATTTAGTGAAGGAAGAGGTGCTGCATAATTTGCCTTTCCTTCAGGTGTAATGTATTCAATCCTTCCATATAATTCTGTACAGATGTACTGTCGCATGTTTGAAATGGCCTGATTATATTTTCTAGAAAATCCTTACCATGTAGCAAGGATTTGATGGACATTTCTTGGAACAAATGCTAAGTTTTTCCTCCTATCTGGCAAGGAACACTCTGTCAATGAGTAGACTGCATTAGATTGATGCACATAGTAAACACCCAATCACACATTGATAAATAGCACCATATTGGTATATTCTTAGTCTTGGAAGATGTATATTCCTGTCTAAGCTGTGCTTCCCAAAAGCATACCTCTAAAAGGTCTCGCTGCCCAAAGGCAGGCAACCATTGAGTCAAAAGCCTGGTGGTACTCATTTCAAGTATTCTCTGCTTTAGAGATTACAAAAAGATGCGGACGATCCTAAACTGCCTTATAACCACAGGCATAGTTTATTAAGGCAAACTGGTTCCATTCTCACTTAGGGGATCTCCCTTGATAGTCATAAGCATTTGAATAGTTCTGCCCACGTGCAGAGAATCCCAAAATCTTACGTTGTAGATGGTCATCTTTCTTCGGGAATGCCTGCAGAAACACTTGTAGAATATAATATGCATCCTAGAAAACAGGGTACCGTGGTTACATTCTTCAGATTGTGATTAGAAAAAGGGTTGATGTTCCCGTATAAATGTATAATTTGAGGTAAATATTTTTACAAAACAGCTTAAATCTTTCACAAACCCTTTTCTGTAAAAGAAAAGGTTGAAGGCTAGTAGGACAGTGTAGCCTCCTGGGTTGCTATTATGTGAGTTTAAAACTGCGATTGTGCCTTTAAGAACATAGAGACCACCAATAACCCACCATGCTCAGCAGGTGGCAGTTGCTTCAGTTCTTTGTTGCAGCACCTGGTGACAGGATTCACTTTTGAATTTTGGTTAAAACTGAGTCACTCAACGTCTTTAATCACCGTCTCACTTTTCAAGTTTTTTTGACAGAAAATTGGGGCATTTTTTTAATTATGTTGTCTATTTGATTAGCGCACTGCCTGTGCAAAAAAGAAGGCTAAATCAGATCCTCACAATGTTTGTATTGACAGCAAGTCCAGTCTCACAGTGAGATCTCAGTGAGGAGGGGGTCCGTCCTTTAAGGGCCGTAGAAGTTTCAAAAGGAGGGTGACCACTCAAAAGCACTATCTTTCCCAATCCACATCGAGAACAGGTACAACTGCGGCTTGCTTGAGAGTTGGTTCGCCGTAGAAGAAAAGAGACAGATCGACATTGAGGCAAGGTAGAATCCATACGCAGTCAACGTGCATTGTAAGGTCGAGGAGCATATTGATTTAGAGGTGGCCTGACCCTTTGATGCCGAGAAGCGGGTCAACGGCTGGGAGCAGGTTGAGTAGTCGACAGAGGTTGACATAGAGGACAGAAAAGAGTAGAAAAAAGAGGTGCATCTATTCCTCACTGGATTCGGAGTACCCAGGCCTATTACCCCTCTTCCCACAATAGTACTAACGGACTCTCCACCTCCTTGTAATCCACCACAGCCTCCTCCTTCACCACTTGCACCTACCCCATCAACGCCACCTCCAAGACCTAGATTGCACTCCAGAACGTGCCATTAGTAACACCATCACAGGAGTCATTCCAGACGTTCGTAGTCTTCCAGGTGCTCTCATCAAAGCCACCGATCTCAAGCCCTTACAACCTTAAGACATCTGTCCAGATACGCAGCGTCTACATCAACATGATGATACTCGCTGACATTGTTGGATGCTTCACCTTTCTCAATTTTCCGGGGGACGACATCACCACCTTCCAGGAGGTTCTGATGAGGTGTGTGGCCCTGCACCTACCATATATGTTATATTTGAAATGCTTCACCAGCGGTCCCCGTCAAGACCTATGTTCCACTGGTCCCAGGACTTTTTAGACCCTGCAATAGAACTCTCTGACCTCGGCCTCAACCAAAAAGACCCCTCGAGGCTACAGAAAAAATATAGCCATCCGGAGCAAGATCCTCTATTCTCAGAGCTGATCCACTTCTTCACTAAGTAGTCATTCTGGCGGCCAAGAAACATCACACTACCACTCACGCTTTTTCTGTTTCTCTTAATAAGGAGAGCAAGAAACTGGACTCTGTGGGTTGCAAGATTTGCAACACAGCTGCAACCACCATGAAAGCAACCAGTGCTACTGCTGTCCTGGGTAGATACGATAGTGCTCTGGGACTCTGTCCAACAATTAGCGGACGATTTTCCCAGGGACATGAGGGGGGATTCCTAGAGCTAGTTAACAAAGGCCTCCTGGTGTGCAACCAAGTCATCAGATTCCCAGCGGACACCTCGTTAGCAGCACATGAATATTGTAATGGAATTGCCTTAAGGCTGCATTCTTGGCTCTGCCTCACATCTCTTAAATCAGTCACCGCAAAAGATTTTAAATCTTCCTTTTTCGAGGTCTACTCTCTTTGACAACAACACAGACGATGAGATGGCTCGCATAAAGTCCGAACTGTAGACTCTTAAGGCTGTTGGCCTAGAAAGACCAAAAGAACAAAGGTGTCCCTTCAGGAGTTACCAACACCGGTTTTACCCTTGGATGGTTTAAATCCCTCATTGGTACTAGAGTCGCCAGCAGCCACAACAACAGCAGCACCGACTGCAATCTAGAGGGCAATCTTCCAAACATCCTGCCAGAGGGGATAAACCCACGACTGGCACCAAAGCCTTCCCCCATTAACCACTGCAGTAGGGGCTAGCATCTCTCAGTTTCTGGCAGAGTGACAAAACATCACAAAAGACGCCAGGGTTCTAAATATTGTTCAAAATGGGTATTGTCTCAGATTCATTAGTCCTCCCCTGACCATACTACCAAAACCACCCAGCCATCATCTGCACATGCACGGGAAGAACTCAGCATCTTGCTACAAAAGCATGTGGTGAAAGTCATCCTCCACAAACAATGGGGTACAGGCATCTACTGCAGATACTTTGTAGTGAAGAAAAAAGAAAAGAACTAATTCAGACCCATTCTCGACTTAAAAATAGCCAACTAATGGATTCAGCAAGAAGGTTTGAGTGCTGGCATTGTATCAGATCTATCCCCAACTATATAGCAGGGAGATTGACTCTGTTCCATAGACCACCAAGACATGTACTTTCATGTATCCATCGCCAAGAAGCACAGTGAGTTCTTTGTAATGAGGCAGGACCATTATGAATACCAGGTCCTTCCATTTGGCTTCAAGTCTGCTCCCAGAGCCTTCTCGAAGTGCAGGGTTGTAGTTGCTGCTCATCTCAGGAGGCACAGAATCTTTGTCTATCCCTACCTAGACGATTCGTTAATCAAGGCGTCCGCTTCACAAGAAGCCCAGTGCTTTTACAACTGGACAAGCAATGTCCTTCAACGGTTGGGTCTTCACGTCAACCACAGCAAGTCAGTCTCCACTCCGGTTCAGACACTGCTGTGTTTAGGGGCTATCATCAACACCATGTAATCAACAGTGTGTCCTTCCGGAGAGACTTTCATTGATCTGTCTGGAATGTCTTTCTCTAATGAAAGCCTCTCATACCACGGTGAGGTCTGTGTCATCCCTTCTTGGCTCCTTGGTCCTATGCATTCTCCTCACTCCGAATGCACTCTTCCACTTGCGTCCCCTTCAGGAATGTCACAAGGACTAGTGGGACCAGGCAACTGGGAAGAAAAGATAACACTCTCCCATCATGGCAAAATGTGGCCTGCAATTCTATTTCATAAAGTTCACTTGGCGGCTCTTACTGCCTACAGAAAATGTCCCTCTCAAGCCTTTTTTCCCCAAAATCACAGTAATTAAGTTTTTCCTTGAAGGGTTAAAGATTTTCCCTCCCATCAGGCGCTGTCCCCTCCCTGAGAGCTTAACAGTCCTTTCTCGCCTCCTGCAGGAAGCTTTCGAACCAATTCATAAGGCATCCCCAGCATCTCTCATAGAAAACCGATTTTCTTGCGACAGTAACATCTGCTCGTAGGGTTAGCGAAATCTAGGCATTAATCTCCTTTAAACACTTCACATTCTTTCATTCTAATTGGGTAATTATGAGGACTCGCCCGAAATTCCTTCCCAAGGTTATTTCGGATTTTCATGTCAATCAGACAATCTCATTTCCAACATTCTCTCAGAATCCTTCAGCCCCAGCTGAAAGAAATCTTATTTCCCTAGATGTAAGGTGGGTCTTGAAGTTTTATCTAGATAAGACGTGCAACATGCACAGGTCAATTGTGGGCAGGTCCATACAGGTTTAGCCACTTCAAAACAATCTATCCCGTTGGATAGTTTTTGCATACTTTTATGTTACCAAAAAGCCAACAAAACCTTGTCAGCTAGACCTAAGCCTCATTGCACTAGGAGCAAAGCAGCTACTGCTGCTTTAATGAGAAATGTTTGTTGCCGAAATTTACGTTGTGGCCATATGGAGATCTGTTCATTCATTCACCAAACCCTGTTGATTGGACTGGGATGCTGGAGCAGATATTCACGTAGACCTGCCTCCCTCAGAAATGTATTTGCTTAACTCAGTCCTATACTTCTATCTTCTGTTCTTTCCACCACAGTTGGTAGGGATGGGTTTGCTATTCTATTGAAATGCTTATGACTATCAATGGAGATCCCCCAAGAGAAGGCATGGTTTCTGTTTCTCTCTCAATTGAAGTCATAAACAACCCTCCCTCATCCCTGATGGAAATAGCAGAAGAAATTATGGGGCTTATCTATCACTGCACTTCCCATCAAAAAGAATTGAGGCAACACCCACCTGCTGAGCACGACGGCACAATCAAAGTTTTAAACTCTCATAATAGCAGCCTGAGAGTCAACCCTCTCCTACTATCCTTTATCTCTTACTTTTACAGAAAAGGGTTTGTGGAAGATTTAAGCTGGTTTGTAAAAACATTTACCTCAAATTATACCTTTATATGGGTATACTGACCCTTTTTCTAGGTACAACCTGTAGGATTTCACCAATGCAGCCTGTTTTCTAGGCTTTATATTATGTTCTTTTCTTAAGTATTTCTGCAGATCTTCCTGAAGAAAGGCGAATTTCTACAATTAAGCAGATATTAAATGAGGACGTGCTCCAGGATTCCCGCATGTGGGCAGAACTGTTCAAATGCTTATGACGTCAGTGGAGATTTCACACATGACCTCATCTTACTCATTAAACATAGGATCCTTAGGCCAGTTAAGTTTTGACTAATCTGCTTGAAACTACTGCCTTGTTTAGAGCAGTTGTTCTTAACCTGTGCTTCGGGGACCCTGGGAGGCTTCACGCGGCCCCAAATAAAGAAGCAACATCTTGCTGTTCTATAGTTGATTGTAAATGTCACAATATTTGTTTGGTGTATACTTGTTTTTTTTCCAATATTGTTTTAAGGCTCATATCATAGAAATTGCTTACGCTGGCAGTCCCCAGTTTCTTACAATGATTTGGTGAGGGATTCCATTATTGATTCAGTTGGGGTCTACAGAAGTCAAACGGTTAAGAACTGCTGCACTAGAGACAAAAGGAACCATTGAAAGTCAGTTGTGCACCGTGAACCTCTTCTAAAGTCACATGCTGTTTACTTTTGCAACCGCTAGTTGTCGAGTCCGGATATATGTATAATAATAAGTTTTATTTTTTTATCTTGGGAGCAATCAAGATGTCAGCATATCTCCATGGTCAACTGTAAACTCACAATGCCCTAATACATAATCTCCATTTTAGATGTGTTGAAAAGAGCTCCAGAAAAAAGAATGTTAAGTGTTGAAGTCAACAGAAATCAGGCTTCCAGGGGATATCTTCAACTAGACCTGTGAATATAGATCGGGAACTTTATGTATGTAATGTGTGAGTGTAGATACACACGCTTAGCATACTCTTGCCTTTTAGTGGTGGGCTTTGACGTTTTCTTGTTTTCTCCCAAAAAATCTCTTGAATCGCGATATGTGGTGTGACTCCTCAAGGGTGCTCGATCTCAAGGATGCCTATTTCCACATATTCATCCATGCTGCTCATCAGCGCTACCTACCTTCACTTTGTTGTAATTGGACAACATTACAAATTAAAAGTACTTCACTTCGGGGTCACTGCTGACCCAAGGGTGTTTATGAAGTACCTAGCTGTAGAGACTGCACATTTGTGAAGGGAGGGCATTAATGTCTTTCCCAGCCTTGGCAATTGGCTGATCAAGACCGGCTGCAGAGTCTAGCCCACGCACAGGCATTGGTACCCCTATTCCAAAGCCTAGGGTTCATTACAAATGAGGCTCCCTGTTTTCTATTTTTACAGATAAATATAGACAGAAAACATTCATTTTCTGGTCTGTATTTATTTTTAAATGTGGATAAAAACGGAAATTGGGTTGTTTTTTGAGCAATTATAAATACTGTATGCCGTGACTGGCAGGCCAATAGATATGGAGATTGACAGATTAGGGGATTAAAAAAGAAAGGAATTTTAGTAAAGTGGCTTTAACAGCAGTAGATATGCACAAGGCACTTAAACCTGGCAGACATTCAAGCATGAGTACATATTTATCGGTTAAATAAGTGTGGAAATATACTAATTCCAGCTTAATTTTTCCACAAAACCCAAAATAAATATGGATAAATACAGATAAAATTTGCCAAAAATAAATATGGATAAATAGACGGAAATGGCAATTAAATAAAAAACATAAAACTGGGTGCCCTAATTATAAATGCCTCCCAGTCCTGCCTACAGCCTCTGCATATGCAGCACTTGCGAAGGGTCCCGGTTGGATACAGTCATGGGGAACGCGTACTTCTAACCAGCGGAGTCAGCATTGGCTACCTCTTTTTCAGCCCCAAATCATTAGCTAACTGTAAAAGCTGCCTTGCGTCTTCTAGGCATGATGGCCTGTGCATTCCCATTGTTTCACATACACGGTATCATTTTCACCCCACCCCAACTCCTCCCCTCCTACAAGAGTGCCTTGTGGTTCAGTGGTCTGAAGTAGAGGATAGCTGGGAAAATCTAGTGTTTATTCAGGCCAACTTGACTGTAGTTGTCTCAAGTACAAGGTTTCCACATGAACTACCTGGAGCTGCTATCTGTTCACTTCCTCATAAAGACAGACAACATGACTGCCATGTATTACGTACAGAAGTAGGGTGGCACGCCCACTCTTCAGCTACCTATGGGATTCACTACTAGGCTCTCCGTCATATCATTAGCCTAATGACGGAACATCTTCTGTGGGTGGATGACTTTGTGGACCTATGCAGCAAGACTCATCGAGTGGGAAGGCTGAGAGGAGCAGTGGGGACAGAATATGAGATGGGGATAGAATAGAGTAAGAACGAGGGAGGTTAAAGGATCAAAATGAGCGCTAGATACATGAGGAGAAATAGTGATTGGAGGCTTTAAGTGGAATTTATAGCTTATGTTTTGATCAACACACCTGGCCCAATGTGATTTTAATGCACAATTTTGCACTTTATCTTCTAAAAGGGATCTTACTGTAACATCCGAAACTCACCCTGCACGGAGGTCTTTAAATTCCTAATAGGGACTACCCATTGTTACTTGATCCACACTGCGTTTTGCAATGGCACCCCCAAGTCTTTTGATACATATCAGCTGTCTACATTTGCTGGTCTAGTTGCTTGAAAATACAACATACTTGGTAAGAACTTCAAGTTCTAATAAGGAGATGATTTGGCTTTCTACTGTACATTTAAATGTCAGTCTCTTAACTGTTTCCTAATATGAAGATTTACTTTTATGTGCATCTTGTACACTGAAAAGTGCATGATCGTCCAAGCAATTTTAGCCACATAGAGGGCGCCACCTTCAGGATTCTATGCAAATAGTGTGGTGTATGGGAAAGAATGGAGAATAGCCCCTAGGAGTGGTGGAATTTGTAGCATCCAAATGGGAGGTACAATGCAAGTGGAATCAAAGAGATGTTATCACAGAGCAAGAGCTGAGATTCAGTGAAAGCACCAATTGGAGCTTTAGAGGCTGCTGCCTGCCCATCTATGGCTCCTCTCGCTGGAGATAGAACTAGTGCCCTCAGCCAGGCCACAGGCCTCAAACTGACCCATCCCAGTCTCACACAATCCCCTCTTTCTCTCAATGTCTATCTGTCTCGCTGGTCGATGTCTAACAAAGGTTCCCTTTTGTACAACACCTTTCGCGCAACCTGCCTGTAACTATGAAGGGTGTGTGCCAATGTCGGAGCCTGCTTCAAGTGCATGCAGTTTTAACTGGTACTTTTGGTCACAGCCTTATAGTGAAATTTATTGTGGACCTCCCCCACTTCCCCTGTAAAATTACATCTAAATTATGTTTAGTGTTCACCAGTGTTGCAGCCCTCAAATGTTTAAAACCCACTGTTCACTACAAATTTCCACCGTGCACTTTGTGTTTCAGCATGTGAACAGACGCTGGCACTATTTCCATTTCTGAGAGGGAAATACTGCAATTCGTCAGTACGGGCAACACAGGCTTCTCATTCACGAAAAACAATGTTTGTTTTTACACACGCCTGGACTGTTGTGGCTGAGCTTCAACATTAATGGACCGTATACTGGACTCGCCAAACCAAACTGAAAGTCACAGAGAAGGGGAGGTGGATGCCCAAAATGTAAAACCGTGTTCGTGGTAAAAGTTTGCAAAACCTGTGAAGCCTCAATAAGAAGCGAACTTATAAAACACAACCCCCCGGCCCTTTATATGCATCTCCCCCACTTGTGGGCACTCGATGCACGTACAAATGACTGGCACGAACACCTAAGTAATACTTTCTCTGCTCGGTGAAGGAACGCATGTTTTAGAAGCGCAGCCTGTGGAACTTTCCTCCGCATGACAAGTGTGTTGGGCGGACCCCCACACCCCTGTAGTGGGAGCAGAAACATTGCACGTTGGAAGCACACATAGGACACTAAAGAAGAGCCGAGTGGCACTCTCACCTCAGCGTGCACATACTGTCTGAGCAGGACCCATTAGCCCCCACCTCTGCATGCATAGGCAAGGCACTGAAGAAGAGTCTGGCATGTGCACATGCTGTGGGACGAGAGTACTGTGGCACAGTTCAGTGATGCATATACACAGTCTTGAGGCAGGCCGGACTGGCTGTAGCGGGCACTGGGCTTTTCCCCGGTGGGCCGCAAGGGTGGGGGCCGGTTTTGGGTCCCTGGGGGCCGTTTTTGTTACCGGGGTGGGCAATATCGGCCCCCTGTAACCAAAAACAGCTCGACCGCACCACCTTCTCCCAGGGTCGGATTGGTAGCGCAGGCACTGGGGAAATACCGAAGGGCCAGTGTGAGAAAGTGTCATCTTTCTTGCCTTGGTATGCCCTCACTTTTTTCTGAACTGCTGATGTACTTTGACTGAGTGTGCCCTGGGTCCCTGCCAATCAGGTACACAGGGCCTGTGTTCCTTCCCTACAAAGAAAAGCTATGCTGAAACAAAATACCCAATTGGCATCTCTGGCCCCTGTCAGCCCCTAGTAAATGGTATCCTAGGTACCCAGGGCATGGTGACCAGAGAAGACCCCTGAGGGCTGCAGCACTTATTGTGCCACCCTCGGGGGCCCTGTACCCTGGCACCCACACACTGCCTTTGCAGACTGAGTGCCTAAGTACAAAACTAAAGCAAGAGTCGACATGGAACACATCCCTGTGTGCCATGCCCACAGAACCCACTGCCCTGGCATACTTCAGTCACCCCTCTAGCTGGGTGCCCTATGTCAGAGGTGAGGACCCAGGTGCATGAGCCCTGTGCCCCTACAGTACCCAGGGCCATTCCTGGGCACTGTAAGTGCAGTGTTGCCATTTAAGAGTATACGGTGCTTGGTGGTTGCCATTCACGAACTCCACAGCACCATAATGGCTTCACTGAAGACTGACAAGTTTGGTACCAAACTTCTCAGCACATTAAACCCGCACTGATGCCAGAGTGGGATTTAATGTAAAATGCACGAGAGGGCATCTTAGAGATGCCCTCCAAAAACCCGAACCTACAATCCACTTCTGGGCTGAGTGGCTGCAGAGGCTGCCACACAGCAGACATGTTCCTGGACCCCTGGGTGGAGAGCCCCCGCTCTCCTGGGTCTGCAACAAAGCACATCCTGGGCGAGGTGCTATGTCTCCTCCCCCAGGATGGACAGGGGGAAGATTCAAAGGCATACCACCTCTGAGAGCTTCTCCAGACCATTTGCTGTACCCAGCAACCAGCCCCCCACCAGTCCTACCCCCACTTTGGCGGGAAAAACTACTTCAGGAAGGGGGTTGTACCAACCTGTGCCAACTCCACCCCTCAGGTGGAGGAGGCGAGGTGAAGCACGACCCTGGGCTCCGGCCATCTTGTAGATGGGGAGTCCTGCCCAATCCCAGCTAGGCTCCTGCCCCCCTCCTACAGGAGAGGTGCAGGCTAGGGGATGTACTCACCCCAGGACAGGGACCCATTGGTCCCTGCCCTTGCCCTCCCTACCTGTAATGCCCCTAAATGTAGTATTTAGGGGCTCCCTGAACCTTCCTTCCTCAGATCCCGATATCAAAAAGAAGAAAGAAGATCAAGAAGAAGACCCGCCGAGCAGCTGCTAACAACAGGACAACAACAACTGACTTGGCCCCAGCCCTACCGGCCTGTTGATCCTGGAACCTGCTCCTGCCTAAACCCGGCGACCTCCGCGGACAGCAACCTTGGGACACCCAGAGGACCTGCCTGCCTTGACCCTCTCGACGATTGGGACTCCCATCAGCAAAGGCTCTGCTGCAACAACCCACCTGGTGCCCACCAGGAAGCTCCGGACCAGCCCACTGTGCACCAGCCGAGCCCGGGCCGGGCCAACCCGAACCATGACCACGAGGACGTCCCCCCGGAGACTGGGATCCAAAGTCCAGTGCCCAAAGACCCTCCTCTACGAACCAGCCGACGCCTGCAGACTCAGAACCAGGGACCACCTCAACCGCGACCAGCCGAGGGTAAGCTTTTCTGACCTCCAAAGACACCCCTGCACCCGGCGCCCTGCTGCCCCCCTGTGCTCCAACATCCCAACTTACCTCTCGAAGTGCTGGTCGCCCCTGGAGAGTCACCGTCCCCGAGCCTGCAGCCTTTGTTCCTTTTTCAAGATCCTCATTGGATAACATTGAGCGCCCGAAGGCTCAAAAGCACCCTGCACCCAGCCGCCCGAGTGCCGCTGGCTGTGACCTCTTTGCCATATCCTACTTCCCCTCTTGCCCTGAGCAAGTGACCAGGAGCCCAGCTCCCAGAGCCGCGTGGCCTGCTCACCAGCAGCCACCAACCGAAGGCCCCCTTTCCCTCATTGGATAACATTGGGCCTACCTACCTCTGCACCCGGCCGCCCCTGCGCCGCTGGGACTGAACTAACTGTACTCACCTGACCCTGGGGGACCCCTGAGTCTATGCCCAGAACCCTAACTTCACCAACCAAGTACTCACCTGGAAACCGGTAATTCAGTTACCTGCCATTGGATAACATTGACCCATTTTTGACTCGAAAATGTTCTAAGCGTGAAGTTTTGAAAACTGAAAATATTCCTATAAAATCAGCCAAAGTCCGAATTCGAAAATACTTACCTGTGATCAGGAGAGAAGCCAGTACTGTACCTCTCAGCCCAGTACTGAACCACAAAAGTACTACTTGAAAACTGCAAATATTCTTTAAAAATCGTACGAAATACTGAAACGCATTTACCTACCTGTTTTGAGTTAAGCCCGCAGTGCTGGCCCAAGGAGACTAGTGCTGGGCTACAAAAGAACTCGATCGTACTTTACCTGTAACCTGAATTTCCTCCCATTGAATAACCTTGTGAGAATAACCTCGAAAAGTTTCTAAGTGTGAACTTTTAAAACAGCTTTATATTCAGGAAAAATCATCACTGTAACTAAAACGTTTTTGCTAATCTGGTTTCAGCTTAGACCCCAGGACTGAATCCAAGATCTTGTCCTGGAACTACCAAAGTAATCCATAAAGTAATACAGCCGGGAGGTTTTTAACTTTAGAATTTTCTGTTATTACCTGTGTATACTGTGTTTTTAATCCTGCTTACTTGAAAAATGCTGCTACACTTAGGCATTTTATCAGACCTGACCCCCCCGCCCAGCCGAGGTCAGCGCTGACGCGGGAGAGGGATTCCCGGTGCAGGCACAGTTCCCGCCCGCCGTGGAGCCACGCCCCTTGAGCTAAGCCACGCCCCCTTCCAGTATTTAGACGCGCTGAATTCGAGCCGCGCCATAATACTTGGTAGACTCCTGAGGCACAGCCGGGAGGTTTTTAACTTTAGAATTTTCTGTTATTACCTGTGTATACTGTGTTTTTAATCCTGCTTACTTGAAAAACGCTGCTACACTTAGGCATTTTATCAGACCTGACCCCCCCGCCCAGCCGAGGTCAGCGCTGACGCGGGAGAGGGATTCCCGGTGTAGGACACGCCTCCTTGCTGAGGCCACTCCCTCCGAAATCCCCATAAACACATGTGCCTCCACCGGACGCGCAGCGGACGGGCGCAGCGGGCGCGCCGTCTGCGCGCCGAAGGCGCGCCTAAGGCAAGCCCGTCTGGGCCCGTCCGGGCCCAGACGGCCCTAGGCCCAGACACCATGCCCGATTCCCAAGACCGTATATCTTACTCGCAGGATAGGCTCCGTGCTTTGAACCCGAGCAAACACCCCAATTGCTCATATATCCTCAGGGAAGATACCCCATTTCTGGGCTGTACCCTATGCAACCCACCGGAGGATCTGGCACACCAACAAACCCTCCGGCTCGGACTTCTTAACTGCAGGTCCCTAGTTAGACACGCCCATGAAATAAACCTCCTCGCTCAAAATCTTCTGCTGGATATATTGTTTCTTACAGAAACATGGCTTACGCCGCACAGCGACTTCGATATAGTCAACGCCGTCCCCCCCGGATACCAAATACGTCTCGCAAATAGACCGGTCGGCAGAGGCGGAGGCCTAGCCATCCTATACAAGGACCATCTCACCTGTAGGATTCAATCTGCCAATATCAAAGACTGTGAGAGCTGCGACTTCACCTTACAAATTTCGCCTACAGTCTCCCTTCCCGGACTGTTAGTTTACCGACCGCCAGGTCCACTTGGGGAATTCCCCAGTTCTCTGATGGATCACGTGACACTAAAGGCATCCATTGCCTCCAACTTCCTTCTCCTTGGAGATCTCAATATCCATTTCCTTGACCCCACGGATCACCCGGCAGCCAACATATTGACAGACCTCTCCTCAGTTGACCTGCATCTTATGAATGCACAAGCTACACACGAAAAAGGCCAGCTTCTGGATCCGATTTTCACGAATCTCAATAACTTTAAAACCGAGACACCCATTCCTTACCCATGGACTGATCACTTTTTGATCCCCATGCACTGGCGTCTCAAATCCACTCCGACGCAAACACCTAAAGCCAGGACCCTTGCGCGCCGCTGGCACAAGCTGGTACCCGAGATATGGGAAGCTAAGCTGAGAGATTCCACTCCCCTCCCCTCTATGGACCCTAAAACGGCGGATAGAGAATTTAACGACTGGCTTACCCATTCCTTAGACGATCTTATCCCCCAAACGAGCACGCTTAAACATGCCAAGAAGATCAACCCCGCCCCTTGGTATACCCCTGCACTAAATGCCCTGCGAAAGGAATGCAAAAAGTCAGAACGGTTATGGAGGAAGGACAAGTCTGCGAATAAAAAAGAATCATTCCAGGTAGCCATGAGAACATATAAAATGGCACTTCGCAGGACCAAAAGCGTCTTTTATGATGAAAAAATAAAAAATTCTTGCTGCTCCTCCAGGGAAACTTTCCTTATTCTTAAAGAGCTCCTTCAGGTCCCTGACCCCCCTGAGAAACATCTGAGCCCCAAAGAAGCGGAGGACAAATGTATCAACCTAGCTTCATTCTTTGATGAAAAAATCAAAAAGATTCTCGCCTCCCTCCCTGCGACCGCTGCCGCTTTTAATGAAGGGGAAAACGGCTCTTTCCCCCCGAACCCCCGGAAACCATCCTCCCCTCACCTGCCTTCATTCGGACCGGTCACCAGGGAGGAAGTAGCCACCACACTTGCATCCATCAAGAGTGGCGCCCCTAGCGACCCGGTGCCTATACGGTTCTTAAAAAAAATCAGCCATACCATAGTGCCCCCGCTGACCGCATTGATTAATTCCTCCTTACTTCAAGGAGAAGTACCGCCGAGCTGGAAAGCGGCGGTCGTTAAGGGCCTCCTCAAGAAACCTTCCCTAGATCCAGCAGATCTATCTAATTATAGACCCATCTCCCTCCTCCCATGGGCGGGCAAGGTCGCGGAGAAACTGGTCAACAAAAAACTGTCTGAGTTCTTGGAAACCAACCATCTGCTCAAGAGCTCTCAAACCGGCTTCAGACCAGGCCAAGGCACTGACACCGCACTCCTGGCAGCAGTGGAGAAGGCCAGAGACATTCTGGACACGGGAGGATCAGTGGCAGTGATCCTCCTAGACCTCAGTGCGGCTTTCGACACTGTCAGCCACCAGGTCCTTATCCAACGCCTGGGGAATGTTGGAGTGAAGGACAAAGCTCTGGAGTGGCTTGCGTCATTTCTCGACCAACGTTCCTTCCAAGTCTGGGAAAGTGACAGCCGCTCTCCTACCATCCCTCTCCGGTGTGGCGTGCCCCAGGGCTCGTCACTTAGCCCCACGTTATTTAACGTGTATATGGCCACACTGGAGGAAGTGGTCACTCCATTTGGAGTAACCACCATCAGTTATGCTGATGACACACAGCTGGTGGTAACGCTCTCCCACCCCAAGCAAGACCCCTCGGACCTCCATGGCTGCCTCTCCAAAATTCATCAGTGGATGAATGATTCTGCCCTAAAGCTCAATGGGTCAAAAACGGAGATCCTACTCCTGGGGCACAGAGAGATCTCCCTTCCCTCAAACACCTGGCCTGCCTGCCTCGGTGAACCACCTTCCCCCAAAGATGAGGTGAAGAGCCTAGGGGTATGGCTGGAGAAAGATCTCACCTTTAGGACTCAGGCAAAGAAGACGGCCGGTGTTTGCTTCGGCCTTCTCAGGTCTTGTAGGAAAGTTCTCCCCCTGCTACCTTTTAACTCCCGGAAATTGTTGATCCAGGGCCTGATTGTGTCCAGGCTGGACTATTGTAATGCCATTTACTTGGGAGCCCCGGAAGCAACCTTTTACACTCTGCAGAAAATTCAGAACGCTGCTGCCCGGATGCTCACGGGCACCCCAGCCGGAACATCCGCGAAACCCGCCTTGATGAAGCTGCACTGGCTGCCGGTCAGGGAGAGGGTGGTGTTCAAGGCTCTCTGCCTGGCCCACAAAACGCTTCACGAAGAAGGTCCTCCAATCCTCAAAAACTGCATCACCCCCTATAGACCGGCCAGAGCGCTCAGATCGGACCACGGAAACTTCTTAGTGGTACCGAGAGTGAAGAAAGCCCGGGCAGGAGGACGCCGATTCTCGGTGCACACAGCCAAGCAGTGGAATGCGCTGCCTCTGAAACTTAGAACGGAATCTAACCATCTTCGTTTCAGAAAATCACTCAAAACCCTTCTTTTTCCCAAACCCTCCTAATCTCCTGTTCTGTGCCCCCGTCTGTCTACTAGGTATAGCGCTGAGATACTCCCGGGTGATTACGCGCTCTATAAAAACTTTAAATAAAATAAACTGTACTTTCCTATGAAAACCCATTGAACTCAATGCTAGAGTGTGTTTCAGAACTATGTTGCTTATTAGCTAACCTGTAATTATTGTGTGTACAAACTTATTGCTCCTCTGCAAAGTATTTACATGAGAGTACTCGTAACTTAAAGTATATTTTTATAACTGTTGGTTCTAAAAATAAACCAACCATATTTCTGGATATACAAACAATTGGCCTGGAGTTCAGTCCTTGAGTGTGTGAAACCTTTTGCTGACTGAGTGTGTACATCAAATGCTTTACACTGTCCTCTGGTACTGCCTTACTGCTAGACCAAGCTACCACTTTGGAGAGTAAGGTCAGTTCTGACTTTAACCTCTGTTATACCTCTGGGGTTGATGGACTCTATACACACTGTACTTCCTTCTAGTCCAGTATATATAGAGCCACTTTCTCACATTGGTGGATCAGCGGTGGGATACAAACTTGCATTTGTTGGACTACTTGGTTACCATCTGATCACACGACAGAACTCAAATTACCTGTAGAATTCTGAAATTGGTCTTTTCCAAAAATACTAAACCTCTGGTAGGGCCTTGCTTAAGTCCCATTAGAAGTTCTGAAGAATAAAAGTCACTACAAGCTAGGGTAGAGGGTTAGAACTATCAGGTTATAATGACTCAAATGGCCCCAGCTGTTAGTGAAGATAACACAGACCTGGTGGAGGAGCTCGACCTCACACCTTACTTGCACTTGGACTTCAAGGAATTGAGGGCCCTATGCAAAGTTAAACAAATAACTGTAGGTCTGCATCCGTCCAAACAAGGGCTCCAGGAGCTCCTGGCTGAGTTTGCAAAAGACCACCCCTCTGAGCAGGGTGACACCCACACAGAGGAAGAAGTGAGGGAAGAGGGGGGGGGGTAATGCCCCCCCCCCCCCATCCTTAGGGAAGAAGGGGTCTCTGTACCCTTGATTCCAATAGTCAACATTTGGGAGCCTAGGAACCACACAGGTGGACTGGGCCCCAAAGAACCCATTGGGGGAAACCCCAGTGCAGAGGACGACTTTCTAGCAAAGTTGGCCAAGAGATTAGACCTAGAGACCAGGCTCCTGGCTCTAGAAAAAGAAAGAAAAGAGATGGGTCTAACCCCCATCTCTGGTGGCAGCAATACCAATAACCAGGACAGAGCGCAATCTTATTATCCTAAAATCCCCAAGGGGATTGTCCCTAAATTTGAGGAAGGTGATGACATCACCAAATGGTTCACAGCCTTTGAGAGGGCTTGTGATATCAGATAGCTAAAGAAACCTCTCTGGGGGGCACTCCTGTGGTAACTGTTCTCTGGTAACTGCAGAGACAGGTTTCTGGCCCTCTCTGGGCCAGATGCAGGGTCCTATGACCGCATGAAGAAGGCTCTGATTGAGGGACTTGGACTCACTACTGAGGAGTACAGAATTAGGTTCAGGAGGGCTCACAAAACGCAGACCCAATCCTGGATAGATTTTGTAGACTACTCAGTAAAGACACTGGATGGTTGGTTAACTGGACACAATGTGCATGACTTTACTGGATTGTATCATTTGTTTATGAAGGAACACATTTTGAGTAATTGCACAAATGAAAAGTTACATCAGCATTTGGTAGACCTAAGTCTAATTGCTCCCCAAGAATTGGGAAAGAAGGCAGACCACTGGGTCAAGACTAGGGTGACAAGGACAGCCACTGGGGGTGACCAAAGGAAAGTGGTCACATAACCCCCCAGGGGAAAGGTGGTGAGAATCCCCCAGATAAAAAGTCTGAGTCTTCCAAAGGGCCCCAAAAACCTGGTCAGGAGGGTGGGTCCCAATCTACTCCCTATCTGCCTCAGCCCTATAGGGGAAGAAACTTTGATCCTAACAAGGCCTATTGTAACAACTGTAAGAAGTTGGGACATTTAACTGTAGACAAGAATTGCCCCTACAACAAAGCCCCTAAGGCACCCATTCCAGCTACACCGGGGACAGTAAATCTACAGATGGGATCAGAGGAGTGCCCAGAGCAAACCTGGGAATATACTCAAGCTAGTCTAGTCTGCTTGGGGAATATGGAGGTTGCCAGTGTGTCTGGGTGGCCAACCAACTGTAACAAATATATACAATACCCCTCCATCAATGGAACAAGAGTAGAAGCCTTGAGGGATACAGGTGCCAGCATCACCATGGTAAGGGAAAAGCTGGTTTCCCCCGAGCAATACCTGGTTGGGAAAACTTACCCAGTCACCAATGCTGACAGCATTACCACCCAACGCCCCCTAGCTATGGTAACATTAGGATGGGGGGAGGTTACTAGCCTGAAACTGATAGTGGTCTCACCATAATTGCTTGGGAATGACCTGAAGACCTCAGCCTGGGCTGAAGTTTAGCAAGTAACCCATGCAGCCAGCTGGGTATCCCTAGACGGGTGTGTGCCCAAACCAGAGCACAGAGCAAAAAGAAGGGTGAACAAGTGGGGTTGGAGCCTGAAAATATGGCCCAACCAACCAAGAGAAAAAGCAAGGAGACTGGGGAACCAGCTCCTACACAGCCAGCATCTCAGGACCCCTCTCCTCAGGGAGAGGACTTGGAAACCCTAGAGGGAACTGAGCCTATGGAGCTTGAGCCTTACCAGGCTGGCCTCCTGGGCCCAGGGGGACCCACTAGGGAAGAGCTGTGCCAGGGCCAGCGAGACTGCCCCACTCTTGAAAGCCTGAGGCAGCAAGCAGCTGCAGAAGCAAGGGGAGACGTCAGTGGTACCCACAGAGCTTATTGGGAAGAGGGATTACTGTATGCTGAGGCAAGAAACCCCAATCCTGGAGCTACCAGGAGAGTGGTAGTGCCACAGAAGTACAGGGAGTTCCTCCAAACTTTGGCTCATGACACCCCCCTAGCTGGACACCTTGGGCAAACCAAAACTTGGGAAAGGTTGGTTAGCCACTTTTACTGGCCCCAGATGAACCAAAAAGTGAAGGAGTTTGTGAGCTCCTGTGCTACCTGTGAGGCCAGTGGCAAGCCAAAGGCCCCCCTGATACCACTGCCAGTGGTGGGGGTGCCCTTTGAAAGGGTAGGTGTGGACATTGTGGGTCAACTAGAACCTCCCACAGCCTCCGGGAACAAATTCATTCTAGTAGTAGTGGATCATGCTACTAGGTACCCTGAGGCAATTCCCCTTAGGGTGACTACAGCTCCTGTAGTAGCCAAGGCCCTCCTAGGTGTCTTCACCAGGGTAGGGTTTCCTAAGGAGGTGGTTTCAGGCAGAGGTACCAACTTCATGTCTGCTTACCTGAAACACATGTGGAAGGAGTATGGGGTGCAGTACAAGTTCACTACCCCATACCACCCACAAACCAATGGTCTTGTAGAAATGTTCAACAAGACATTGAAAGGTATGATCATGGGGCTCCTTGAAAAACTCAAAAGGAGATGGGATGTCCTGTTGCCATGCCTGCTTTTCACTTATAGGGAAGTGCAACAGAAGGGAGTGGGGTTTTCACCCTTTGAACTTCTGTTTGGTCATCCTGTAAGGGGACCACTTTGACTTGTGAAGGAGGGTTGGGAGAGGCCTCTCCAAGAACCCAAACAGGACATTGTGGACTATGTGCTTGGCCTAAGGTCCAGAATCGCTGAGTAAATGGATAAGGCATCCAAACATCTTGAGGCCAGCCAGGAGCTGCAGAAGCACTGGTATGACCAAAAAGCTGCCATGGTTGAATTTCAACCTGGGCAACAGGTGTGGGTTTTGGAGCCAGTGGCACCAAGGGCTCTCCAAGACAGATGGAGTGGTCCTTACCCTATCCTGGAGAAAACGAGTGAGGTCACGTACTTAGTGGACCTGGGTACCAGCAGGACACCCAAAAGGGTTATCCATGTGAACCGCCTCAAGCTCTACCATGACAGGGCTGACCTCACCATGCTGATGGTGACTGATGAGGAACAGGAAGCAGAGTGTGAACCTCTCCCTGATCTCCTCTCTACCAGCCCAAAAGATGGGTCAGTGGATGAGTAGTCTTTTCAGACACCCTCACTCCCCAACAGCAGGCTGACTGCAAGCAGGTCTTGCAGCAGTTTGCTAGCATCTTTTCCTTGACCCCTGGTCTGACCAGCTGATGTACCCATGACGTGGACACTGGTGACAGTAACCCTGTCAAAATAAAATCTATCGACAATCAGACCAAGTCAAGGAAAGCATCAAAGCTGAAGTCAGCAAGATGCTGGAACTAGGGGGGATTTAACCCTCCGAGAGTCCCTGTGCCAGCCCAGTGGTTCTAGTCCCCAAACCTCATCAACAGGGTGGAAAGAGAGATATCAGGTTCTGTGTGGACTATAGAGGGCTCAACTCTGTCACCAAGATAGATGCTCACCCCATTCCAAGAGCAGATGAGTTGATAGACAAACTAGGGGCAGCCACATTTCTAAGCACCTTTGACTTGACTGCAGGGTACTGGCAAATTGGCATGGCCCCATGAGCCAAAGAGAAAACAGCATTCTCCACCCCTGATGGGCACTATCAGTTTAC
Source organism: Lissotriton helveticus (assembly GCF_964261635.1). Classification (NCBI taxonomy): domain Eukaryota; kingdom Metazoa; phylum Chordata; class Amphibia; order Caudata; family Salamandridae; genus Lissotriton; species Lissotriton helveticus. Next base: position 1,257,687,641 of record NC_136067.1, read on the forward strand.
TGTGATGCCTTTTGGGTTAAAGAATGCCCCTGCCACCTTCCAGAGGTTGGTGAACCAAGTCCTGACTGGGTTGGAATCCTTCAGTGCAGCCTATCTTGATGATATTGCTGTCTATAGCTCCACCTGGCAGGATCCACCTTGGGAAAGTTCTGCAAGCCCTGCAATCTGCAGGACTGACTATCAAGGCATCCAAATGCCAGATAGGGCAGGGCACTGTGGTGTACTTGGGTCACCTTGTTGGTGGAGGCCAGGTCCAACCCTTACAGGCCAAGATCCAGAGCATCCTGGACTGGGCAGCTCCAACCACCCAGACTCAAGTCAGGGCATTCCTTGGCTTGACTGGATATTACAGAAAGTTTGTGAAGGGATATGGGTCTTTTGTCACTCCCCTCACAGAACTCACCTCCAATAAAATGCCCATGAAAGTGAACTGGACTGTTAGCTGCCACAAGGCTTTTGACACCCTGAAAGAAGCAATGTACTCAGCACCCATTCTAAAAGCACTAGACTACTCCAAGCAGTTCATAGTGCAGACTGATGCCTCAGAGCTGGGGATAGGAGCAGTCCTCTCCCAGATCAATGAGGAAGGCCAAGACCAACCTGTTGCTTTTATAAGCAGGAGGCTACTCCCCAGAGAGCAGCGTTGGAGTGCCATTGAGAGGGAGGCCTTTGCTGTGGTTTGGTCCCTGAAGAAGTTGAGGACCTACCTGTTTGGGACTCACTTCCTGGTTCAAACTGACCACAGACCTCTCAGATGGCTAATGCAGATAAAAGGGGACAATCCAAAACTACTGAGATGGTCCATCTCCCTACAGCGTATAGACTTTGAAGTGGAACATCGACCAGGGACTGCCCATGCCAATGCAGATGGACTTTCCAGGTTCTTCCACTTAGACAATGAAGACTCCCCAGGGCAAGGTTAGTCTCATCACCTTTCGTTGGGGGGGGGGGGCATCTTTCTTGCCTTGGTATGCCCCCACTTTTTTCTGAACTGTTGATGTACTTTGACTGAGTGTGCCCTGGGTCCCTGCCAATCAGGTACCCAGGGCCTGTGTTCCTTCCCTACAAAGAAAAGCTATGCTGAAACAAAATACCCAATTGGCATCTCTGGCCCCTGTCAGCCCCTAGTAAATGGTACCCTAGGTACCCAGGGCATGGTGACCAGAAAAGACCCCTGAGGGCTGCAGTACTTATTGTGCCACCCTCAGGGGCACTGTACCCTGGCACCCACACACTGCCTTTGCAGGCTGAGTGCCTAAGTACAAACCTAAAACAAGTGTCGACATGGCACACATCCCTGTGTGCCATGCCCACAGAACCCACTGCCCTGGCATACTTCAGTCACCCCTCTAGCTGGGTGCCCTATGCCAGAGGTGAGGACCCAGGTGCATGAGCCCTGTGCCCCTACAGTACCCAGGGCCATTCCTGGGCACTGTAAGTGCAGTGTTGCCATTTAAGAGTATATGGTGCTGGGAGGTTGTCATTCACGAACTCCACAGCACCATAATGGCTTCACTGAAGACTGACAATTTCGGTACCAAACTTCTCAGCACATTAAACCCGCACTGATGCCAGTGTGGGATTTAATGTAAAATGCACGAGAGGGCATCTTAGAGATGCCCTCCAAAAACCCGAACCTACAATCCACTTCTGGGCTGAGTGGCTGCAGAGGCTGCCACACAGCAGATATGTTGTTGGACCCCTGGATGGAGATCCCCCCGCTCTCCTGGGTCTGCAACATAGCACATCCTGGGCGAGGTGATATGTCTCCTCCCCCAGGATGGACGGGGGAAGCTTCAAAGGCATACCGCCTCTGAGAGCTTCTCCAGACCATTTGCTGTACCCAGCAACCAGCCCCCCACCAGTCCTACCCCCACTCTGGCGGGAAGACTGGTGGGAAAAACTACGTCAGGAAGGGGGTTGTGCCAACCTGTGCCAACTCCACCCCTCAGGTGGAGAAGGCGAGGTGAAGCACTACCCCGATCTCCGGCCATCTTGTAGATGGGGAGTCCTGCCCAATCCCAGCTAGGCTCCTGCCCCCCTCCCACAGGAGAGGAGCAGGCTAGGGGATGTACCCACCCCAGGACAGGGACCCAATGGTCCCTGCCCTTCCCCTACCTGTAACGCCCCTAAATTTAGTATTTAGGGGCTCCCTGAACCTTCCTTCCTCAGATCCCGATTTCAAACAGAAGAAAGAAGATCAAGAAGAAGAAGAAGAAGACCCGCTGTGCAGCTGCTAACAGGACAACAACAACTGACTTTGCCCCAGCCCTACCGGCCTGTTGATCCTGGAATCTGCTCCTGCCTAAACCCGGCGACCTCCGCGGACAGCAACCTTGGGACACCCAGAGGACCTGCCTGCCTTGACCCTCTCGACGATTGGGACTCCCATAGGCAGAGGCTCTGCTGCAACAACCCACCTGGTGCCCACCAGGAAGATCCGGACCAGCCCACTCTGCGCCGCCCGGGCCGGGCTAACCTGAACCAAGACCACGAGGACGTCCCCCCGGCGACTGGGACCCAAAGTCCAGTGCCCAAAGACCCTCCTCGACGAACCAGCCGACGCCTGCAGACTCAGAACCAGGGGTCACCCCAACCGCGACCAGCTGAGGGTAAGCTTTTCCGACCCTTAAAGACACCCCTGCACCCGGCGCCCCATGGCCCCCCTGTGCTCCAACATCCCAACTTACCTCTCGAAGTGCTGGTCGTCCCTGGAGAGTCACCGTCCCCGAGCCTGCAGCCTTTGTTCCTTTTTTAAGATCCTCATTGGATAACATTGAGCACCCGACGGCTCAAAAGCACCCTGCACCCAGCCGCCCGAGTGCCGCTGGCTGTGACCTCTTTGCCCTATCCTACTTCCCCTCTTGCCCTGAGCAATTGACCAGGAGCCCAGCTCCCAGAGCCGCGTGGCCTGCTCGCCAGCAGCCACCAACCGAAGGCCCCCTTTCCCTCATTGGATAACATTGGGCCTACCTACCTCTGTACCCGGCCGCCCCAGCGCCGCTGGGACTGAACTAACTGTACTCACCTGACCCTGAGGGACCCCTGAGTCTATGCCCAGAACCCTAACTTCACCAACCAAGTACTCACCTGGAAACCAGTAATTCACTTAACTGCCATTGGATAACATTGACCCAATTTTTTTTTCACAACTGCGAACATTGACCCATTTTTGACTATAAAATGTTCTGAGCGTGAAGTTTTGAAAACTGAAAATATTCCTATAAAATCAGCCAAAGTCCGAATTCGAAAATACTCACCTGTGATCAGGAGAGAAGCCAGTACTGTACCTCTCAGCCCAGTACTGAACCACAAAAGTAATCCCTAGCGGGTTTACTAGTAACCTGTATTTTCTCCATCGGAACCCATTGTCTGCTTTTCTATGAAATTTCTTTTAAGTGTCTTCTTTTGAAAACTGCAAATATTCTTTAAAAATCGTACGAAATACTGAAACGCATTTACCTACCTGTTTTGAGTTAAGCCCGCAGTGCTGGCCCAAGGAGACTAGTGCTGGGCTACAAAAGAACGCGATTGTACTTTACCTGTAACCTGAATTTCCTCCCATTGAATAACATTGTGAGAATAACCTCGAAAAGTTTCTAAGTGTGAACTTTTAAAACAGCTTTATATTCAGGAAAAATCATCACTGTAACTAACACGTTTTTGCTAATCTGGGGTCAGCTTAGACCCCAGGACTGAATCCAAGATCTAGTCCTGGAACTACCAAAGTAATCCATAAAGTAATCAACTGTACTTTTCTATGAAAACCCATTGAGCTCAATGCTAGAGTGTGTTTCAGAACTGTATTGCTTATTAGCTAACCTGTAATTATTGTGTGTACAAACTTATTGCTCCTCTGCAAAATATTTACATGAGAGTACTCGTAACTTGAAAAGTATATTTTTATAACTGTTGGTTCTAAAAATAAAACAACCATATCTTTGGATATACAAACAATTGGCCTGGAGTTCAGTCCTTGAGTGTGTGTGAAGCCTTTTGCTGACTGAGTGTTTACATCAAATGCTTTACACTGTCCTCTGGTACTGCCTTACTGCTCGACCAAGCTACCACTTTGGAGAGTAAGGTCAGTTCTGACTTTAACCTCTGTTATATCTCTGGGGTTGGTGGACTCTATACACACTGTACTTCCTTCTAGTCCAGTATATATAGAGCCACTTTCTCACAGCCGGATGCCAAGTTCTAGCTTTGGGCTGCTTTTTAGGCATTCTGGGGGCTGTCTGTGCTGTTAGGATGCCGCCAGTGGCCCAGTGGGTGCCTGTTGCCTTTCGAGAGGCAGATCAGCGGAGGTATCACTCCCTTTCTCTTGCTGTGCCGGCCCATTAATGTATGCTGATTGAGTGGGGGCAGGGGGCCTAAGCAGAAGTGATCTCACTAGCATTCATGTGTGGCTCAGCAGTGTGAAGGAATCTGTGCATTAAAAAAATCTAAGTGAAGTTAATAAAACATGCCCCCCACCCCCTTTCTTTTCATTCAACGTCGCTGAAGCAGTGTTTTGAGGGAAGGCAATACGGAAATGTGGGACAATTTTTTTTTCGGGTGCCCGGGCAGAATTTTTATCCCAATCCAACCCTGCCCTCTCCCCCCTTGGGGGGGTGGGAGGGGGGGGGGGGGAGCCGAGCAGTTTTTCAGGGCCCGTTTTGGTAACCAGTATGGCCCTGTCTGGGAGCAGTGGCCCCTGGCACCCCTACTTAAATGCACACATGCTGTTGGATCAGATACCTGTGTGGCACTCTCCTCGGATACAAGCACACAGACTGGCACCATACACCCCTAACGCCCAGGGCTTAAAGTGGGCCTGGTCCGGCATCGAAACGGGTCCCTGTCCTTCTCTGATTTTATACCCTGGCCTGACAATAACAAATGGTGGACAGGCCTAGCAAACTTGGCTCACCCTACGTGAGCCACATGTAACACCTCCGCCCTTCTCACCTCCGTTACAAAATCGGCAAATGAAGTTTATCCGAAAGGTGAGTGCCCAAAATTTTATTTTAACGGCATCCCCACCTGGTATGCCTCCTTTCTCTGCTCCATAATGTAGGAGAGTAGGGTCTGCTTTCCTATGGTCACCCCACTTTTTGCTTCACTGGTTTTCGAGTTAGATGTGGCTGTGGGCCTGCTACTCAGACCCACAGCCCTGCTGTTCTCTCTCTAAATTCACACCATGTACTTTAGGTACATCACCAAGTGTGATTTGGGTCACTCTTATGAGTCCCTGTACAGTGTACCATAGGTACCCAGGGCATAGGTGCACCCAAGGCCTACCAGGGGCTGCAGCATATCTTTTGCCACCCCTGGCTGGCCATCCAAACTGACACAACTGGCTGATCACTCAGCTGGGGCAAGGTCGTTTAATCACCCTTTGCTTAGATATAGTATTCCTATATCTAACCTTATATCTAGACACATATACACCTATAAGTCACTCCTGTGGCAGGCCTTAACAATCCTGAAGGCAGAGTGCTTGGTTTTATGTGAGATGGTGCTCTAGCATGAGCTGAGCCTGTCTGCAGCTTTCGGAACCATGTCCTTATAGCTGTTCTAGGATATTGCCATACCATACACTCTTAAGTGCATTATGAACCTCGCGGTTAAATGCTAACTTTGGTTTGGCTTTATCAAAACATGTCGTGTAAGGTGTCATATACTTTGGAAAACTACCCCCTCGCCAGTTCTGCCGACGGGGGTAGCATTCCACCCTTCTAGAGGGAGAAGACATGTTGTTCCTACTAATCCCGGTTAAAGTTAACCAGAGCCTCAGCATCACAAAATGGATGCTGCTGCCACAGACAAGTCTGACCTCCTGCTGCTGGGAGTCCTTCCAGCGAGGGAGGCTTGGACAAAAGGTTTCCTGTCTTGGGAGGTGCTAGCACCACCCCAGACAGGCTATAGTGTATTGGGGCAGGGATGGCTGAATGAAATGAGACACTGCCTGGGGCACACAAGGTGTCCCATGCATAGTCCAGTTCAAACCAGTGCTGGGGTACTCCAGCCCCAGCTCTGGCGCGAAACTGGACAAAGGGAAAGGGGTGTAACCACCCCCTTCCTGAGTCCCACCCATAGGAGGGACCTAGCAGGTACTCCAGCCCCTAAATTTGGTATCTAGGTAGGAGCTGAGTCCCAAGACTTTAGATTTATCCTGACTGAAACTCTGAAACGAAACTCTGGACCTTCGACAATCTACTTTTCAAGAAGACGACTGAAGAATCTCCCTTGTGGTCAAGGAGTGACCACCCTGCACAAGCAGGCACCATCAAGCGATGAACGGTTTGCTTTGTCGACGCTCCTGCCGGAGCCCGAGCACAGAGCCTGACAAGACCCGGACTTCCAGACATCCAACAGCCCGATCCACAGTCACAGCAGAGCTGAGACCCGTGGACGCGACGAGAGACGTGGGACCGGCCATCTTGTCAGCCAGCGAATTGCTTTCCGTGCAACTTCTGAGGCACCCTCGAAGTTGTGTATTGGGGATTGAGAAGCCCCAGCCCTGAGCACCAACTGCACCGAAGATCAGCCCTCCACACTCCACGAGTTCTGCGTGGGGTCCTTCTGCATTTTCCTGCTCAACGCGTCTGTCCGGTCACCTGCCCGTTGGCTAGTGGCCTCTGTGACGACGAAACCTTTGATTTACACTGCTAGTCTGGTTGCTCCAGACTGTCCCTTGCTCCCCTGAAAAGGAGCAGCCCATCAGACCTTGCTGGTCTGATTAAGAAGCCATCTTCCCTTTCTGAGTGGGTTGCCTTTGCCAAGGCTTGTTGACTCCAATCCGGAATCCGACACCACCGACAGCGAGATCCTTTGTGGGAAAGTCCGTGCCAAGCTCATGGTCGTCGTCGACACCTCCTGGTCCACGTGGCTGAAGAGACAAGCTTCACGACATCACCTGATCGCATCTCGACATCGCCTGGTTCCTTCCTGGTTCCATCCTGGTCACTGGCTAGTGACCCAGACTCTGTCCCCTCTGCTTTCAGGTACTCTTCATCCTCGATCCGCCCTTGGATCCAACCGGACACTTCTCTCCTGGTCGCCTGCAGCATCTTTCTCCAAGGCTCCATAGGAATCAGCGACGAAACCCGACACACTTTGACACCTATGCACCCGCTTCCTGTGGGTGAGGTAACGCGAGTATTTCGGTTCTCTTGTGGGTATTGACTATCCTAGTGTCCTAGTTTCAAGTAGCTTTTCCCTAGTCCATCCGGAAGTGTCCTAAAAGAACTAGTTTCCATTTCTTTCGTTCCCATTCTAACTCAATGGTAACTTGCGTGCGTGTAAAGACACTGCACGCGCATCCCGTGGGCCTCCTGCTCCCTATCCTTTGGTAGTGCAGTGTAGCCCCAGCGATTCTCCAGGCCCTAGGCCTATCCTTTGTTCGTGACGTGGTTCTTATACCACTATTTTAGTATATGGTTCGAAGTGCCCCTAGGGCATTACTGTATGTTGTGCAACTTATTGTATTTTAATTAAGTATCTTGTTATGTGCTGGTGCCTCTGACCTCATAAAGAGTTCAGAGGATTGTGTTAGAAATAAATACATATATATTTTGATATACAACCAGTGTGGTGTCCTTTCACTTGGTATTAAGGGGATTGCATATGGTAAAACAGCTGGCTTTACATGCCCTCTTGAGTTTAGCCTAAGACTGCTTTTGTCCTTGCTGCCACTAGGATAGCTGGTCTATAAGGTTGACTTTACAACCATCACCATAAGGGTTGTTTGGACTGGTGCAAGGTGCTCACTAGAATAGTGAACATCATATACCAGGCCAACTTCTCACATTGGTGTGCATCGGTTGAGATTTGAGCTTGCTGTTGTTTTGCCAATTGTAATCTTTGCAATATCATTTGAAAGATCATACAGGTACCTATAGGTACATATAAAACAAGACTTAGAATACTTAAGTTCTACTGAAGTTAGTTGTTGTAGACCAAAGGGCCTAGCACACCCTGACTACAACTCCGAGGGAGGTTTAGTAGGAAAACACTTAGTGTAGGTAGGTGCACACACCACACCTCACTAGATCATGTCTGGCACAGGTGAACCATCTGGATCTCTACCTGTGGTGAGTGACCCTCCCAGGGCACCCTCCAGATATGAAATCCTCAGCTTTTGAGAACTGAGACACTTGTGTACCTCAAGAAAGTTGAAACAGGGTTCTAACCCTACCCTTCAACACCTGATGGAACTCCTAGATGAGAATGATCGTCTCAAGGCCTCTGGCACAGAGCCTACAGGGAGAACAGATGAGGGCATACCCTCAACAGAAGATGGCCCCCCAGTCCCAGAAGAGGAGGAAGAGGAGGTTGAAGAAGATTCTGAGGGAGAGGTAGACAGCCAAACTATAGGCAGGAGACTTAGCCAGGCTAACTTAAGCCAATTTGGGGCAGAGAATGGGACAGCCCCATTCAGGCCTCCAAGTGGGTTTAACCAGAGGTATAGGAGGGAAAGATCTCACTCAGGTGAATCTCTCCACTCCAATGGCTCTAGAGGTTCTCAGAGGGGAATGACTTCCTCTCAAAAGAGAGAACATGAGGCTAGGATGAGGGAAGTCCAAATCAGAATAGAGAAGGAAGAACTTGCCCTAGCCCAAGCAAAACTCGCTTTAGCAAGGGAGAAAAAGTTAAGTGGATTAGATTCCACTGGTGGCAGCAATATCCCTAAGGATAAAGACAGGTCCTATGACAATAGACACCTGAGTAAGATTGTGCCCCCTACAAAGTTGGGGATGACATCCACAAATGGATAACTGCTTTGGAGAGGGCCTGCAAAGTACAGCAGGTACCCCAAAGTCAGTGGGCAGCAATCGTTTGGCTCTCCTTTTCAGAAAAAGGAAGAGACAAGCTCCTCACAGTTAGTGATGATGATGCTAACAATTACACTGTCCTGAAGAGTGCTCTAATTGATGGGCTTGGCCTAACCACTGAACAGTACAGGTTGATGTTCAGAGATACCTAGAAGACACAGACTCAGGACTGGACTGATTTTGTTGATTGTGCCACTAAGGCTAAGGAAGGCTGGTTGCTGGGAAGTAAAGTTAAGGACTATACAGGATTGTATAATTTGATCATGAGAGAGCAAATCCTTAATAATTGTCAGAACCAGATGTTGCACCAACACTTGATTGACTCAGATCTGACCTCTCCCCAAGAATTGGGTAAGAAGGCAGACAAATGGGTCAGAACCAGGGTTAAGCAGAAAAACCAGGTCCAAGGTGGTGATCAGAAAAAGGCAGACCAAAAAGGTGGGGATCCGAAACTAAAAGACCAGAAGTCTGCATCAGGCCCCCAAACTTCTAATGAAGGGGGGTCCCAAACTTCTAATAAGAAGAAGAAAGAAGGTCCAAAGAAACCTTGGTGTAATTATAGTAAATCTGCCTCTCACTGGTTAAGTGAGTGCACCAAGATAGGTACAGCCCCTACCACTGTGGTCCCTAAGGCATCTGCACCCCCTAGTACAGTTAACAGTGGTAGTTCCCAACCCAAGGCTATAGTGGGGTTAACCATGGGTACTGAGGTGGATTCTGGCTTAGTCAGGATACCAACCCAGGCTGTTCTTGTCTGTAATGTGGACATGGCTATGTCCTCAACTGTGAGTCCCAGTACTCTGGGCAAGTACAGGCAACATCTTTAATCAATGACAAAGTGGCTCAGGCCTACAGGGACACATGTGCCAGTGTCACTATGGTGACACCTAACTTTGTGGACCCTGGACAGATTGTACTGGGTGATAATTACCTGGCGACCAATGCAAGCAATGTGACTACTACCCATAGTGTGGCAGTTGTTAACTTCTCCTGGGGAGGGGTAACTGGCCTCAAAAGAGTTGTGGTAAGTGCAGACCTCCCAGTTGAATGTCTGTTGGGCAATGATCTTGAATCCTCAGTATGGTCAGAAGTGGAGTATAGGACTCATGCAGAGATGTTAGGCATATCAGCTCATGTCCGTGCTGTTACCAGGTCACAGGCCAAAAAGTGCCAAATTGAACAGGCCTTGGATCCTGAATCTATGGACCAAGTGCCATCCAAGAGAAAGAGCAGTAGGGTTAAGGCAGTGCCTTCCCCCCTGCCTACAAGTGAGGATCAGCCTTCGCAGGAAGCCGATTCTGAGACTCCTGAAGGAACTGTCCTAGAAGAACTTGAACCTGACCAGGTTGAGTTTCTTGGGACAGGGGGACCTTCAAGGGCAGACTTGAGGCAGGCACAGTTAGACTGCCCCTCTCTGGAACCCCTCAGACAGCAAGCTGTTTCTGAGGCTGCTGGGAATGCTACAGGTACCCATAGAGTTTATTGGGATGAAGGACTCCTTTATTCTGAGGGTAGAGACCCCAAGCCTGGTGCTTCCAGGAGGCTGGTCATACCTCAGGCCTTTAGGGGTTTCCTTCTTACCTTAGCCCATGATATTCCCTTAGCAGGACATCTAGGCCAGAACAAGACTTGGGACAGGCTTGTCCCTCACTTTCACTGGCCCCATATTTCAGAAGATACTAAGGAATTTTGTCGCTCCTGTGTGACCTGCCAAGCCAGTGGCAAATCAGGCGGCACAACAAAAGCCCCCCCTTATACCACTACCTGTGGTGGGGTACCCTTTGAAAGAGTATTGATTGACATTGTTGGACCAATGGATCCCCAAACAACCTCTGGGCACATAGTTATACTGGTGGTAGTGGATCATGCCACCAGGTATCCAGAAGCTATTCCCCTAAGGACCACAACAGCACCTGTTGTGGCAAGAGCCCTCCTGGGAGTTTTCTCAAGAGTGGGCTTTCCAAAGGAGGTTGTCTCAGACAGAGGTGCAACCTTCATGTCTGGGTACTTGACCGCTATGTGGAAGGAGTGTGGTGTTAATTACAAAGTCACTACACCCTACCATCCACAGTGCAATGGGCTTGTTGAAAGATTCAACAAGACCCTCAAGGGTATGATCAGGGGTTTACCTGAAAAGCTTAGGCGAAGATGGGACATCCTTCTACCCTGCCTTCTGTTTGCTTACAGAGAGGTCCCACAAAAGGGGGTTGGCTACAGCCCTTTGAGCTTTTGTTTGGGCATCCTTTAAGGGGACCCCTATGTCTGGTGTAGGAAGGATGGGAGTTACCTCTCAAAAAGCCTAAACAAGACATAGTGGACTATGTACTTGGTCTCTGCTCCAGGATGGCTGAGTATACGAAGAAGGCTTCTAAAAACCTTGAGGCTAGCCAAGAACTTCAAAAAGGTTGGCATGACCAACAGGCTGTGCTGACTGAGTACCAGCCAGGACAGAAAGTGTTGGTGTTGGAGCCAGTGGCCCCAGCAGCACTCCAGGACAAATGGTCTGGACCCCACACCATTGTTGAGAAAAAGGGAGAGGTCACCTACTTGGTGGACCTTGGAACCACTAGGAGCCCCCACAGGGAGCTCCATGTCAACAGACTCAAAGCATATGTTGACAGGGCAGACATGGGCTTGCTCATGGCTACAGATGAGGGACAGGAGGAAGAGAGTGACCCTCTCCCAGACCCGTTGACTCAGAACCCTGATGATGGTTCAGTTGATGGTGTTGACTTAGCTGGCAGCCTCACTGACTAGCAGCAACAGGATTGCAGACAGGTTCTACAATCCATTAGACATATGTTTTCATTGACACCTAGTCAGACTAACTGGTGCACCCATGAGGTGGACACTGGTGACAGTCTGCCTGTGAAGAGTAAGATCTACAGGCAACCTGACCATGTCAGGGACTGTATAAAGACTGAGGTACAGAAAATGCTTGAGTTGGGAGTAATTGAGCCATCAGAGAGCCCCTGGGCCAGCCCAGTAGTCCTTGTACCAGTTCAGTTTCAGTTCAGTTTCAGTTTATAAACTTTATTCGATGATTAATAAAAACATCACAAAAGTATACAAGATCATAAAAATTCACATTAAAAATAAAGAGAGGGGAACATGAGGACTGCAACACAGATGTGCAGCGTGCTTTGCTTTGTGATTCCGTCACACGGGCAGGGGGTAACAGAGTGGATGTTTACATTTGGGTATGCAACCAAGTTGTGCACAATGCCTAATCTCAGTCTAGTTAAAACATATTGATGAGATTGTCTAGTAATTACTCTCAGGTACATAGGGAACCCAGCCCCTTCATCCAAGTTGGAGAAATAAAAGGCATGTGTAGAGTAATCAATAGATTGAATTCTACGGATATTACGTTTGTGACTCAGGAAGACACCTTTAACCTCCGACTTTGGGATATCCACAACACATTTAGGGTCTCTAAGAACATCCATATCAAATAGTTCTTTGAAAGTTGAGATAATGTATTTTAGCCACGGAATCCGGAGGGCATAATCCAGGCGTAGACAATCTTGTATTATACGCCTGGTAAAGGCGGTCTCGCCTTTGAGCCAGATGGATCGCCAAACCAACAGGGGTCTCAGTCCAGTCAGGTCGGTTATATGGTCCAGCCCTAGTTCTTTATGAGTCAATTCCGTGGAAGCCAAGGATGGGAGGCATAAAAGTCTCTTAAGAAATGCATTTTCCTGAGTTTGCACATCTTTGTGAGGCGAATGGCCCCAGACCCCTGAGCCACAGAGGGCAATAGATGCACACCTGTGACGGTAAACATTCAACATGTCTGGTATGTGGCGGCTTCCTAGTTTAGCAGCAAAACGAAATACACTTAGGGATGCTTTGCCCATCCTAGATTTAACATTAAAATGTTCGGGGGCCCATGATCCGCCGTTATTAAAAGTAATGCCCAGGTAACAAAAGTTATTCACCACCTCAATACGGTTTTCTCTAAAATAAAATGGTTTAAGATTATTCACTTTTTTACCGCAAGCCATGATCTAGGTTTTAGAATTATTGATTTTAAGTTTCTTCCCCTGTATAAAGTCATAAAAACAGTTCATTAATTTCTGGAGGCCTAGGGGGGTTCTCGAGAGTAAAACAGTGTCATCAGCATAGAGCAGCACCGGGGTAGGATGTCCCTCCACTAGCGGGGCGTCAGCTTGTATATTTGTCCGTTCAGACTCCATAGAATTAATAAACAATGAAAAAAGTAAAGGGGCCAGGACACAACCCTGTCTAATGCCAGATCTTACTCTGATTTTCTTGGTACTCTCTCCCTCCTGACAGAAGCGAATCTGGGCTGATAAGTTGTTATACAGTCTAGCCAGAAAATGGATTATCGCTGCCGGGGCACCCATTCCGATTAGGGTAGACCACAACAAACTGTGGTCCACCAAATCGAAGGCGCTGGAGAGATCAGCAAAACAAAGGAACAGGGAACCCTGCTTGGCTTTGGTATATTTCCCAATTATAAGGTTAAGATTAATACCCTGCTCGATGGTACCAAGACCCTTCCTGAACCCGTATTGTGAATCTGCAAGGATCTTGTTGGTATCGGCCCACTCCTCAAGTCGAAGTAGCAAAACCCTACTCATGATTTTAAGGGAGGAGTCCAGAAGGGAGATAGGGCGGTAGTTCTTGGCTTACTCCGAGATTCCCGCGAAGCCATGTATATCAGGAACAGATGCGGAGACGTTTCAGCAAAAGTTAGGGGGGTAGCCCGGTCCGGTCACTCTTGGTCACGAACGGGCACAAACGGACCCGCCCTTGGCCCGGGCTTCGCCCGGCTGCGACCCGCGCGCGTCCCGCGTCCCGCGTACGCGGTTATAAGGCTGGTTTTATAACTAGACTGCGTGGGCGTGGCTACAGGGAGAGCGGGCCAGGTGGTAACGATTGGCCTCGCAGGGACTCCTGGCTGTTGGAGTCCCTGCCGTCGCGCTCGCAGCCCTGTCTGCTGCCACAAACCCTCAGGGCTCCAGATGAAGCGGGACCCGCGGAGCGGGTCCGGCGGACAGTAGCGTCGGTTTCTGAGGGCACAGGAGGGCACAGGAGACAGTCCCAGTATCGCCGTCAGCAGGCGTCAGAGAAGCAGAACCCACCAATGCAGGGACACAGTGCATCTTTAACCTCCGCTGCTGCGTGGGCGTGGCTATAGGGGGAGCGGGCCAGGTGGTAACGATTGGCCTCGCAGGGACTCCTGGTTGTTGGAGTCCCTGCCGTCGCGCTCGCAGCCCTGTCTGCTGCCACAAACCCTCGGGGCTCCAGATGAAGCGGGACCCGCGGAGCGGGTCCGGCGGACAGTAGCGTCGGTTTCTGAGGGCACAGGAGGGCACAGGAGACAGTCCCAGTATCGCCGTCAGCAGGCGTCAGAGAAGCAGAACCTTGTACCAAAACCTCACACCCAAGATGGTAAGAGAGAGATGAGGTTCTGTGTGGACTATAGAGGTCTCAATGCTGTCACTAGGACAGATGCTCACCCAATTCCAAGAGCGGATGAGCTCATTGATAGAGAGGCTTCTGCCAAGTTTCTGAGCACATTTGATTTGACAGCTGGCTATTGGCAAATCAGGTTAGCTGAGGATGCCCAGGCCAAAATTGCTTTCTCAACCCCAGGAGGTCATTATCAATTTGTGGTAATGTCCTTTGGTTTGAAGAATGCACCTGCCACTTTCCAAAGGTTGGTGAACCAAGTCCTCACTGGGTTGGAGGACTTTTGTGCATCTTATCTTGATGATATTGCTGTCTTCAGCTCCACCTGGGAGGATCACCTGATCCACCTGAAGAAGGTTTTAGAGGCCCTGCAGAAGGCAGGCCTAAATAGCAAGGCCACAAAGTGCCAGATAGGGCAGAGTAAGGTTGTGTACCTGGGCCACCTTGAAGGTGGGGGTCCGGTTCAACCACTGGAGAGTAAGATCCAGACCATCAAGGACTGGGCTCCTCCAACCACCCAGACACAGGTCAGAGCTTTCTTGGGCCTGTCTGGGTATTACAGAAAGTTTGTTAAGAATTATGGGTTCATTGTGACACCACTTAATGACTTGACTTCAAAGAAGATGCCAAAAAAGGTTCAGTGGACAGTTAGCTGTCAAAAGGCATTTGATGACCTGAAGAAGCCTGAAGAAGGCAATGTGCTCTGCACCTATCTTGAAGAGTCCTGACTACTCCAAAGAGTTTATTGTCCAAACAGATACTTCTGAGTTGGGGGTGGGAGCTGTGCTTTCACAACTTAATGTAGATGGTCAAGACCAGCCCATTGCTTTTATTAGCAGAAGGCTGACCCCTAGAGAGAAACGTTGGTCATCTATTGAGAGGGAGGCCTTTGCTCTGGTTTGGCCCTGAAGAAGTTGAGGCTATACTTGTTTGGCACTCACTTCAAAATTCAGACAGACCATAAGCCCCTCTTGTGGCTAAATCAGATGAAGGGTGAGAATCCCAAACTGCTCAGGTGGTCCATTTCCCTACAGGGGATGGATTTTACAGTGGAGCACAGACCAGGGACTGACCATGGCAATGCAGATGGTCTCTCCAGGTACTTCCACTTAGAATATGAAGACACAACTGGTCAAGGTTAGTCTAATGTCCCTGCGTTTGGGGGTGGGGGGGTTATGTAGGAGAGTAGGGTCTGCTTTCCTATGGTCACCCCACTTTTTGCTTCACTGGTTTTCGACTTAGATGTGGCTGTGGGCCTGCTAATCAGACCCACAGCCCTGCTGTTCTCTCTCTAAATTCACACCATGTACTTTAGGTACATCACCAATTGGGATTTGGGTCACTCTTATGAGTTCCTGTAAAGTGTACCATAGGTACCCAGGGCATAGGTGCACCCAAGGCCTACTAAGGACTGCAGCATATCTTTTACCACCCCTGGCTGGCCATCCAAACTGACACAACTGGCTGATCACTCAGCTGGGGCAAGGTCGTGTAATCACCCCTTGCTTAGATATAGTATTCCTATATCTAACCTTATATCTAGACACATATACACCTATAAGTCACTCCTATGGCAGGCCTTAACAATCCTGAAGGCAGAGTGCTTGGTTTTATGTGAGATGGTGCTCTAGCATAAGCTGAGCCTGTCTGAAGCTTTTGGAACCATGTCCATATAGCTGTTCTACAATATTGCCATACCATATACTCTTAAGTGCATTATGAACCTCACGGTTATATGCTAACTTTGGTTTGGCTTTATCAAAACATGTTGTGTAATGTGTCATATGCTTTGGAATACTACCCCCTCGCCAGTTCCGGCGATGGGGGTAGCATTCCACCCTTCTAGAGGGAGAAGACATGTTGTTCCTACTAATCCAGGTTAAACTTAACCAGAGCCTCAGCATCACAAAATGGATGCTGCTGGCACAGACACAAGTCTGACCTCCTGCTGCTGGGAGTCCTTCCAGCGAGGGAGGCTTGGACAATAGGTTTCCTGTCTTGGGAGGTGCTAGCACCACCCCAGACACGCTATAGTGTATTGGGGCAGGGAGGGCTGAATGAAATGAGACACTGCCTGGGGCACACAAGGTGTCCCATGCATAGTCCAGTTCAAACCGGTGCTGGGGCACTCCAGCCCCAGCTCTGGCGCGAAACTAGAGTAAGGGGAAAGGGGTGTAACCACCCCCTTCCTGGGTCCCACCCATAGGAGGGACCTAGCAGGTAATCCAGCCCCTAAATTTGGTATATAGGTAGGAGCTGAGTCCCAAGACTTTAGATTTATCCTGACTGAAACTCTGAAATGAAACTCTGGACCTTCGACAATCTAGTTTGAAAGAAGACGACTGAAGAATCTCCCTTGTGGTCAAGAAGTGACCACCCTGCACAAGCAGGCACCATCAAGCGATGAACGGTTTGCTTTGTCGACGCTCCTGCCAGAGCCCGAGCACAGAGCCTGACAAGACCCGGACTTCCAGACATCCAACAGCCTGATCCACAGTCACAGCAGAGCTGAGACCCGTGGAGGTGACGAGAGACGTGGGACTGGCCATCTTGGAAAGCCAGCGAATTCCTTTCCGTGCAACTTCTGAGGCACCCTCAAAGTTGTGCATTGGGGATTGAGAAGCCCCAGCCCCGATCACCAACTGCACCGAAGATCAGCCCTCCACACTCCACGAGTTCTGCGTGGGGCCCTTCTGCATTTTCCTGCTTGACGCGTCTGTCTGATCACTTGCCCGTTGGCTAGTGGCCTCTGTGACGACAAAACCTTTGATTTACACCACTGGTCTAGTTGCTCCAGACTGGCCCTTGCTCCCCTGAAAAGGAACAGCCCATCAGACCTTGCTGGTCTGATTAAGAAGCCATCTTCCCTTTCTGAGTGGGTTACCTTTGTCAAGGCTTGTTGACTCCAATCCGGAAGCCGACACCGCCGACAGCGAGATCCTTTGTGGGACAGTCCGTGCCCAGCTCCTGGTCATCGTCGACATCTCCTGGTCCACGTGGCTGAAGAGACAAGCTTCACAACATCACCTGATCGCATCCCGACATCGCCTGGTTCCTTCCTGGTTCCTTCCTGGTTCCATCCTGGTCACTGGCTAGTGACCCAGACTCTGTTCCCTCTGCTTTCAGGTTCTCTTCATCCTCGATCCACCCTTGGATCCAACCGGACACTTCTCTCCTGGTCGCCTGCAGCATCTTTCTCCAAGGCTCCATAGGAATCAGCGACGAAACCCGACACACTTTGACACCTATGCACCCGCTTCCTGTGGGTGAGGTAACGCGAGTATTTCAGTACTCCTGTGGGTATTGACTATCCTAGTATCCTAGTTTCAAGTAGCTTTTCCCTAGTCCACCCGGAAGTGTCCTAAAAGAACTAGTTTCCATTTCTTTCGTTCCCATTCTAACTCTATGGTAACTTGCGTGAGTGTAAAGACACTGCACGCGCATCCCGTGGGCCTCCTGCTCCCTATCCTTTGGTAGTGCAGTGTAGCCCCCGCGATTCTCCAGGCCCTAAGCCTACCCTTTGTTCGTGACATGGTTCTTATACCACTATTTTAGTATATGGTTCGAAGTGCCCCTAGGGCATTACTGTATTTGGTGCAACTTATTGTATTTTAATTAAGTATCTTGTTATGTGCTGGTGCCTCTGACCTCATAATGAGTTCAGAGGATTGTGTTAGAAATAAATACATATATATTTTGATATACAACCTGTGTGGTGTCCTTTCACTTGGTATTAAGGGGATTGCATATGGTAAAACAGCTGGCTTCACATGCCCTCTTGAGTTTAGCCTAAGACTGCTTTTGTCCTTGCTACCACTAGGATAGCTGGTCTATAAGGTTGACTTTACAACCATCACCATAAGGGTTGTTTGGACTGGTGCAAGGTGCTCACTAGAATAGTGAACATCATATACGAGGCCAACTTCTCACACATCAGAACAAGGTGGCTAGAGTCATTCTGGAGCCTCTTGCAGGGCAGCAATTGGTAGTGACGCCCTGCAATAACTTGGTCCGATCAACAGGGTAGAACCCTCGGTAAGCCCCTTTTTGTTGAATCTTGCGTAAT
This sequence comes from Lissotriton helveticus, assembly GCF_964261635.1. Classification (NCBI taxonomy): domain Eukaryota; kingdom Metazoa; phylum Chordata; class Amphibia; order Caudata; family Salamandridae; genus Lissotriton; species Lissotriton helveticus. The sequence goes on from NC_136067.1 coordinate 1,257,705,968, forward strand.
TATGCAGTATTTAGAAGTTGGGTACCGCTATCTAGATATATCATTGATCTGCTCCTATTGTTTTATTTTCCCTCCTACTGCAGAATGAATACACTTGGTTTTAATAAACTTGAAGTGAACGTCACAGTCTACCCTCATAAGTGCTGTCTATAGTTGATCTTCTCTTACGGCCACTGAAATCAATACTAGTGGTAAGCCTGATATTGTGAACAATACCTACTACACTATAACTAAGACCTTATGCCCGTGTATGACGGATTCCCCTTTCCTATTCTAAAGGTCACGAATTTTACGAACGCCCAGGATTTTTACCGCCCTTGATACGAAGCCCTTAACGGGACCTTAGAACTCAGAGGTAGGCCTTTCTTCAGAATAACATGGATAGCTCCAACTAATATGTTTATCTAACAGGCCACGATTGGCAATTCTGTGCGATTTGAAATAACACAGTGGGGCCTTTTAGTATTTGGGTAATTACCACTGCAAATGACCAATCAATTGTATCTCGAACTGGGTAGACTTAGGCTATATGTTGGTAATATGTAGTGTGCAGTTTTTTCTGTGCTATATATAATTAGTATGTCTTCTACAAATTTCTGTTCCCATATTGTATAAATGTTGTGTATAGAAAAAACTCCTTTGACAACACGTTTTTAATTGTTGAAATTGTTCTCTTTGTTTTCCGCCCTCCGTGTAATAACTAACAGGAGCGTGCTGTGTTAAATTTAAAACAATTCTTTTTGACTACTCCCTAGGAGGTTGCCCACCCACAACTCCTATTGTCCTGAAGAAGACCCGCACTGTAAGGACTACTTCCCTACCTAGACTACGGGTCGAAATGTTGACTGTTCAACTACGACCAATCTCCTACCCCAAGCAGGACCTTAATGGTCGAATTGGATTTTGGTTTTGTGTACTAATTATATGTTGGACTCTTTGGGAGCCGTATGAGGTGGCCCTTTGGCTAAAGGGACCACAGCTATTGAAGTTATTGAATTGTAAATAATATTTGCCACTGGATGAATCGGATTATCCCTTGACCCCACCTTGTCCCTGACACTACCCTCACTTTTTCCTCCCTCCTGTTGTGAATGTGGGCACGCGCATTAAGTATCAATCATTTATTTTTATTTTATTTTTTGCAAAAACGGTTTTTATTGGCAATCAGGTGGAAAGATACATTACAGGATAAAGCAAGTCAGGCATCAGTTAACGATGCGATAAAGCGGCACAGCTCCAACAAGACACCTTTTATAAAGAACAGTCCCCAACTGACCCCCCCCTCCCACATTACCCCCCCCCCCGTAGCCAGTGTGTCGTGCCCGTCCCCTCCAGTCGATGATGTGTTATCAGCACTTGTCCTGAATAAGGACCACAACGGAGGGTAAGAGGCTCCCCTCAACGGAGAGTCCCGACCCCCAGATCAGCCAGCAGTAAGTGTAAGTGGTGTGTGCACCCTGGGGAGTGTGAAGAATCCCAAGTTCGGTGCCCTCACCCCGGGGTCCCCCCCTCATCCTCGCTCTGGTCGCCATCCGGCAATTGGAGCGCTACCACTAAGGCCTCCCACGCCCTGGCCACCTCCAGCGCTTTGTCATTGTCAAGACTCCTAGCCTGTCGCAGCCGCAATGTACTCTCCGCTTTCGCCCAGCGCTCTAGTGTGGTCTTCCAGCGCAGGTAGCTGGGGCCTTGAAGTGACTTCCAATGCATGGAGATCTCCCGCTTAGCCAGTATTAAACCCAGGTCGCAAAATTTGCTGGTAACTCGGTTGCGAGGGGTGTGAGGGAACCACAACAAAAGGCATGTGCCCATGTCAAGATCGATCTGCCGGTCCGTGACAGCATTCAGGCAAGACATCACCGCCTCCCAATAACCCGCTAGCTTGGTGCAAGTCCAGAACATGTGGGCGAAGTCCGCATCCGCGGTTCCACACCTGGGGCAAAGCGAGGAAGCCCCCTCGAAATACTGCGAGAGCTTCGTCGGTGTTAGGTACGCTCGGTGTAGAGTGAAAAACTGGACCATTTGGAACCTGGCGTTCCTTGTGCCCTTCCATGCTCTGCGCAGTAGCTGTGGCCACACCGTGTCAGGAATAGGACGCCCGATGTCCCCTTCCCATTTGGCTCGTAGCCCGTCTAAGGGTCGCAAGGCCGTAGACGTCAGCCGTCGGTAAAGGCACGTGACAGCCTTATAAGTGCCAGCGGCCGTCACCACATACTGGCAGCACTCCGAAGTCGGGGGTTCAGTGAGCCCACTCCTCCAATATCGACGAACACCTGCCACCAATGCAGCATGCAGCAGGTACCCACCCCTCGGCAGACCGTAGGAGTCCTGGAGCTCCTGAAACGGGAGCAGCGAGCCGTCCCTGTAGAGGTCGCCGACCATATGCAGGCCAAGTTCCTCTCAGACTGCTAGGGCGGACCAGTCGCCACCATGAGGGAAGGCAGTGCACATCCCGAGCGGGATGTCTGGGGCGTAAGGGCGAACAGCACCGGAGCGCTTGTGCGCCCGAAGCCAGCAGCTGCGGATCGTCCGTTCCTCCAAAGTGAGCAGAGCTAGGTCCAGTTTCTGTCCCAAAACTATAAAAGAGATGATATGTCTCGGGAACAATTTGCCCGGCGCGTCCTCCGGGCCACGGAACTCCAAAGCCACTGCCTGGGTCAGCCACTGCAACTGCGCTGCCAGATAGTACCACTCGAAGTCCGGGGCTGCAAGGCCTCCGTCCGCCCTGGGGCGCATCAGCGTGGTCAGCGCAACCCGTCTCCTGCCCGAGCCCCAGATGAACCCTGTCATCAGGGAACGGAGTCTGCTGAAAACCGATACGGGTATCCAGATCGGCAGAGTGCGGAACAGATACAGCAATCGGGGAAGCGCTACCATCTTCAGCAGCGCGACTCGACCCGCGACCGAGAGCGGCAGCGTCTGCCAGAAGCCCATGCAACCCCGTAGGTTCCGGATTGCCCTGTTGATGTTACCGTCTAGGAGGGCCGCAGGCGAGTGATAAACGTGCGTGCCCAGATAGGGGAGACAATGGTGCTCCCACTGCAAGGCACCCTCCAGCTGGGTGTCATCGGCCCTCGGAGTCAACGGGAAGAGGCAAGACTTCCCCCAGTTGACTCGCAGCCCCGAGAGGTGACCAAAGTCCGACAGGAGCTGTTCGGCCCCGCGTAGAGAATCGCCCGCGTCTGCCAAGAACAACAGGCAATCGTCCGCATAGAGAGAGATGTAGTGAGCGTCGCCTCTCAGCGGGAGCCCTGCATACGCCCGTCCCAGCCGGGCATGCGCCGCCAGCGGTTCTATGGCCAGTGCAAATAACAGGGGTGACAGAGAGCACCCCTGTCGAGTTCCTCTACCCACCACATACGAGGCAGAAATGGTGGACCCCGTTTTGACCCGGGCTGTGGCCGCAGCATAGAGCAAGGCAGTCCACTTCACAAAGCGTTCACCCAGCCCAAATGTCTCCAGGACACGGAGCAGGTATGGCCATTCGACGCTGTCGAACGCTTTCTCAATGTCAATTGAGAGGATTGCGGCATTCGGAAAGCTGGCGGCCTCACCCCCCATGATCCTGAGCAGCCGGCGCACACAGGTGGCAGTGGTGCGCTGAGGAATAAAGCCCGCTTGGTCGCTATGCACCAGGGAGCGCATGTGGGTCAAAAGCCGCGTTGCGAGAACCCGGCTGAGGATCTTATAATCCGTGGTGAGCATGGAGAGCGGGCGGTACGCCGATCGGCAGCTCGCATCACCCCCTCTCTTCAGTAAGGGTATCACCAACGCCTCGCGAGTAGACACCGGCAAGCGCCCCAAGTCCCAGGCCTCTTGGTAAACCGCCCGCAGTCGTGGAACCAACACATCCGCGTAGGCCGCATAAAATTCTATCGGGAGTCCATCCGTACCCGGAGTCTTTCGGCGAGCCATGTGTTTGATGGCCACCCTGATCTCACCCTCGGAGATATCTCCGCCCAGCTGTTTCACGTGCTCCGGGTCGAGCTTGGGTAACTGCGCCGACACCAGGAACTCCTCCAGCCCTGCCGGGAGGCCCTGCATCCTGCTCACATAAAGGTGTTCATAATACTGAAGGAATTGGTCGTTAATGTCTAATTGCGTGTAGACCATGCGCCCCTCCGGGGTGGCAAGCGCCACTATAGGGGAGCCAGGGGCCCCAGGACTGGCCAACCACGCCAGCAACGAACCCACTTTGTCCCGCTCAGCGTGAGCCCGGACCAGGAACTCCTTATAATCAAAGCAGCGCAGCTTTTCAAATGCCGTCGCCACCACCTCTCGCGCCTCCGAAACCGCGCCACAAGCCTCGGGGTCTGTGTGGCTGCGCCGTTCCTCCGCGCGCAATCGGTCCTCACTGCGCTCCACATCCTGCAGCAGGGTCTTGCGGACACCCGCGGTGGCCGAGATGCAGACGCCCCTAACCACCGCCTTAAAGGCGTCCCACTCCACAGCTCTGCTGGAGGCTGTGTCCACATTGGTGTCAAAATACCCCTCCACCCCACTACGCACACTTGCCTTAAATGCCGGGTCCTCCAGCGTCAGTGGGTTTAACCGCCACGTTGGAATAGCTTGGCGTCGTCGCACCCACTGTACCGACACCAGGCAAGGGTTGTGGTCAGACACCGTTCTAGTCAAATACTCACTATGGCGGATCAGGCTCTGGATGTCCAGTGAGCACAGAATGCTGTCTAAGCGAACATGCAGATCGTGCGGGGGGGAGTAAAAGGAGTAATCCCTTTCCGACGGGTGGTGGGTCCGCCATGCATCGAGTAGGCCCCAACTACCCTGCCAATCCCTCCTACCCTGCGCCAACTTGTGAGCCGCTGCCTGCGCCAGTGGCGGGTGAGATCGATCTAGTCCCACGTCCAACACAGAGTTAAAATCCCCCCCAAGCAGGACCGTGCCAGCCAGGACAGTCGCCAGCTTCCCAGACAGTCGCGCAAAGAAGGCAAGCTGGTCCACGTTCGGGGCGTAGACACTGCAGAGTGTCACGTCCCTCCCATCCAGGCGGCCCTGTACAGCAACAAACCTTCCCTCAGGATCAATTATCGTCACCAAAGGCTGAAAGGGAACCCCCGCCCGGACCCATACCAAAGCCCCCCGTGCAAATGCCGAGTAAGTGGTACAAAACACATGCCCCCGCCACCTGCGCTGCAGGGCCCGCCCCTCAGTTTGATCAATGTGAGTTTCCTGCAGGAAGGCGATCTGCACCCCCCTGCGGACAAGATGTGCATGGACCCTGTGGCGCTTCAACATGGAATTCAGACCCCTCACATTCCAGGTCACACACTTCAGGTCAAGGAGGGTCCCCATACCTCAGAACAAGCACAACCCCAACGAGGGCAACTTCCGCACGCACACTGGCTACTCCCCATGAAATGAACCCCGACATACCCCAACAGCCCCATGTCCCACCCCTCCCCAGAATAGGTCCCCAACAGCAGAAACCCATCCAAATAAGTAGCACCCAACAGCAACAATCCCTGGTAACTACCAGAGTCCCACAGTAGGTGTGGGAAAAAATGAGGGGGTGGCCTGTTGCCTCTCTCACCAGACCGCCAGCAGCTCACTCCCCCGAGTCAGTGAGGCCTCCCCTGCGCGCCCCACGCCCCCCGCATCCCCTCCACAAGTAAAGCTATCAGCACTACAGGCGGTGGCCGCCCAACTCCAGTCCCAGGCCCAGCAGGCCAATGTCGCCATCCCAGGGCACGAACACAGCAGGTCATACGATACCAGTTCAGGAGAGCAGTAGCTTCACTCGTCCATCAGACCATCTGCAGTCCCAGGCGTGACATGCGGAGGCGCGGGGTCCCCAGTCACCGATTCCTCCGAGGTCCCCCCGTCAGTGCCACCTCGAGACCCCGACTCCACAGCCGTCGCGGAGTCCAACGCCTGGGAGATGTCGGAGACCGCCTGGAGGGCATCCCTGCGCTCCTGCTCAGTCTGTGAGACCGTGGGTGTCCGAACCTTCGGCGGACGTTTCTTGCGTCGCCTGCCCCGTTTAGGCCTCGGTGGTGCCCGCCGCTGTTCCCCAGGCGCGTGATGTGCATCCGCACCGGTCCTGTAGAGCTCCAGCCAGTCCCAGACATCATCGGGGTTGTCGTAGAAGGAAGATTTGCCATCGAGCATGATCCGTAGGCGGGCTGGGAACAGGAGAGAGTAGCGGACGCCCTCCTCCCGAAGCGCCTTCTTGACCGCCAAAAAAGTAGATCGCTGCCGCTGGACCTCCCAGGAGTAGTCAGGATATATGGAGACCTGGGCGTTGTCCACTTAATAAGGCCCCAAAGCTCGCGCCCTTTGCAGAATGAGGTCCCGATCTCTGTAGTGCAGCAACCGCGCCACCACCGGGCGGGGAGGCCGGCCCTCGGCCGGAGGGCGAGCCGGCACGCGGTGGGCACGCTCTAGAGTGTAGAACGGCGACAGCCCCTCCGGGACAACCACGTCCCGTAGCCAGACCTCCAGATAACCCAGCATGTCGGCCCCCTCAATTTTCTCCGGCAGGCCCACCACGCGAATGTTGTTGCGGCGGTTTCGCCCTTCTGCGTCCTCCGCCCTCTGTTCCAGCAGGTGCACCCTCTGCTGCAGCTCCCCCAGCAAGGCGCCAGCCGCTTTCGACGAAGGTTCCAGCGCTTCAATTCGGGTTTCGGTCTCTTTGACCCGATCCGCCAATTTGCCGTGGTCTGCACGTAGTAGGCCCAGGCTCGTGGACACCTGCCCGATATCACGATGCAGGGCCTCCCTGGTATCAGCGATGGCCTTCAGGATCTGCTCCAGCTGACTTTGCGGCAGACCCGCCGCCGGGACAGCGTCCGGAATGGGGCCCCCATCAACCACAGGCCCCCCAGCAGCCTCAGGGGGGGTTTCAAGGGGCGTTTCCCCATGGGGGCAGCCGCGTCTCTCCCCCGCAGCAACAGGGTCAACGTCTTACCCCGCGTACAGCTCGCCAGACCGCAATCCTCGGGCCTCTTGTCGTGCGGCACTCCCTCTGGGTTCGCCGGTCCCCAAAACCAGCCACTCTCCGAGGATGCCTGGGACCCCCTCGATATAATGCAGTCCGCCGGCCACCAAGGGCCCCCCTAGCCGCAGCACTCCCTCAAATCCAACTGCGACGTGCAGTTCCGTCAGTCCAAAATGGCAGCAGGGCGGCCGTGCAGGGACCCAAGTGCACGAGGGTCAAGGATCAGCGTGCCCGGGCCCCAAGAGAGGAGCCCCCGGGCGTCCTCAGGTGCCGGTCACCAGTTCGTCAGCCGGTGGTGGTAGGGTCCCTCAATGGAGGATGGCCAGGGGTCGCGCAGGGGCGTCCCCCCCCAGGTCGGCAGCCTCAAAGTCCGGATGCGCCCCAATCCCGGGGCCCTCGGCCCGCAGCACCCCACTCCTCCGGTTTGCACTGTGCCGGTCCGCACTCCAAGCCTGGGCACCACAGGCGGTGCACAGCGGGGGCCCCAAATCAAGCTGGGAGGGGGCAGCGCCGGTCGCCGTGTCCCTGGCGGGCCGCGCAGGAAGAGGTCCGACTCCAAGCGCGAGCCTCTCGGTCGGGCAGCAGCAGGGCCCCCCCGGGCCGGGCGCCTCACCAGGTCCTCTCGCGTGCAGGCATCCCCGACGGGTCTCCGCAGGCACCCCACAAGGAAGCGGGTCAAATTCCGCTGCTGCGGTGAACTCCGCACCCAGGGCTCCAGGCCACTCGGCAGTCAGTGGCCGGCCAGGTATCGCCGCAGGTCGGCCGCCGGAGTACTTGAGGCCGGGGATGCGGCTGATCTTCAAGGCCGCAATATGGCCGACGCCGCCCACCAATCCGTCGGTGCGGCACGGGCTCCACGCAGCCGGGGGCTCGCCTCCGCCGCCTCCGGGCAGGCCCCCAGGAGTGCAGGAGGAGACACGGGCAGTCTCAGGGCGCCAGGGCCACCAGGATCAGCCACGGCAGGATTAATGGGGGAAGGCCGCTGTGGAGCTCAGCGCTCACACGTCTTCCTCCATCGGCCACCAAGCCATGCCCCCTAAGTATCAATCATTTATGTATGTAAATATGTGTATGATGCATTTAAACCAGTGAAAGGAAATCATGCAAATTTGAATAAAACTTTTTTGCTTCCACTAGCTTTGCTCCCTAAATTAACTGTGCATTAAGATATAACTTTATTTTACTCTCTTTACTGTCGGGGACCCTTTCCCTTTGTACTGACAATTACCCAGGTCCCCTTTGACTTCTAATGGGTCTAACCCTGTTTTTCATAATCTAATCAGTACAGGCGCGCGCCTGTGAGGTTATCTCACCTCCTTTTTGGAGGTTTCTACGTGTTGTCACAGTTCTAAAACAATATATTTTCTAAATTTGTTTATGATTTACCAATATGGTTGATAAGGACATACTCACTTATACAGAAGACTACATAGATAAACTATTAAATGATCCTACTAATAATTTCTTATCAGTAGGCACACCTATTATTGACATCACCCTCAATGACAAAATCTCCCAGCTGGAGAGATTAGAAAAGAAACTAATCCGTACGAAATTACACGGTCATTTTCTCGCACAGTGTCTTCAAAATAACATTATACCTATAGGTCTGCAAGTCAGAGTGGAACCTGCCATCTTCATAGATATTCCCAAATTTCGCGAAGGTTTTAGTTTTGTTGCGAATAATTGTTCCCGACACTGGATGGTGTTGGGGATTGAGACCGCGGCAGACCAAGTGTTGACCCTGAGTAAACAGATATCTGAATTAAGGGCAAGCATCTCAGGGGACAGTACTCTTACCAATTCCAAAGAGGCACTAGTTAAGCTTGTCGCTACCCTTCAAGAATTTGAAACTATAACCATCAAAAAGAAGCTTGACAAACTAGCGAGAGATCTCAAATTCTACGACAAAAAGAAGACTTATCCCTACGTGTCGGACGACTACTTTCGACAGGATCCACAGGGTCGGTTTACCAATCGCGGATACAGAGGCGGCAGATCCAGAGGAAGATACACCACATTTTCGGATTCCTCCTATAGCTCTGGGGAAGACTCAGATCAAGCAGGCACGAGTAACGCCTACGGTTACCAGGACACATATCATCCCCTGTAGTGTAGTTCCTATTATCCCAATAGGCTCTGCGCATTGGAATAATACCTCCAATAGTATAGACCTAGACCAGACGTTAACTAGGTATTCTACTGTCGATATTAGACTTAAAGTTTTGGGTTTGCCAGCTAGCTCAGAGTTCACTAGAAACTTTCTCGAATAGGCAAGGAGGAGTTAAACCTCCCTGGATAGACAAGAAGGGATTTAGTTTCTGACAACCATAGAACATGACAACTTTGCTCTCCCCTAATCAAGAGTATATCTCTAGAGTCGTGTGAAAACAAAAGACAACTTATTTTACTCAGTCAGTACGTGCATTCTTAGTTTCACCAGATTGTAGAGAAAAGGAAGAGACGGGCGTGTTCAATAGAAGATGTTATTTATTGATCAGTCTCTTTTCTCGTACAAGAGAAATGAATCGATATTATTGCAATACTTATGGTTAAGTAAAGTGCATACAATAAAAGCAGAATTATAAAATAATACTGTAAAAGCATTGATATGGTTTCTAAGCCATATGCTATTTAAAATGGATAGAATATATACATACACATATACATTTAACTAATCATACTCAACTGGTGCTTCTAACCACGCCTACCCCGGTGTACCTGACCTAAGCCTAATACGTGGGCTGGAGTAGAAAGTAGCAGTTTGAGTTAAGTTTGTTTTTGCCAAGTGACTGACTCAAGAATTCTCTGCAAGGGGTTATTCAGTTCTGTACCTGAGATCTAGGATGGTTGAGGGATGGTATCTCTCGTCTGTGGTCTCGATATTCCAAGCTGCCTGCAAGGGCTGCTCGGAAGCGCCGGAGCTGGATTTCTCGGCAGGAGAAAGGCAGCGTCTCGTTCTCAGCGCGTCAGGAAGGCGGGGCAGCGCCAGTGGGCTTCGCTCTCTGCTGGGCTTCGGCAAGTCTCGCTGCTCCGATCTCGTCACCACCGCGTGTGTTTGCTTAAGGCAATGTCGGTAATATTTATACCTGTAAGGTGCCGAGATTGACGTAAGGATGGACATAGATACGTCAATAAGGATGTCATACGAGCTGGTCGTTAGCACATTCTTTTACTGAAGTTCTTTGAGAAATCAAAACAATGGCCGCAGGGATTTTCCCAGGTTGTCATAGGTTTGATTTGTTTTGAGAACTCCGTATGCCTTATCAGGGGCTGGAGGAATATTGCTTGCCTAATTAGATGGCAAGCGTTATGACCTAATCAGATAACGCGCTCCTGTGCCGTGGTCTGGCTTAATCAGATAACGTTTTCTGCATCATGGGATGGCTGCTAGTTAATTTGTTAACCAGAATAGGGTCAGGAATAGGGGGATCTATACAGAACCTATAGGAATACATCACACCCACTCCACGCTAACTATGGCCATATTTACGAATCTAGGCATAGTAAAACATACTGTAGAGTATCGTGTATACCTTACCACCCCAAAATACACATAATGCATTTCGAAATTATGTAATATACGGGAAAAAAAATAGTCACATGTACTATATGCACTTAAGCAGTAGAATAATGCTAAATTAATCACACATATGTATACATTATTAGTAATCGAATATGAGAATTACACATGAAATGGCTCTTAATACAGAAGAAAAGTTCGAGACCACTTCATCACAGTTCAAAAACATTTATGAACATACCAGCGGGCAGCTAATGTCTATGAAGTTTCTAAAAACAGAAATGAGTTCTCCAAGAATAGTTCTTACTTTAAGCAGAAGATAAGTGTCTCGAAAAAATTATAATAAAAATTTTTTTTGGGGCTGATAAAAAATTGCTGTCCGTGGACTGGAGGAAAAAGTTGATCTTGCTACTTTATTATTAAAGTTGAAGGCCAAATTCAAGGTGTCGGGAACGCCGTGTGCTAGCTTGTTCAAGAGTCGTTATTTCTGCTCTGGTGAGAACATCATATCATTGAGACTGCTGAAAAAGCTGTCAACAGCTTCCTGTGCGAGTTCCACTAACTCGGAAAAAGATGTAACCATGCATTCATGTGCATGATTGTCTCCATTGACGTTTTGAGTAGTATTGCTGACAGAAGGTTGTACCTGATCGATGCTGCTTTCATCTTGATCTTCACTACCCCTTAATCGTAGTGGTGAAGTTTCCACGAATGCCGTCATCAGGATTGGCAGCCGTTGAGGGCAGCACAATGCATGAGCCGTTACCGGACCCAACAATGTTTCTGCATCCATTGGCGCATCCGATTGTAGCGTCAGACAGGTGTCCAACACGCATTCTTCTCCACACAGCATGCACCTTAATACAGGTAAAACACATCTTTGCCATATCGGCCGAAATGAAAGAAACCAAGTCATGTTCAGGTCTCTAAGCCGGGTTAGTCCCAGGATTTTTGATATCCGGTCCCGGTATCCAATGGCTCGGATTGTTTCTTCCCTTGTCGCAGGTGTTCTGTCTGTGACATGGTTTGCCATAACGAAATATAAGGACTAAGAATAGGATTCCTGCAATTAGTCCCAAAATGAGGGGAACTCCTCCAAAAATCGAATGGACGAGGTCTGGAAAAATACCCAGTATGGCTTTGAATGGTGTTAATGCTCCTGAAAACAATGTCTTAAATACATTTGAGACTCCACTGGTATCAGAAATATTTAAGATTTCATTCAGGATTTCTGCGAAATGTATGGGGGAATTAGTTGATAACAATGAGTGAATCTCTGCAGTCGTCCTTGCGACTAGGAGATCATACGTTTCTTTTGATGACGTGAGCCTGGTCGGCGTCTGAAGAAGCACTGTTTTCATTCTGCTTAAAGTATCAATTCGAATAGAAGTAATTTTCAAGTTAGGCCATGTCCTTGCCTCCCTGTCTGGAAAGGAGCTGGGGAACAATAAGCGTCCACAGCACATGACCTTCGCAGTCGTACTTATGAGATAAGGAACCCCGGGCAGTAGACTACAACATCTGCGATCCACAATTAGGATGTAACTCCCATTATAGAGTCTTTTAAAGAATGGTTCTATCTGTGTTGCAGGTGTGCCTAGCTGGTGACATGAAAGGTTATTTGAGTTCCCTTCACAGGCTCCATGCAAACTAATTCCATTACACAGAAGTGTACCGCTTAGTGACATTGCACAATTATTGCCACTAAGGAACACTTTCTGTCCTTTATTACTGACACATGCATGTGAATAGGGCAAGTTCCATGTTGACTTAATGTACCCTTTTCCCAATTTTTCGTACATGCCAGCCTGTATATATTTTTGGCAGTATTGAAACCTGAAAGTAGATATCGGAATATTAATTATCCCATGTATTATCCATTCAATGACAGGTCGTTCTGACATTGTCAATGGTAATCTCTCGAGTTTCTCAATGCTCAGGATTGTATAATCAGCACCCTTTTGTGCCATACTGATTTGTTTATCAGTAAGGTTAAAGATATTGAATAGTGACGTTGTGTTGATTAAACGCCAAGGCACATAGCCTGAACGCAGATTTTGTAACGTCCATCCAAGCTGTATAATAGAACGCAATTGCGACTGACCGTGTTGTAACAACAGTAAGTCTTGCGATATTATGTCGATTGCTGAAGACACAATACTGTCCAATGAAAAAATTCTGGAGGACAGAGTCATTAACCCATTGTCCACTACAGAAAGCGATTTTTCCAAATTAATACGGACAATTTCCCGTATACTTTCTGCTGTCTCAATTTGAGTTATCTTCCAGGCCTCGTTGTAAGCTGCATATATAGAGGCTGCTATGAAGCGTTTTTGACGCTGTTTGCGCGGTCCCATAATGAAATCACGCAAGTCAGCACCATCAGTAAGTAAAGTCAGGTGTTGCTTAATTTCTGTCAGTGTGGAAGTTTGTAGCCATTGAAGGCAGAGTTTGCCCACACTGTAGGTGGTGATTATCCCTGGGTGTTGTCTTTGGGAATATCTAGGGTCTGGCCTGGTCAATGTGAACCCCTGTGTTTTGTTCAGGAATCTGTCTTGACAGTTATTAGTATCTGTGGGCCAGATTAACCATTGTTTCCAATCAGGATTTGTTCTGTTTTGGTTTAATACATAGTTTACATCTATCTCTTCATCTGCAGAGTTATTGCTGTTCATTGTTGGTTTTGGAATAGACGGTTTATTTAAGTCTTTGATTTTGGCTAATCCAAGACAGGTAGTTTGTTGAATAGTGTCATTCAAGAATATAATTTGTTCTGGGATCATGCAGGCTCTAAACAATGATTCTATACCCTGAACTTGCCATTCTCTTGTACCCCAAACACTTTTTACTTCCACATTTTTGTCCCAATAATCAAAACCAAATGTATTCATCTGTTCAAAAAATGAGTCTGAATATATCAATTTTGTGTTTGTAAGCATGGTTTTTGTTCCTGTCTTATTTGACAATTTAAAATAAAATGTTTCAGCTTTACTTGTATTGAACCCTGAAAAATAAGAATATTTGTCATAAACGGTTCTTGAGCTTCCTTTTGGAGGGGTTGCACAATGTTCCCATTGATTATAATTTAAAACATTTCTAGGTTGTGCAGATTTATGTAGAAAATGGTTACCATAGTGGTTGTAGCAGTACATACTATCATAATTAGATGAACCCTGCAAATAATCATGTTTGGTAAATTTAGCAGACATCACTAGGTCAGACATCATGTCATTAATACTTTCAAAGTCCCAATCATCAGCAAATGAGTTTGGTTTTACAAAGTCACTCAACGAGATCTTGATTTGGTGTGGATATTTGAGGATTTCAACCGGACCATAAATTTCATAGTCAGTATTGTCCCATGCTACCCCACCCGGTATAGGATTGGCTGTGAAGTTGACTGAAGAAAGTTCTCTTTTCTTGACGTGTGAAGACGTGTGTGGCTTGAGGATCAAGTTGATTTTCTGGCTTACTGTGTCCATTTTTGCATATTTTCCCTCAATGAAGCGTCCTAAGCATAGTATCATGATGAGCCAAAGTATGAGGATAAATACACCAAAGGACACCCAAAATTCAATCCATGGAGAAATCAGATAGGTTTCTTTCAGCTGTTTCAAAAGTTCCTTAGCTTTGTCTTTAAGCGTTTTCGTTGATGGTTGTGTCTTTGATTCACTGAGGTCTTTAGAGGAATCATTGAAGTTTATGAAGTAGCCGGATGCTGTTCTATCAATTGTTCCAATTGTTTCAGGATTACTGTTTCTTGCATATTCATTTGTTACTTCATTGTAGGTTGGTGTGTCTCTACTAAACGTTTTTATTTGGGTTTTCAGAGGTGTTAGTTCCATTGCATTGTTGCATAGTCCTTGTTGTTCTTCTGTAGGCGTTTCGAATGTGATTAGCCTTTTAGTTAGCACCTCTGTACTTGTAGCAAACCTCGGTGTTCTACTACTTATCGGGAGTCCACTTGGCCTACTGTTTGTTATCGGCCACATGATTGTGGTTTTACCAGGTCGATGGATACAACTCGGTTCTCCTTTTTACCAGCAAGCGGCGGTAGTACAACTGATCTTGTCCCGTTGATGGACAAGACAGGAACTGCTTTTCTGTAAGAAGGCCCAAATTCCTTCTTTACCGCGATCTTTTCTCTGACTAGATCCCCGATTTTTGGAATCCAGACAGGTCTTGCTGGGACAGGCGGTGTTTCTTCAGTGGTTATTGGCTGTTGTTTCAACTTTATGTTGCTCAGGTCTTTTCTTGTTTTGTTTAAGTCCTGCAAAATAGCCAAACGATCTTTGATATCAAAGCTTTTTTCTTTTACCACTGAAGTCTGACTGTCAAGATCTAAGACTAACATCCTAGTCCCAAACAATAATTCGTACGGACTGAATCCCTTCAGAGAATTTCTTGGCAGGTTATTTAGACTACGTTGGACACTTATTAGATGTTTGACCCACCCAGCTCCCGAACCTAATACCTTTGCTGTTATAGATCGCTCTCTGCCTTTGGTTTTTTCTTTACACCATCCCGTATCCCTCAGGAAGGAAGTGAGAAGATTCCCGCAAATGCAATGCTCATTCTGGCCAAGCACTCCTCACATACCCAATAGGCAAATGGAAAGATATTGGTCAGTACGTAGCATGCTTCTAGCGTATATGCCATTATAGACTTGCAAATCTTGATATAACAGTTCTGGCGTCAGCCGAAAGTTGGGGTCTACATTATAAGTGAAAACTAGTCTCTGTATGTTAATACGACACATTTTTCATATTGGGATTTATTTTTTATTGTTGATCCTTTCTGGTGTGAAACTCCAAGGTTATATACCGTTTCTTTCACCACTGCGATTTCTGTTACAGTTTGGGCAGTTTTTTACAAAAATGGTATGATGCAGGCTCATGCCTGGCCACCAGTACACTGATTGTAATTCTACCAGAGAATCTTTTAGTTTGAGGTGTCTGAGACCCTCGCCCATATGTGCGTCTGCTATTAACAAGCCTCTCCTGTCCATGTTTGGAATCACTCTATCCCCCACTCCAGGGATTCGAGCAAAAGGAACGGAGTTCGCATCGATTATGTATGTATATTTGAGTGGGTAACTGATCGGTAACGCTGAGCAGTCGCCTTTTGATGACGTTTTCACCGCCAGCATTGTTTCACCGTCAATGTATTTTACTGCACGCTTTTTTCTAGCTACGGAAGCCGATTCAGTTGCTACCGCTGTGGCTTTCTCAGCCAATAAATTCCCTGCAACGTGAACGCCATCACGCTGATGACTCAGTGAGTGTATCACGTGAGTCTTTGGTAGTTCTTCTTTTAACAGAACTATTTGTTCCCAAAGCAGTTTTTGCTTTATTGTTGCACCTGTGTCATCTTTGTAACCGTTTTGAATCCATTTCTGTAAATCGCTGTTATATGATTTGACGCAGTAATACGAATCGGGAATTCGCGATCTGCATTATCTAGCCCCATTTTCAATGCTATTATTTCAGTCTGTTGTTCTGAATTAGTTTCTACTGAGTGTGTTTTTGTTAATAGAGGTCTTAGTATACCTCCGCGCCACACTTCTTTTGTAATCTCACATGTGGGGTTGTATGCTTGTTCTCCCCAAACGGATGGTTGAGCATGTCCGTCTGTATAGATTACCAAGCGTACTGTCGTAATGGCAGAATGTCGATTGGCAGAGGGAATATTCTTTCATATTCTAGATATTTTAGTTCCTCTAGTTCTGGATCAAAGTAGTATTTTACTTTGTCCATTGTAATGGAATTCACCCATTGTATCTATTCCGGATTCAATGCTGTTGTTGGTAAATTACACGGGGTTGTTAATGCCTCAAAGGCTGATTCTGCTGTTCTGACTGTGATGTGTCTACCGTCAGCTTTATCTTTTTCTCTAGCTATTGCGGTTTGAACTGCATGAACAATGTTTTCTTTAATGCTGAATTTCTTTTCAGCTTCTGTGTACAAGTGTGATTTGAATGCAATTGGTACCTTTTCTCCCTCGTTAGAGGTCAGGTATGTGAATCCGCATCTTCCTGGGATGACTCGAATCACAAGGTTGCGTGTGTTATCACGTGTTTCTAATTTTATTTTAATTAACATATCTGTTTGTAAGGATCTCAGAATTTCTGTGTGTATTTGAGTCCAATTGTTTTTTTTAAAATCTGGTTTTATTAGATCATAAAGGGGTTTGACCCTTTCTGCGTAATTTGCAATGTATGTTCTTCCGAAATTTAGGAAACCTAGAATTGACTGTAGGTTTTTTAGTGTTCTAGGTGCTTGGAGTACGGCACATTTCTCTAGGAAATTGTCAGCCAGGCTTTTGCCTTCACTTGATAATTCATATCCTAAGAACAGGACTGTTAGATGGGCAATTCTAGATTTTTTAAAGTTGAATTTGTAACCCTCTGCTGCGAACCCAAGTATTATGGTGTTCACTCTCTTCAAGTGAGTATCCAAGTCATCATCTGTTAGGTATATGTCATCTACATAAGATAATGCTTCGTCATCATATGTTTGTAGTAACTCTGTTACTCTCGCTGAGAATAATCCTGGGCTGTTCTTGTACCCCTGGGGTAACCAACAGAATTCTTTTTGAGCGCCATTTATTGAGCACGCTGATAAGTATCTGCTCTCTGGTGCTATATTTTGACAAAAGAATCCATTAGAGATGTCTAATGTTGTTTTATATTTTTTGCGCACTATGTTATTCATTAGTGCAGCACTATGCGAGTTTTGTACTGCAAAAGTTTTGCAACATGAGTAAAGGTGTCTGTAATCCAAAACTAGACGATATGAATTGTCTGGTTTGGAGACAGGAAACAAAGGGTTGTTCATTTGTGAGGTGCAAGTTTCAATCACCCCCTGGTATTCTAGTTGATCTAGAATTTCTTTTACCTGTTTTTTAGCTTCTTGCTTGATTGGATACTGCCTTTGTGCAGTAGGTTGTGATTTTAACTGGATTTTGTGTGGAGGAGATTCTTCATCCCATCCCACATGATTTTTATATAAAGCAGGAGCTTGAGCTACTGCCCACTTTCTTGCAAGTGTATATTTTTTATGAATTGGAATATGATTTGAGAAGGCAGGCATAATTATTTCTTCGCCGTGTGGGCACTCCCTGACAAACTCTGGTGGCCAATCTTTTTCAGCTAGAAGGATGTCATAGCCCTTGGAGAGATTATCCCAAAAAAGGCCCCTTATTTTTCTAGTCTTATCCCCTTCTATGCGTAAAGTTATTTCATATATTTTGTGAGGTTTGCTAACTCTGGTGTCTGCAGTTTCCACTTGAATGTATTCATTCGTGTCCACTGTCTCCAGATGATTCATAAGGACTTTGCGTGCTATGCTCACTTCTGCTGCGCTGTCTAGCATTGTCTGAGCCCACTCTCCGTTTTTCAGCTGTGTCCTCAGTATTCTCGGCATTGTTGAATACTTTAATACTGGCTACCTTCTTCTTTGGAAACTGTAATTTTTTATTTGGATGAGCAGGTTCCTTGTCTTTGGACTTGACGTGCCCTTCCCTGGGTTCCGATCGTCCTCTTCTTTCCGATTTCTGCGAGGAAGTCTGAAAAGATTGAGAGGGACGTGTATCAAAATCTTGATATCTATCAGGTTTCTTTATGTTATCCCTATTTCTAAGGTTGTATCTTTTCACAGAGGGCTCCCTTTGGGGAGACTTGGGTCCTTGGTCCGGAGATCTTTCTCTCCGCCGAGGAGACCTTCCTCTGGACTGGAATCTCTTTTCTTTTGGATTGGATTGTTTGTTTCCATCCCAGTTCTTCTTTTGACTGTTTAGGTTATTTTTAATAAATATTTTTTCAGGACTTTCAATTAGTTGGGGCTTCACTGGTATTCCACCCAAACTATCTCTACCTAGTTCTTCATAGGATTTTTCTATAATTCTGGCAATTTCAGCTGGTTGGTCTGCTATATCTGTCTCTTTTAACCTCTGGCGGATCGCCACATTCGCTGCTTCTCCTTTTATGTTGGCTAGTAATATTGCCGAGACCTGCTTGAAGTCTTTTAGTAATTTCATACCGAGAGTTAAAGCGGGTTCTGGACCGTATTCGTCTTGAATTTGTTTTAGCACATCTGGTATTACTGACATAGATGGAACTCCATGTGTTTTTGTGTAAATGGAAGCAAAGACTGTACCCCAAGTGTCACAGTCCTCCACGTGTTGTGCGATTCCCATTGGAAGACAGATAGTCAGAATCCTGTGTTTTTCTACCGGGGTGGTATCTGGAAATACCGCCTCTATTTGGGTGATTTTTTGTGCTAACAAGAATGGTATTTGTTCCCGTTTAGCTGGTACTTTACCTAGGCAGGACTGTATGTTCTGTGGTGTAATTTTATTTGTGTTCCCCTGATGAGGGGTCAGCTGTGGAATTTTAATTACTGGTTGGATAGTTGAAGTCCGCATTACATATTGGACTAATTGTCTATATATTTTAATTAATTGTTTTAGTTGTACTAAAACATCTGCTGCAGACATTCTTTCGATGTCTGGATGTGGTGTGTATCCGGCTAGGACCGGCCACGTTGCTCCTGGTCTACCTAGTGGACCGAGCCTGGTGATGTGATTATTATGTTTTAGGGCGCCATTAAACAAGAGCAGGTGCTCTTGGAATTTGAGTGGTACTTCCACTTCCTCGAAAGGAGTGTACTCATTAGGAGGTTCCTCTATTTTATAATAGTGGAACTCCTTTGTTACAGCATTTGCTGCTGGAAAGTTTATCCATGAATAGAATACCTCTGTCTGCCGATATTCGTGTGCCTCAATTACGAATATGACTGTACCACCTCTTGGTGTCAGTCCATTGTCTATAAGTTTTAACGTTATAGATCTTCTTATGTTGACCGGGATGAGTTTTATATCCGGGTCTGCTTCTTGCATAGTATTATCAGCTTCTATTAGTTCAGCTGCTAATCTAACTCTCTCTCTTTCATCATCACTTTCTGACATTTTACTGTCAGGAAGGTTATTCTGTTTGTTTGCAGATCAGGTTCCTTATGGAAACAAAGATTAGATGCACAATATTTTGGAACAGTGTATCCTTCAACGTTGATTGAACCAAGAACCATACATAGGAGTTCCCTCCTGCGAGGTTTGGCGGATTTTACCTCTCACCCACTCCAGACGTCTTTGGAGTATTATGGGAAAAAAGGGGTCTGAGTGAAAGAGCACGACTGAGTTACTCTAAAGTCTTGCGTTAGTTTTATCGCCTTTCCAAACGTTGGGCGCCATGTAGTGTAGTTCCTATTATCCCAATAGGCTCTGCGCATTGGAATAATACCTCCAATAGTATAGACCTAGACCAGACGTTAACTAGGTCTTCTACTGTCGATATTAGACTTAAAGTTTTGGGTTTGCCAGCTAGCTCAGAGTTCACTAGAAACTTTCTCGAATAGGCAAGGAGGAGTTAAACCTCCCTGGATAGACAAGAAGGGATTTAGTTTCTGACAACCATAGAACATGACAACTTTGCTCTCCCCTAATCAAGAGTGTATCTCTAGAGTCGTGTGAAAACAAAAGACAACTTATTTTACTCAGTCAGTACGTGCATTCTTAGTTTCACCAGATTGTAGAGAAAAGGAAGAGACGGGCGTGTTCAATAGAAGATGTTATTTATTGATCAGTCTCTTTTCTCGTACAAGAGAAATGAATCGATATTATTGCAATACTTATGGTTAAGTAAAGTGCATACAATAAAAGCAGAATTATAAAATAATACTGTAAAAGCATTGATATGGTTTCTAAGCCATATGCTATTTAAAATGGATAGAATATATACATACACATATACATTTAACTAATCGTACTCAACTGGTGCTTCTAACCACGCCTACCCCGGTGTACCTGACCTAAGCCTAATACGTGGGCTGGAGTAGAAAGTAGCAGTTTGAGTTAAGTTTGTTTTTGCCAAGTGACTGACTCAAGAATTCTCTGCAAGGGGTTATTCAGTTCTGTACCTGAGATCTAGGATGGTTGAGGGATGGTATCTCTCGTCTGTGGTCTCGATATTCCAAGCTGCCTGCAAGGGCTGCTCGGAAGCGCCGGAGCTGGATTTCTCGGCAGGAGAAAGGCAGCGTCTCGTTCTCAGCGCGTCAGGAAGGCGGGGCAGCGCCAGTGGGCTTCGCTCTCTGCTGGGCTTCGGCAAGTCTCGCTGCTCCGATCTCGTCACCACCGCGTGTGTTTGCTTAAGGCAATGTCGGTAATATTTATACCTGTAAGGTGCCGAGATTGACGTAAGGATGGACATAGATACGTCAATAAGGATGTCATACGAGCTGGTCGTTAGCACATTCTTTTACTGAAGTTCTTTGAGAAATCAAAACAATGGCCGCAGGGATTTTCCCAGGTTGTCATAGGTTTGATTTGTTTTGAGAACTCCGTATGCCTTATCAGGGGCTGGAGGAATATTGCTTGCCTAATTAGATGGCAAGCGTTATGACCTAATCAGATAACGCGCTCCTGTGCCGTGGTCTGGCTTAATCAGATAACGGTTTCTGCATCATGGGATGGCTGCTAGTTAATTTGTTAACCAGAATAGGGTCAGGAATAGGGGGATCTATACAGAACCTATAGGAATACATCACACCCCAATACC
Organism: Lissotriton helveticus; assembly: GCF_964261635.1. Taxonomy (NCBI): domain Eukaryota; kingdom Metazoa; phylum Chordata; class Amphibia; order Caudata; family Salamandridae; genus Lissotriton; species Lissotriton helveticus. The sequence continues at coordinate 1,257,727,058 of NC_136067.1, forward strand.
ATTCAAACTCTTTTTTAGAGCAGGGGACATGGAGACCGCCCCGTGGACGGGGCAACAACTGGAACAGAGGGACAGGACGGGGTCAACAAGGCCCTCCGATGCAGTGGGGCAACGATGGCGGCAGAGGTCGTGGGATGAAACAAGTTCGATTTCAACCAGAGGAACACGGGGAACGTTCAACCAGGCGCAAGAATTACAGGTGGTAAGGACATCTGAAACACCTGTTATTAATCTGTCATCTCAACAATTCAATGAAGATGAACTTAGGATTTTGAGTAAAGGCCTGTCTTTTGTTCCAACAACTCCTCCGAATTGCTTTAACACAATAATGGAACTTTCCAAGTTTTTCCGGAAGATAAGGCTGCGTTTCTTTTTCAAGAATAGACCACCACCCAAGAATACATCGGTAACTGGATTTAGGGTACCATCTACATTTATACCTCCTACCAACACAATGAGCCACCGAATATTGGCATATGAAAACATCATCACTGGGGAAGTCAAAAAGATCCTGAATGAGAAGACCTATGTGAAGTACAATATTCGCAAGACTGAAAGGAAAGCTTTGGAGACCTTGAAATCCAATTACAATGTCGTGGTTAAGCCAGCTGATAAGGGTGGTGCTATCATAATACAGGATGTATCGAAATACAAAGAGGAGATCTGGCGCCAATTGAGGGATGGAGTGAGTTACAAAAGATTGGCGTCCGACCCCACAAAAGATCTGGCAGCTGAAATCCAGAGGGTAACACAGGAAGGAGTCCAACAAGGGTTCCTAACGGACCATGAATATCAGTACCTGAATCAAAATCATCCCCGTACACCAACCATTTATACCTTACCAAAGGTACATAAAGATATACACAATCCCCCGGGACGACCCATCGTTTCGGGCTGTGGATCGATTCTGGAGCCTTTGTGTCGTTATGTGGACTTTTTTCTCAAACCTTTAGCGGAAGCCACCTCCACATACTTGAGAGATACTACACATACCATAACATTGGTAGATGGCAAATCATTTAATCAGGACGAGGAACTATTGGTGAACTGCGACATTGTGTCGCTATATACGAGTATCCCTCAGGAAGAGGCCTTAATGGTGGCCACTATAGCTCTGGACAGTCGCGAAGCCCCTGTACAAGTTCCTACCTCATTTATTATCCTTCTATTAAAGATTGCTATGATGAGGAATTTCTTCATTTTCCAAAATGTATTCTACCTACAGACGAAGGGCGTGGCAATGGGGGCAGCCTTTGCCCCGGACCTGGCGATTCTCTTCATGTCGTTCTATGAAAATACTTTTGTCATTGGTAACCAGAACCCCTTCCGGCACCATATACAACTTTGGGTGCGTTACATAGATGATGTGCTGATGATTTGGAAGGGAGATAACACCGAACTTGAACGTTTCCACGCCTGGCTTAACTTGCGATCTCTAGACATTCAATTCACGATGCAAGCCAACAACAAGAAGATTGACTTTCTAGATATCACGATTGCGGTAGAGGAAGGCACATTGTTTACCACTCTATATAGAAAACCTGCGGAACGCAATTCATTATTGCAATACTCCAGCCATCACCCACGCAGTCTTCGTGACAACTTGCCTTATGGCCAGTTCCTTCGTGTTCGAAGGAACTGTAGTAGGAAAGAAGACTATATGCAACAGTCAGACATAATGATGGAACGACTAATAGAGAGAGGCTATTCTAAACGGTTAATTAAGCGCTCCAGGAAGAGGGCATGGTTTTGCCATCGGGAAATCCTCTTGGAACCTACTACACGTATTTGCCAAGCAGAAAAGCGTATGATTTGCGTCACGACTTTTTCAACCAAGAGCAACGCCATAAAAAAGACAATTAACAAACATTGGGGCCTTATTGCTGATGATCTGGAGAGCCCTATCGTACCAATGCACGCTTTCAAAAAAGCAAGGAATGTGAAAGACTATGTAGTTTCATCCTTCCTAGAGTGCCCACCGGAACCCACCCTGGCCTCATGTTGGAAACAACCACCTGTTGTTGGACACTTTAGATGTGGGAATTGTAAAGCTTGCCCTTCAACTATTCAATCCAAAGAATTGATCTATAAGAACCACCAACACACTTATAAAAGTCACACGAATTGTAACACCAAGAATGTGATTTATGGTATAATCTGCCCATGTGATCTCATCTATGTGGGCCAGACACAGCAGCGTGTTAAAGCTAGATTTCTATCACACTGTAGCAGAATCAGATGTAAGGTACCTGGGGCACCCCTTGTTGAACATTGTGAAAAACACAACCATTTGCCGGAATCATTGAAATGGTTGGTTCTGGAGCATGTAACACTAGGCCCAAGGGGTGGAGATATGTCCAGTATTTTGAACTTAAGAGAGATGAAGTGGATACATATCTTTAACTCTGTAGCTGAGGGCCTCAATGAATCAGAAAGCAGTTTTGTACAATTAGCCAATCTTTGATTATATGTTCCCAAAAAGTCCTGATGTGAATCCATGAATCCCCTATTTATGGAAGCTGGTTGAGCTCCATTTATGTATTTCCTTCAGAGTCTTCTGTTTTCGATTCTATCAGCAACAGTACAATCATAGGATTGCCGGGACATATAAATATAATTACTATACATCTGGAGAAAGGTATACTATCATGATAATATGGACTCTATATCTCTATCTATACGGTCCTTTTTCAATAGGTATAGATGTCGACATAAAAACCATCAATGGTAGGAGTTACACTATCCTATGAGACAGGTGCACTCTAACCCCTTTTTTGGTTAATACATGTACCTTGACATATGCAATATTTTGTAATGTAGAAATGCAAAAAATCTAATTCTATGGCCTAATGTTAAACTTGGTAATGTATTGATGTTCAACATCATATGAGTCGAATGTCTTTAGTCTATTAATTTTGGAATTTGGTCCATCTTTGTTCAAAAGAGGGGATGTCTAATGTACAAGTTTATTAACCTCAATAGTTCTCAGACAGGTATGCACTTACAACTTGTACACAGTGGTTCATTTTGGATTATACTCGTTGATATGTTAAGTAGATTTGGTTTATGATTTACTGCTCCAACTTTATTTCTGGTAAATAATAATGAATTACCTTCTCCGATTTACTAAGTTGTAAATATGAGCACACTTAGACCAACACGGAACGTGTGGTGTAAATCTTTTTTTGAGTTTCATTACTCCTCTGGCAGCTGGCTCCACCCTTTTAAAATATACTTTTAAAATATACCAGAAAGTAAGTGCACCTACGCTGCTGTGTACATAGGCCAATATATTTGGATAAGGAATTACTGTTCCAACTTTATTTTTAATACATGATATTTTATTACTTTCTCCGATTTACCAAGTTGTAAATATGAGCTCACATGAACCAACACGGAACGGGGGGTGCGAGTCTTTTTTCAAGTTTCATTACTTTCTGGCAGCGAGCTCCACCCCTTTAAAGTAAACCAGGAAGTAAGTGCACCTACGCTGTTCATGACGGAGCATGGTGTATCTGGACATTATTTGGATTGTTTCTCCTTCCGGGGTCCTCCAATTCGCTTAAGGTAAACTATACAGCGCATTTTATGTTCATTAAATGCGACATGCAATTAGCGATTTCCCGATACTTATTGGTTCCTCTAACCTTTTGACAGGAACCTTGGTCGAATCACACCCGATTTGACACTTTGCCAGATATATTTGAAAAAAGAGAAAAAAAGAAAAAAGAAAACAAGACAGTAAGGTTCTTTACCGGGTTGCGTTTCCCTCCTTGTTTAGACATGGGGAGACACGAAATTTCTTTTCCGTCAGTTACCAAGCATTCTATCAGGCTCATATATTCGGTTTTTTTAGGGACAAACCCACACAGATTGGTGGTTTCTCTTGGAACTGGGCAGCAATTGGTAGTGACGCCCTGCAATAACTTGGTCCGATCAACAGGGTAGAACCCTCGGTAGGCCCCTTTTTGTTGAATCTTGCGTAATTATGCAGTATTTAGAAGTTGGGTACCGCTATCTAGATATATCATTGATCTGCTCCTATTGTTTTATTTTCCCTCCTACTGCAGAATGAATACACTTGGTTTTAATAAACTTGAAGTGAACGTCACAGTCTACCCTCATAAGTGCTGTCTATAGTTGATCTTCTCTTACGGCCACTGAAATCAATACTAGTGGTAAGCCTGATATTGTGAACAATACCTACTACACTATAACTAAGACCTTATGCCCGTGTATGACGGATTCCCCTTTCCTATTCTAAAGGTCACGAATTTTACAAACGCCCAGGATTTTTACCGCCCTTGATACGAAGCCCTTAACGGGACCTTAGAACTCAGAGGTAGGCCTTTCTTCAGAATAACATGGATAGCTCCAACTAATATGTTTATCTAACAGGCCACGATTGGCAATTCTGTGCGATTTGAAATAACACAGTGGGGCCTTTTAGTATTTGGGTAATTACCACTGCAAATGACCAATCAATTGTATCTCGAACTGGGTAGACTTAGGCTATATGTTGGTAATATGTAGTGTGCAGTTTTTTCTGTGCTATATATAATTAGTATGTCTTCTACAAATTTCTGTTCCCATATTGTATAAATGTTGTGTATAGAAAAAACTCCTTTGACAACACGTTTTTAATTGTTGAAATTGTTCTCTTTGTTTTCCGCCCTCCGTGTAATAACTAACAGGAGCGTGCTGTGTTAAATTTAAAACAATTCTTTTTGACTACTCCCTAGGAGGTTGCCCACCCACAACTCCTATTGTCCTGAAGAAGACCCGCACTGTAAGGACTACTTCCCTACCTAGACTACGGGTCGAAACGTTGACTGTTCAACTACGACCAATCTCCTACCCCAAGCAGGACCTTAATGGTCTAATTGGATTTTGGTTTTGTGTACTAATTATATGTTGGACTCTTTGGGAGCCGTATGAGGTGGCCCTTTGGCTAAAGGGACCACAGCTATTGAAGTTTTTGAATTGTAAATAATATTTGCCACTGGATGAATCGGATTATCCCTTGACCCCACCTTGTCCCTGACACTACCCTCACTTTTTCCTCCCTCCCGTTGTGAATGTGGGCACGCGCATTAAGTATCAATCATTTATGTATGTAAATATGTGTATGATGCATTTAAACCAGTGAAAGGAAATCATGCAAATTTGAATAAAACTTTTTTGCTTCCACTAGCTTTGCTCCCTAAATTAACTGTGCATTAAGATATAACTTTATTTTACTCTCTTTACTGTCGGGGACCCTTTCCCTTTGTTCTTGCAGATGCCGAGCATGATATCCTGTGGAGTGAATCCAACCTTTCCTGCTGCAGACAAGACCTTTTCTGTTGGGTGTAGGGTTGGTGGCAAAATGTAATCATCCCTGGACAGACTCTACATCTGAATAAGGTGTGTGATGGGTGGCACTTGGCGGAACTGGCCTAATTTTAAATAAAGATTTAAAGGCTATGGGGCTAATTTACAAGCACTACTTTACACCACCCGTACATCACTTTTCCCATGTTAAAATTGAGGCAAATGTGGCACAAGGGGCTTGTAAATAAGCCCCTGTGTATTTGTCACCTTTTGTCACACCTTTTCCTCCTTCTCGCCGCTTGCTATGGCTGTATCACTTTTGAGCTGCAGGGGCAGGATTCTGAGATCGATGCATATATCTAGCTTGGTGCTGGGGGCAACCACTTCTGGGCTCAAACAAGTCAGTAAAATAGCACAGCAGCTGCTTAGCCTCCATGCTGAAGCGGAGCCCTGGGAGAGCCGTGGTGAGGTGAATTTTAAACTGCGTCAAATTCACATTAACCCCTTCGCTGCGGTGGCAATTCCGCCGCAGCGCTAGGGGGGTGGGGCGGCCGCCCGGTGCTCCCATGCTCGTGACGGAACCGTTCTGTCACGAGCCTCGGGTGCGCTGTGCTTATGACGGAGCGGTTCCGTCACGGCCCCGCCCGCTCAATGGAACGTCCAGCGCTGGCGCGCCGAGCGGGCCGTGACGGAACCGCTCCATCATCAGCACAGCGCGTCCGTGGCTGGTGACGGAGCGGTTCCGAAACCAGCATGCATGTGGTTAGAGGAAACGAGTTATGAAATGCATGAGCTGGGATCCGTTAAGATTCACTGATGTCCTGAATTCATTTATGTGGTATGGAGGAGAGACATGTCCCTCAGCATTCATTGACACTTCTGTTGCTCAAAGAAGGACAGGTAAGCTTGGAATGTGTCATGCGCCCCACCGCATGCTCAGCAATTAAATGGAAGCTTACCTTTAACACACACAGCACACGTATGCTATTTAAGCATTCACTCAAGATATTAAGGAAATATCAGGGTTTAAAGCAATACGTAGTTGGGCAACCTTCCCCTTGTGCCTCCTTTTGCCATCTACGTGCATGTATTTGCATCCTCTAGGGATGATGTTTACTTGGTGCAGTGTGCCACAAACATCCTGTTTGAAATTGATGAACTCTCTTATAGACTATTAAAACAAACACAAGAGATATTTATATACATCACACATCCTGATTTGGGTCATGCCTCTCCAACCGGTTCGTCTCAGCCCTTTTAGAGATCCCCCCAGTTTTTTCATCCCACTTAAAGCCCTGGCCCTCCCAATTGCATGCACATAAGTCTGTGGGATATGAGTTTGGTAGCACCCTCCTTTGGTGCATGTAGGCAGTCTGGCAGCGAAGCCCTCTGGCACTCTCCTCCTTCTGCAGAATCAGGACTCTGTGGCACCTTTCACATGCACATATACATAGTCGCCCAACACTAGCGTCCATCCCTGTTTTAATGCACACAGGGTGTGGGGAGCAGGCACTTGGAGCACATTACAAGAGTACATGCACACGGACTGGCAGCTGAGCCCCCCCCCCCCCCACATGTCTCCCCCATGCTTACACACTTGACTCATTACCCAATGGCACATTTTATGTGCATATATAGAGTGGGCCACCCTACTGGAGTATGTGCACGCAGATTTGCAGCAGCGCCGTGTGGCGTGCCCCCTTCCCCCACATGCACACATGCTTGAAAGTACAAGGTCCGGGCTCAGGAACTTTCGGCTGCCTACCAGGGCACATGTACACCGACACCCCGTGGCTCCAAATTCCCATTTGCATACACACAGGGTGTGGGATCAGGGATTTTGAACACCCTACCAGGGCACATGTAAACAGGGCACATGTATTCCAGATTGCACACACACAGGGTGTGGGATCAGGGTCTTGGGGTGTCAGTTTCATTTGCATATCGCGATAACTATACTCCATAGTAATAGTTGGTGTATTTCGTATGTCCAAGGGAGAAGGCCCTACTCACATGTCGGTACCACCACAGCATATAGAGGTGGATGGCCCTTGTGGCATCATGGTGGCTAGTAATTTCTCCATGGTGGAAGGCTCTCGAGTGAGGTATGCAGCTCATGTTCAATACAATTGTGTGGCTTAAAAAAAAAAAATTACTTAACCCGTAGTTGATATTTTCAAATTCTGGAATGCTGCTTGTTTAGTTTTGTGATGCAGTGGCTGCAAGCTAGAATTACTTTGTGACTAAGGGCCCGATGTAGGTCGGTCGGTAACGGCCGAAAATCTGCATTTTCAGCCGTTACCGATCGGTAAATAGGTGATTGGCATGTAGGGGGCTTTATTTTACCGAATCGGTAAAATTAGCGATTCGGTAATTTTACCGATTCGGTAAAATAAAAAATCTGTAAATTTACCGAATCTGAGCCACCCATATGTAGGTGGGACTCTTCAGAGTCCCAGGAGCCTTACCGAATCGGTATTTTACCATCAAATCCAATTTGATGGTAAAATACCGATTCCGGTGTGCATGCACATGTGTGCATGCACACCTATGCCATGTGACAGGCAGACCTGCCCTTAGGGCATGTATGCCTGCCACATGGCACCCGAGCCTGTTTTGGGGGTGCCAGAGGGTGTCAAAGTGACACCCCCTGCACCCTTGTGAAAATCGGTATTTACCGATTCGGTAAATACCGAATCGGTAATGCCCATTCATTCCTATGGGCTTCAAAGCCCATAGGAATGCATGGGCATTACCGATTCGGTATTTACCGAATCGGTAAATACCGAAATCATCCGATTCGGTATTCCAGCACATCTGGAATACCTACATGTCGACCCCATAGATTTACCGATTTTTAATTACCAAATCGGTAAAATTCGGTAATTTAAAATCGGTAAATCTATTTCACCTACATCTGGCCCTAAATGAGTTTACTCCAAGGCGCTATGCAGGCGAATATCCTACAATATTCTATGGTGCTGGGAGCTTAGTTATGAGATACAATGTTCAGGTTTATTTGAAATTGTGTTTGATTAATTTCGTAAAATTACTTTCACAATTTCTTGCCATATTTATTGGTCAATACATGAGCTGTTGCTTATGTTTATCGGTCTTGATGACTTTAGCAAGGTAAATCTTCTGGGAATTTTTTTATTCTGAAAAACATTATCTTTTGATCATAACACACCAAGTTATCCTACCATTTCACTTACCGTGTTTTAAATCGAGTGTTATTAATTACAAGTGAAATATGCTGAAATATAAACATCACCTATAACATGCCATCATCATTTACATCGTATTGTATTTATCCCAGGATAATGTGCTGCATAGTTAAACACTTACAAGTTCCAAAAGGAGAGACCTATTGGCTATGTCAAAGCTTGTTTTTTATTGAAGGATAGCGGTGCCGTGAAGCCACCCTCCCCGTGCCTTATTAGGCCCTGGGTACCCCATCCCACAGGCTGTTTTTTTGTTTTATTTAAATTAAGGGGGCGGGCCCCACCTCCCTGAGCCATTATCGGTTCCGGGCAACCCATCCGAATGGTGCCTGCATTACTTAAATATGGGTGCCCACCTAGGGCACCCATCATAAACCCCAGGCACCGCTGCCCCAGCCGGCTACCCACATGCAGTGGGAGCTAGCACTGCTCCCTTCCCGCAGGAGCAGCTATGCTGCTTCCTCTAGGTGCCAGCAATATTTTGATCAGTTTCCCTGCCCGCATCAGGGCGGGCAGGGAAACAGATCAAAAGTCAGCTACCATCAGGCGGGAGCAAACCCAGGTTTCTGTGCCCACTCAGGTGCAGTCAAGGAAATCGATGTGTCCCGGGGGGGGCGCGTCCACTTGGACACAGCATGTGAGCAGGCCTAGGGGAAAGGGGTCCCCTGGGCCATTAATGATTTGGGAAAGGGGGACGTGCAACCTTCATTCCCTTAAGAAATATAGTGGTCTTTGGGAGTTGGGGTTCCAAGGGCTGAATACAGCCAGGGGAGGGCAGCTGTGTGCCCCCCTCCTCTAAAAATTACCTCACGCCAGGGGGATGGGGTTGCCAGGCCAAAAAGCGACTCAGATGGGGGGGGGGCACATACCCCTCTCTCCTTAAAAAAATTCTTCAGGCCCCAGGGGATGTGCTCCCGGAAACAAAAATGCATGTCCTAGTGGACATGCCATCTGCGTGTCCTTCACATGACGTCCTCCATGAGACCTCTTCTGTCCTTGGTGGTTTATGGAATGCTTCAAGCATATTTTCTTCTTGCTCAAGATGAATTTAGCCCCGCCCCTCTTTCTGCGTGTCACTAAAGCAATAATGGACTGGTGGGTTCTTTCTGGCCTGTAATCAGTACAATCACCTAGAGCTGTCCAGACTGATCTGATATGGGACCCCTTACTCCTGAGCCCGACCGCACTTGACACCAACTGGAAGATGCACTTTCAAGGTTGGAGGAGTGTTGCAAAGTCATCCTGTGCCCTGGGCACCCCCAACTTCTTTTTGCTGACTGGAACTGGTGGTAACTGAGTCTGACTGACCCTGGGCTCTGTTTAACCAGGCCCAGGGCCAGTGCCAAGCTAAAAGGAACACATTAGAACACAGTTCAGACACCCAACATACACTAGGGTACACTATAGTATGGTGGGGTACCCCTGTAGCTGGCATGACCTACCATCTAAGCCCCTAGTATGTAATAGGGCAGGGAATTGAAACTACCTAGAAGTCGCCAGTATCCTGGAGCATGGCAGTTTAGAGGCCAGCAGATTCTCTGCATCAGCATGTGTGCAGTGCTGAAGCCTGAGGTCAGTTTAAAAACTGCACTGGTGGCCAGGACAGCTTTTTAAACCTTAAATTGTGCCCAAACTCGACTTTGGGGATAGGGGCCCTTAAAAATTAAAAACCTACCATGTTTTTGCATATTAGGGACCCTCAGGGTCACCCCTAGGTATCCCAGGGGTGGGGGGTCAGTTATCTATAAGGAGCGCCCTTATAAAATGAGTTTTTAGAAGCCTGGGTAAAGTGAAATTTTACATTTCACTCCCCACATTGTCTTAAAGAGATGCTCAAATTCGACTTTGATGCTGGAAGAATTGGGTAAGGGTGATCTGCAATATTTCTGCAGATTCAGAACCCCTGAAGTCTCCCCTAGTTGCACAGGGGGTGGGGGTCCGGTAGAAATTTGGGAAATACTTATAAAATATGGTTTTATAAGCCCTGGTGCTACAAAAGTGGCGGAAGTCATTTTCCCCATTGCAAACCACATGGCCCGTAGGTTAACATGTTAGGAAGTGATTGATTAATACATATTGATAGGAGAGGACTAGCCGGACCATTCAAAGACTTCCCAGAATGGTCGTAGTAAATCCAACAATATTATATTGTTGAATTTCTCCTAAAGTGTACATACAATAAGTTATGAGACTTTCTTGTTTGTAAGTCCAAATTCAGCCTTTCAGTGGTCTGCCCTGATTGGTCAGATTTAAGTGGATTAGCCAGGCTGCTGGGAGGGCAGTGATCTGTTCTATAGGAATTTCAGGCCAGGAGGTGGTGTCGTAAACTACGCTCTTCAAAGGCAAGAGGGGAGGCCTGGGTTTTAGTCCACAATGACAGTCGTGACCTAGAGTCAGGACTAGGCTTAAGAAAGGAATTTGCAGATGTTACTGGGATGGTCCATGGAAATGAGATATCCCAGGGTGTGTGTTTATCCAGCTCTTACCTCCTTGCTGGAAAATCAGCCATTATGGATTTGGAAGGATGATGCATTCTAGGACAAACTAATGCCACACTCCACAGGATGTGGTCATAACTAGGAGGAGTTGCCCTGCTCTCATTGGTCAGCAGTGACCTGGTGCTTGACCCAGAGAATTTTGAATAAGTATCTGAGGGGGCAGAGCCCTCCAGATCTGCTGCTTGAAACTGAATGAAGCAAGAAGTGCCCTGCTGAAGATTTTGCTGTGTGCAAGGAACTCTAAGGCATGACCTATGAAGACTGCACCATCTGAAACTACAGCCCTGTGGATTACCTTGCTGCCAAAAGACTCAAGAGTGGAAACTCCCTGCAAGCTACAGGTTAACAGAGCTCACCTGGACAGCCCCACAAAGAATTCCAAGCCTGGAGTACAGTGGATTTGTAAGGGTTTTGTTCAAGTGGATTGCGGTATTGAAGTTTCACACTTTCAAGGACCCTCTTGGAGATTCCAGAACCTTGGATTGTGTGTTGGATACTTTGGGACCTGCAAGCAGAACGCGAGGAAGGTGTTCTAACTGGACCCCGCTTGCTGAAGAAGGCGGCCCACTACAGTGGTGAGAATTCTTCAGAAAAATTTATAAAGGTGTGTCCCTGACAGAGAAAACAAAAAGACTTAAAGGGGCGCTGTTGGTTTCTAAGCACTAGAAAGTGACTAATTCTTAAAAATTCATATATCAGGTTCCCTACAGTGGATTATTTTCGTTTTAGTGTCATTTAAAAGATAACAATATTACCTATTTTTATAAATTGGTGTTGGATTTTTATTTTGTGCTAAGTCTTAATTATTTATTGAAATGGTGTTTTTGAATGCTTTACATACCTGTCTTTGAAGTTAAGCCTGTCTGCTTGCAGCCACGTTACCAAGGGTTGAGCAAAGGAATCATTTTCTAAGACCTATGCTGAGTCCTATCATGTGTTAGTGGCCTTATTGCCAGTGGCAGACCTACATTTGCCCCTACCAATAACCCACTTTCCAACATTTGGTGTTCAGCGGTGCGGATGAGGACTTGTGTTTAAAAAGTACACCTTTCAGTGAATATTTTAAGATTATAAAAATCCTCTAAATTGCCTTAGAACAAAACTTTTAAGTGTGATTTTTGGAATTTGGACTAAACTGTTTTTAATCCATTGTTTTGATTTTTCCAAATTGTTCTAAGTCTATTGTGCCCTGGAGCTGGACCTGGCTAAACTGTCCCAGTTTAAGATGGCGGATCTTAGAGAACAGTGTAGGCTTAGGGGACTGCGTCCTGCAAAGAAGATGAGGAAGGCAGGGTTGCTTGAGTCCCTAAAGGCCTGGGCCAGGGCAGCGGAGGAGAACCCAAGGGGGTGGGAAGATGTTCCCCCCAACCTTACCCGAGAGGGGGGTGTGGATGAGACCTTTCCCATTGCGACTAGTGTTAGCCAGGTGAATCAAGGTGGTGGTGGGAGTGGGGAAGGGTCCCTTACTCAGGTACCACTTCTGTCCCTTGCAGAGAGACAGCTTCAGGCTCAATTAGAGTTGATTGCCTTGGAGAAGGAGAAATTAGAATTGGCTAAGAGAAAGTGGGAGAGGGAGGAGAAAAGGAATGGTGGCAGCGAAAGTGAAGAAGATGCTGAGATGTCCAGGGGTGGTAGATTTGAACCTAAACTTCCCACTGAGGGAGATGACATTGACAAGTGGCTAGCAGCTTTTGAGAGGGCTCTTAAAATGAGTAGGGTCGACTCTAGATATTGGGGTGCACTGGAGTTGATTCCAGTAGCTGGGAGGGATAGGCTCCTGACCCTGAAGGGAGAGGATGCAGAATCATACCAGCAGATGAAGGCATGCTTAGTCAAGAGATTTGGGGCTAGATGTAGGTAAATATATTTTACCACTTCTTAAATACCGAATTTTACCGATTCGGTATTTAAGAAGTGGTAAAATAGAGGGGGGGAGATGTAGGTAATTTCAGATGTGGAATTACCGAATCGGTAATATTCGGTATTTACCGATTCGGTAAATACCGAATCGGTATTTCCTATTGATTCCTATGGGCTGTGAAGCCCATAGGAATCAATGGGAAATACCGATTCGGTAATTACCGAATCGGTAAATACCGCATTCTGCAAGGGTGCAGGGGGTGTCACTTTGACACCCTCTGGCATCCCAAAAATTGACATGTGCGCCATGTGGCACACAGACATGCCCTAAGGGCATGTCTGTCTGTCACATGGCATAGGTGTGCATGCACACATGTGCATGCACACCTGAATTCGGTATTTTAACACCCAATTGGATTGGGTGGTAAAATACCGAATTTGTAGGGCCTTTGGGACTCAGAAGAGTCCCACCTACATCTGAGATTTACCGAATCGGTAAAAATACCGATTCGGTATTTTACAGAATCGGTAAATTTACCGAATCGGTAAATTTACAGATTCTGTAAAAATGCGCCCCTACATCCCAAAAACCCATTTACCGGTCGGTAACAGCCGAAATCGGCCGTTACCGGTCGGTAAATGGCTCCTACATCTGGCCCTTGGTCTGACTCCAGAACAGTACAGGGTGAAAGTTAGAGGCACGCAGAAATTGAGTTCAAAGTCTTGGGTAGACTTTTTGGATGTTTCAGTAAAGGCACTGGAAGGCTGGATTGTTGGTAACAAAGTTGACACATATGAGGGATTGTATAATTTGTTTTTGAAAGAACACATTTTGACTCATTGTGCAGAAGAGAAGTTACACCAGTATCTAGTGGACAGACCCCAGAGAGCTGGGGGAATCAGCTGATGAGTGGGTGAGAACCCGGGTTTCCATTCAGCAGCAGGTGGGTGACCAGAAGAAAGGAGGACAGGTCCCTCCCCAGGGGAAAGCCCAGGGAAATGAAGGTCAAAATCCTAAGGAGTCCTCCAAAGACCCACAAAAACCTGCACAAGGAGGGGGGGCCCGAGCCAACCCAAATTCAAAGGGAGGGGGTTTCAGGGAAAGCCTGGTAGGTTCTTTGATCCCTCAAAGTTGGTTAAGTGCTTTGACTGTAACCAGCCAGGGCATAAGCAGGGAGATGCTGTCTGCGCCAAGAAGCTCCCCCCTAAGGTGCCATCCACAGGGATTGCCAGTGTCAGTGTAGGGGTGCAGGGTGGTGTACAGAACAGGCAGGTGGTGGAAGCAACCTTAGTGTCCCTGGGTGGGGTGAGTATTGCCACCCTTGCTGCCTTACCTCCAAACATGGACAAGTACAGGCAGAGGCCTAAAGTGAATGGGACTGAGATTGAGGCTTTCAGAGACACTGGGGCTAGTGTAACTATGGTCCTGGATAAACTGCTGCCGCCAGAGAGGTTGTTACCTGGTGAGTTTCACCAGGTGACATATGCAGACAGCACTACCAAACTCCATCCCATGGCTGTGGTGGATTTGGAATGGGGAGGTGTGACAGGCCCTATGAAGGTAGCTGTGTCAGAGGTGCTTCCGGTCCAGTGTTTACTGGGCAATGATCTTGAAGCCTCTGCGTGGTCAGAGGTGGCGAGAGGACTCCATATGAAAATATTGGAGCTCCCTGAGTGGGTATGTGCTGTGACTAGGTCACAGACTAGCCAGAAGGGAGGGGCTGGACACTTGGACCCTGGAACAAAGGGCCAAGCATCCAACAACAAGGGCACTGGGTCTGGTGAGCCAGCCCCGGGAACTCCAGAGGTGCAGGAAGAATCTAACCCTGATGGGGAGGATCTGGCCTCTGAGGAAGGGACTCCATCCCTGACAGAGCTGTCAGATTTGGCAGAACTGACAGGAGCAGGTGGACTCTCCAGAGAGGAGTTCAGTCAGGGACAGCGTGACTGTCCCACCCTTGAGAGCTTGAGGCGGATTGCTTCTAAGCAAGAGGAAGAGGATGACAGTGGGTTTCATAAACTCTACTGGGAAGATGGACTGCTTTATACTGAGGCCAGAAACCTCAAGGAGGGGGCCACCAGGAGATTGGTGGTGCCCCAGAAGTACAGAGAGTTCATCCTGACTTTGAGTCACGATATCCCCTTGGCAGGACATTTGGGACGGACAAAGACATGGAACCGGTTGGTGAACCATTTCTACTGGCCCAATATGTCTGAAAAGGTAAAGGAGTTTTGCAGCTCCTGTGTCACCTGTCAGGCCAGTGGCAAGGCAGGGGGCAAGACAAGGGCTCCCTTAATACCACTGCCAGTGGTTGGGGTTCCTTTTGAAAGGGTGGGGATGGACATTGTTGGTCCCCTGGACCCACCCACTGCATCAGGGAATAGGTATATCCTAGTGGTAGTTGACCATGCTACTAGATACCCTGAAGCCATACCTCTTAGAACCATTGATGCACCTGTAGTGGCTAGAGCACTGCTTGGCGTGTTCACCAGAGTGGGTTTTCCAAAAGAGGTGGTGTCAGACAGGGGCACAAACTTCCTGTCCAGCTATCTGACTGCTATGTGGGATGAGTGTGGTGTCAACTACAAGTTCACCACCCCCTATCACCCACAAGGAAATGGTCTTGTTGAGAGATTCAACAAAACCCTGAAGGGCATGATAAATGGGTTGTCAGAGAAACTCAGGAGGAGATGGGATGTTCTCCTCCCATGCTTACTGTTTGCATACAGGGAGGTGCCACAGAAAGGGGTTGGTTTCAGTCCTTTTGAGTTGGTGTTTGGTCACCCTGTGAGGGGGCCATTGAGCCTGCTAAGAGAGTCTTCAGAGAAGCCTCTTAAAGAAGCTAAGGACAATGTGCTTGATTACGTGCTAGGCCTGAGATCTAGAATGGCAGAGTACATGTACAAGGCAAACAGGAAACTGGAGGCCAGCCAGGAGCTAATGAAGCACTGGTATGATCAAAAAGCTACTATGCCTGAGTATACTCCAGGACAGTTGGTGTGGGTGTTGGAGCCTGTGGCTCCCAGGGCCCTCCATGACAAGTGGAGGGGGCCCTATCCAATCTTAGAAAAGAAAGGTGAGGTTACCTATTTGGTTGACCTTGGCACCCCCAGGAACCCTCACAGGGTCCTGCATGTGAATAGATTGAAACCACACCATGACAGGGCAGACATGACCATGTTACTGGCCACTGATGAGGGTGTGGAGGAGGAAACTGAGCCTGTGCCCGTCCTCCTCTCCACCAATGTGCGAGATGGGTCAGTGGAGGGAGTTGTGTTCTCTCCCAAGTTGACAGACCAGCAGCACTGAGACTGTAAGCAGGTGCTGGAGCAGTTTGCTGGCCTGTTCTCTCTGACCCCAGGCATCACTGAGTGGTGTGTGCACCACATTGACACTGGTGACAGCCGACCTGTCAAAAATAAAATGTACAGGTCGTCTGACCATGTCAGAGCCAGCATTAAAGCTGAGGTTGCTAAGATGCTGGAGCTGGGGGTAATTGAACCGTCTGAGAGTCCATGGGCCAGTCCAGTGGTACTGGTACCTAAACCTAATCCTCAGGGGGGACCCAAGGAGTTAAGGTTCTGTGTGGACTACAGAGGTTTGAATGCAGTCACAAAGACGGACGCTCACCCTATACCTAGAGCTTATGAGCTCATTGATAGGTTAGGGGCTGCTAAGTACCTGAGTACTTTTGATTTGACTTCAGGTTACTGGCAGATTGCCCTCACTGATGGAGAAAAGGAGAGGTCAGCATTCTCCACACCAGAGGGACATTATCAGTTCAAGGTAATGCCCTTTGGATTAAAGAATGCACCTGCCACCTTCCAAAGGTTGGTGAACAGGGTCTTATCTGGTTTGGAACAGTTCAGTGCAGCTTACCTGGATGATATAGCTGTATACAGTTCTACCTGGGGGGATCACTTAAACCACCTAAGGGAAGTGCTTCAGGCCATGCAACAGGCAGGCCTGACTATTAAGGCATGCAAGTGCCAAATAGAGCAGAGTTCTGTGGTGTACCTGGGCCACCTGGTAGGTGGGGGCCATGTACAGCCTCTCCAAGCTAAAATACAAACTATTTTGGATTGGACAGCTCCTGTTACCCAGACTCAGGTCAGGGCATTCCTTGGACTGACAGGGTACTATAGAAGTTGTGTTCAAAATTATGGGACCATTGTGGGGCCCCTAACAGAACTGACTTCTAAAAAGAGGCCCAAAAAGGTGATTTGGACCCCAGAGTGTCAGAAGGCTTTTGCCACTCTGAAAGCTGCTATGTGTTCAGCACCAGTGTTACTGGCCCCTGACTACACAAAAGAATTTGTAGTTCAGACTGATGCTTCAGAGCAAGGGATTGGTGCAGATTTGTCACAGCTGAATGAAGGGGGCCTTGACCAGCCAGTTGCCTTTATTAGCAGGAGGCTTCTTCCCAGAGAGCAGAGGTGGAGTGCCATTGAGAGAGAGGCCTTTGCTGTGGTGTGGTCACTGAAAAAGTTGAGACCATATTTGTTTGGGACTCACTTTCGTGTTCAAACTGACCACAGGCCTCTCAGGTGGCTCATGCAGATGAGAGGGGAGAATCTCAAGCTGTTAAGGTGGTCCATTTCCCTACAGGGAATGGACTTTACAGTGGAACACAGACCTGGGGTTGCCCATGCCAATGCAGATGGACTTTCCAGGTTTTTCCACTTAGCAGATGAGGATTACCAGGGTGTAGGTTAGTAACCCATTACCTTTCGTTTGGGGGGGGGGGGGCTATGTTGCAAAGTCATCCTGTGCCCTGGGCACCCCCCAACTTTTTGCTGACTGGAACTGGTGGTAACTGACTCTGACTGACCCTGGGCTCTGTTTAACCAGGCCCAGGGCCAGTGCCAAGCTAAAAGGAACATATTAGAACACAGTTAAGACACCCAACATACACTAGGGTACACTATAGTATGGTGGAGTACCCCTGTGGTTGGCATGACCTACCATCTAAGCCCCTAGTATGTAATAGGGCAGGGGATTGAAACTACCTAGAAGTCTCCAGTATCCTGGGGCATGGCAGTTTAGAGGCCAGCAGATTCTCTGCATCAGCATGTGTGCAGTGCTGAAGCCTGAGGTCAGTTTAAAAGCTGCACTGGTGGCCAGGACAGCTTTTTAAACCTTAAATTGTGCCCAAACTCGACTTTGGGGGTAGGGGCCCTTAAAAATTAAAAACCTACCATGTTTTTGCATATTAGGGACCCCCAGGGTCACCCCTAGGTATCCCAGGGGTGGGGTGTCAGTTATCTATAAGGAGCGCCCTTATAAAATTAGTTTTTAGAAGCCTGGGTAAAGTGAAATTTTACATTTCACTCCCCACATTGTCTTAAAGAGGTGCTCAAATTCGACTTTGATGCTGGAAGAATTGGGTACGGGTGATCTGCAATATTTCTGCAGATTCAGAACCCCTGAAGTCTCCCCTAGTTGCACAGGGGGTGGGGGTCCGCTAGAAATTTGGGAAATACTTATAAAATATGGTTTTATAAGCCCTGGTGCTACAAAAGTGGCCCAAGTCATTTTCCCCATTGCAAACCACATGGCCCATAGGTTAACATGGTAGGAAGTGATTGATTAATAAATATTGATAGGAGAGGACTAGCCGGACCATTCAAAGACTTCCCAGAATGGTCGTAGTAAATCCAACAATGTTATATTGTTGAATTTCTCCTAAAGTGTACATACAATAAGTTATGAGACTTTCCTGTTTGTAAGTCCAAATTCAGCCTTTCAGTGGTCTGCCCTGATTGGTCAGATTTAAGTGGATTAGCCAGGCTGCTGGGAGGGCAGTGATCTGTTCTATAGGAATTCCAGGCCAGGAGGTTGCGTCGTAAACTACGCTCTTCAAAGGCAAGAGGGGAGGCCTGGGTTTTAGTCCACAATGACAGTCGTGACCCAGAGTCAGGACTAGGCTTAAGAAAGAAATTTGCAGATGTTACTGGGATGGTCCATGGAAATGAGATATCCCAGGGGGTGTGTTTAGCCAGCTCTTACCTCCTTGCTGGAAAATCGGCCATTATGGATTTGGAAGGATGATGCATTTTGGGACAAACTAATGCCACACTCCACAGGATGTGGTCATAACTAGGAGGAGTTTCCCTGCTCTCATTGGTCAGCAGTGACCTGGTGCTTGACCCAGAGAATTTTGAATAAGTATCTGAGAGGGACAGAGCCCTCCAGATCTGCTGCTTGAAACTGAATGAAGCAAGAAGTGCCCTGCTGAAGATTTTGCTGTGTGCAAGGAACTCTAAGGCATGACCTATGAAGACTGCACCATCTAAAACTACAGCCCTGTGGATTACATTGCTGCCAAAAGACTCAAGAGTGGAAACTCCCTGCAAGCTACAGGTTAACAGAGCTCACCTGGACAGCCCCACAAAGAATTCCAAGCCTGGAGTACAGTGGATGTGTAAGGGTTTTGTTCAAGTGGATTGCGGAATTGAAGTTTCACACTTTCAAGGACCCTCTTGGAGATTCCAGAACCTTGGATTGTGTGTTGGATACTTTGGGACGTGCAAGCAGAACGCCAGGAAGGTGTTCTAACTGGACCCCGCTTGCTGAAGAAGGTGGCCCACTACAGTGGTGAGAATTTTTCAGAACAATTTATAAAGGTGTGTCCCTGACAGAGAAAACAAAAAGACTTAAAGGGGCGCTGTTGGTTTCTAAGCACTAGAAAGTGACTAATCTTTAAAAATTCATATATCAGGTTCCCTACAGTGGATTATTTTCGTTTTGGTGTCATTTAAAAGATAAAAATATTACCTATTTTTATAAATTGGTGTTGGATTTTTATTTTGTGTTGTGTCTTAATTATTTACTGAAATGGTGTTTTTGAATGCTTTACATACCTGTCTTTGAAGTTAAGCCTGTCTGCTCGCAGCCACGTTACCAAGGGTTGAGCAAAGGAATAATTTTCTAAGACCTATGCTGAGTCCAATCATGTGTTAGTGGCCTTATTGCCAGTGGCAGACCTACATTTGCCCCTACCAATAACCCACTTTCCAACAAGGAGTGTTTGAGCTTTTGTTTAAATTACACTTTGATTGGCGCTGCTTTCCGTCTAGGTTACTAAAATTGTATAGAGACCGGCCCATTTGAGCCAGTAAGTCATACTCTTTTGTACTTACACGTGAATGTACATACATTGTATAATGTGTTGACGGGATTGGAGCTTCTGTTGGTTGCTACTCTCCCTCTATCTTGGACATCTGTCCGCGCCCCTGCCAGAATATGTGCTGCTGTACCTATATAATTTATGTTACTTCTTGATATAGCTGATCAAGCTCTGGACTGTTGACTGTGGAAAGAGTGTGCATGGCTGCATGCATGCTTGAGATGCCGACTGCCTGTGCATGGGGGGGCCCACCTAATGACAGGAAGACTTGTATGAGGCCCAACTGACTGGAGAACCTGTGTGGTGAACTTCTAAAGGGACCAAGGTTACCTTGGATCCACCAGATGAAGTCAGCACAGATGTCAGGAACAAACCAAGAATCAAGCTCTGCGTCACCTGGTTTGAGAAGGTGCTATATTGTCTGTCATTGTCAAGTCACTGTTCCTCCATAGTCAGGACCACTGGAATTATGCGATTGTGTGACTGCTGCGTTTTTCTCATAATTGTGGATTTGCCAGATAACCCATCATCTGCTGCATAATCTGCAGATTTTGACAAAAGCAATGGGTTTCGGGCTCAAACAGTTCAAAAGTTACTATAAATTCAGCATCATGTTGATATGCAGTGGAGGTCCTTTGCAAAGATTGCCTGCTCACTCTTCTGTTGCTTATTGTATATTTGAGTGTTAAACTGGTACTTATGAGGTACAGCCTATGTCCAGAGAGTGCTGACAAGTGTAACGAGCATTGGCAAAGTCAATAGGTCTTGCCAATGTGTTTTGTGTTTCAGCCATGTTGTGCGCCAGCGTGGGTGCTGTTTAGCAGGACACAGTTTGTGGCATAGTGGCGTAGAGTGGAGTGTCGCTGATTATAGTGGTGTAGAATGGAGTGATGTAGAGTGGTGCATAATGTAGGGGAATAGATTGTAATGGCGTAGAGTGGAGTGCTGTAGAGGGAAGTGGAGCGGTGTACAGTGGTGTGTCATAGAGTGTGGCAGAGTTGAGTAGAGTGTTATGTTGTACAATTGAGAGGCATAAAGTGGAGTGTCGTAGATTGAAGAGGCATAGAGTGTCATAGAGTGGAGAACTGTATAGTGAAATAGCATCAAGTGAAGTGTCGCAGAGTAGATTCAAGTGTCGTAGAGTGGTGTACAGTGGAGTGAGTGTCATAGAGTGGAGTGGAGTGGCGTAGCTTGAAGTGGCCTAGAGTGAAATAAAGTGTTTTGCAGAGTGGTGCAATGTAGCATGGCGCAGAGTGGAAGGTCGTAGAGTGAAGTGGCATAAAGCGTAGTAGAGAGGTATAGTGTGCTGTGGCATAGAGTGGATTAAAGTATGGTAGAGTGGCATGGCATAAAGTGTCGTAGAGTGAAATGGCGTAGAGGGGAGTGGGGCGGTGTCGAGTTGCATGTCATTGAGTAGAGTGTCCCAGAGTGTCGTAGCATAGAGTGTTGTCTCGTACAGTGGAGGGGCATAGAGTGTAGTGTTGTAGACTGGAGTGGTGTCAGGATCCTGCTTTGTTTGCGCCTGCCTAATATATAAGAACTACAATTCCCATGATCCTTTACTCAGGGAAGTATATCACTGGCTTCCGCTATAGGACGGAGCACATAATTCTGTTTCCTGTTTCTTGTGGTTGCTGATGGTCGAGTGGTTGAAGACACCGCCTTGGAAGTGGTTCGTTGTTTGTCCCAGTGGAGTGTCCTGGGGAGAGATTTCGGTGAGTAGGGATTTTGTATACTCTGTGGCGGCGGAAACGAGAACCACAAGATAAGTACAATTATCGTCGCTGGGGTTACGGGGCGCCGAGTGTTGCTCAACTCACGCTGCCGTTTTGGATTTACTGCTGAGGCTGGGACTTCATCGGAACGCGAAGGAGGTTACCTTGCGTTGCCATTTATTTATTCTTGAGTTTGTGTGACATTAGGCAGCGGAGCGTTGTGGTGGCCACTACACGCTTCCGTGTGCTATATTAAGGAGGACATTTGTTTTTGGGATTGAGTGGCTAAAAGAGCAGCGGAGCGTAGTGGTGGTTACTACACGCTTCCATGTGCTACATGTTGTATCAGTATTCTGTCATTACCGGAGCGGCAGTGGGGGTCGCAACCACCCGTTCCCGGTATCGATTGTTTTCATGTATCTATGGTAAGCGGAGCATGGTGGTGGTCGCAACCACATGTTGCCGTTACAGAAACTAGAGAGTCATTAATACTTTTATTTAACGGAGCGTTAGTGGTGGTCGCAACTACACACCACCGTTTGTTGTCTCATTTTCTTTCCTTTTATACATTAACCACTCGGACTATTAACTGCCTTTATAGTTAGACTATTATCAATCGATAGGATTCATTAGGCCTTCCAGACCCCCTGCCGCCTCTCCTTTGTTTTTTATTGCAAAAGCCAACGGAGATTTGAGGGCTTGTGTGGACTACAGAATGCTAAACAAACACACGATACGCAATAGATACCCTCTACCCCTCATCTCGGTTCTGTTAGACCAAGTTCGAAATGCCCAGATTTACACTAGGTTGGATCTCTGCGGAGAATATCATTTGGTACGTGTTCGTGAGGGGGATGAATGGAAGACTGCCTTCAAGACACGTTATGGTTTATTCGAATACACTGTAATGCCGTTCGGGTAGTGTAACGCCCCGGCGGCATTCCAGTTCTTTCTTAACAATGTCTTGAGGGATTTAGTGGACATAAGTGTTGTTGTATACATCAACAACATTTTGATCTACTCAGAGGAGGTTAGCATGCATACTGAGCATGTTATTCAAGTCCTGCAACGTCTGAGAGAACACAGCCTTTTTTGCAAATTGAGTAAATGCGAATTTGGTGTGGTGAATGTGGACTTTCTGGGAGTGATGCTTTGTTCTGAAGGGTTACAAATGGCAGAACGGAAGGTGCAGGCAGTCCAAACATGGCCTGTACCTAAGACTGTGAGGGATGTACAATGTTTTTTGGGCTTTGCCAAATATTACAGAAGGTTCATCCTCCATTTCTCACAGATAGCAGCTCCATTATCTCGTTTACTCAGAAAAGGGGTGATGTTTCTCTGGTCCAATGCGGCTGATGAAGCCTTTTGTTATCTCAAACAAGCTTTCATTTCAGTTCCCATATTGGCTCATCCTAAACCTGAGCTCCCCTTCATTGTAGAAGCCGATGCTTCAGATGAAGCTATAGGGGCAATTCTATCGCAGAGAGATCAACATACTGGACAGTTGCATCCAGTGGCGTATTTGTCAAAAAAGCTAAGTCATGCTGAGAAGAATTACATGATTGCCGAAAAAGAGCTTTTGGCAATAAAAAGAGTGGAGGCAGTACCTGTGGGGGGCAGTGTTCCCAGTCACTGTATATTCTGATTACCGTAATCTGCAGTACATGAGAACAGCTAGGCATTTGACGCAGAGACAGATGAGATAGATGCTGTTTTTTGCAGGATATGATTTTGTGATTACTTTCCGTCCTGGTAGTGACAATAGAAAAGCAGATACTCTGTCCCGTTTGGAAAATTCCGAGGACATAAGCATAAAACCGCCTCTAGAGGCTATTGTGGAACCGTCCAAAGTCATCTGTGTGTTGAGAGCTGATACGTTCTTGAACAACATAAAGAGTCAGAGAACAGACACTGCTTGGCTCTCTTGGAGCAGGAGGGAAACAGATCGTTCATGGAAACAAGGGTTGCCTTTTGTGCAAAACAAGCTATATTTACCCACATTGGAAACTAGGAAGAAAGCGCTCAAATGGTGTCACAATTCTCCAGTGTCAGGTCACCAAGGAGTGAAGAAAACGGTGCAATTATTGATGAGACACTTTTGGTGGGAAGCAATGACAGTGGACGTTACCTCATGGGTGGGTAAATGCGAAGATTGTGCTCGTGCCAAGAGTGAGAACAGTCGGAATAAAGGGAAACTAATGACCATGCCCACTCCTAGAAGGCCCTGGCAAAGCATACGCATTGATTTCATCACAGGGTTGCCCTTGGATCAGGGATACACAGTGGTGCTATTGGTGGTGGACAGCCTTACAAAGATGGGACATTTCATTCTGTGCAGGAATCTTCCCACAGCAGGACAGACTGTTGTTAACCAATGTCTTTCGTATCCATGGGATACCGGAGGTTATCATTTCTGATAGGGGACCACAGTTCATTGCCCGTTTTTGGAAATCATGGTGTCAGGCATTGCAAATTGAGTCCACGCTTTCTACCAGTTTCCATCCACAAACGGATGGACAGACTATCTGCGTTGTTATGCCTTGGATGCCCAGGAGTCCTGGGTGTCGTTGTTGTGGCTAGCCGAATTGGCTTACAACAACGCTTGGCATAGTTCGGTGGGGGTGACGCCTTTTTGTACCAACTATGGTTTTGATGCTAGGGTCCTGCCGATAAGCATCCCAGGGGAGGTGGGTACACAACCTACTGTTATGGGACAGATCCGTCATTTGCATGCGATTCAGGGGAAGGTGACCAAGCATCTGATCAAGGCCAAACAGGACTACAAGCGATGGGCGGACATGCATCGGGTGGAGGGTCCGATTTATCGTGTGGGCGACAGAGTCTGGTTGTCCACCCGGAACATTCGGTTTAAGTTGCGTACAATTTTCCACCCTAGGTACGTTGGTCCCTATGTTGTTCTCAAACAAGTTAACCCTGTGGCCTACAATTTGAAGCCTCCGGTTTCGCTTTGGATACATCCTTTTATCCACTGCAGTTTGTTGAAACCGGCTCTGTCGGCCAGACGTCATACTCCTCCTCCGGTACTGTGTGATGGTGGGTTGGAGTACGTGGTGCGGAGCATTAAGGATTATAAGTGGTGCAGGGGTTCTCTGTGGTATTTGGTGTCCTGGAAGGGATACACGGCGGAGGATGATTCCTGGGAGCCCTGTGCGAACGTGCATGCCCCAGTTGCTGTATGTTCGTTTCATAGGCGGTATCCTGCGAAACCTGGTCCTAGGAGGCGCTAGGAAGGGGGGCATACTGTCAGGATCCTGCTTTGTTTGCGCCTGCCTAATATATAAGAACTGCAATTCCCATGATCCTTTACTCAGGGAAGTATATCACTGGCTTGCGCTATAGGACAGAGCACATAATTCTGTTTCCTGTTTCTTGTGGTTGCTGATGGTCGAGTGGTTGAAGACACCGCCTTGGAAGTGGTTCGTTGTTTGTCCCGGTGGAGTGTCCTGGGGAGAGACTTCGGTGAGAAGGGATTTTGTATGCTCTGTGGCGGCGGAAACGAGAACCACAAGATAAGTACAATTATCGTCGCTGGGGTTACGGGGCGCCGAGTGTTGCTCAACTCGCGCTGCCGTTTTGGATTTACTGCTGAGTCTGGGACTTGGTCGGAACCCGGAGGAGGTTACCTTGCGTTGCCATTTATTTATTCTTGAGTTTGTGTGACATTAGGTAGCGGAGCGTTGTGGTGGCCACTGTACGCTTCCGTGTGCTATATTAAGGCGGACATTTGTTTTTGGGATTGAGTGGCTAAAAGAGCAGCGGAGCGTAGTGGTGGTTACTACACGCTTCCGTGTGCTACATGTTGTATCAGTATTCTGTCATTACCGGAGCGGCAGTGGTGGTCGCAACCACCCGTTCCCGGTATCGATCGTTTTGATGTATCTATGGTAAGCGGAGCATAGTGGTGGTCGCAACCACATGTTGCCGTTACAGAAACTAGAGAGTCATTAATACGTTTATTTAACGGAGCGTTAGTGGTGGTCGCAACTACACACCACCGTTTGTTGTCTCATTTTCTTTCCTTTTATACATTAACCAATCTGACTATTTATTGCCTTTATGAACCTTTATTCTTGGTGGAGTGCTCCGGATGTATTGTCCATTAACTTTGCCAAAGACTTTTCTTTTGAGGTTTTGGGAAATCAGAGAGTGCCATTCAGTAGGGGCAAGAGGCTGTCTTCTCTGCATTTGAATGGTGTGTGGTTACACAATATACAGCACTTATGTGATGTATGACATGTCTGAATCAATGTTAAACTTATTGTCTGTTTGTTTACAGGAGAGTATGACAGATCGTATGCGCTTGGGAAAGCTGAAAGAATGATTACAGCTTCTATAAGGTATTCAGGGTTTAGTGAGAATACATGAGAGTAGTAGTTTATGTTGACTTTGTTTATGTATGTTTGTTCTTCTGTTGTTTCAGGTCCTTTGTCCCTGCTGACCCTTTCCCTTTCCTTTTCCCTCGCCTGATAGTTCGAACACCCTGTGTTGCACATTCAGGGTTTTGGTAACGTCAGGAGGTGGGCCCATATTTTCATCATCCAGATCCTGCGGAGCAACCCTTGACAAGTGGAGAGGAGTGGCATTGTGTACAGTGTAGGGGCATGGAGTGGCCTAGAGTGGAGTAAAGTGTCATAGTGTCGTATAGAGTGGAGTGGCATAAAGTGGCGAACAGTCAAGTGGAATGGCATAGAATGGAGTTGAGTGATGCAGAGGGGCGTAGAGTGAAGGGGCATAGACTGGAGTAGAGGGACATAGAGTATTGTAACATAGAGCGGAGTAAAGTGTCATAGAGGGGGTGGCATAGAGGGGCGTGGAGGGATGTTGAGTAGCATATAGTAGAGTAAAGTGTCGTAGAGTTTAAGGTCATTAAGTTAAGTAGAGTTTTGAGTCGTAGAGTGAAGGGGCATATAGTGGAAGGGCGAGAAGTAGAGTGGTGTAGAGTGGAGGGCATACAGTGGCATAGCATTGAGTGTAGTAAAGTGTTGTGGCATGCCTAGAGTACAGTGGCATAGGGTAGAGTGGAGTGAAGTGTCACAGAGTGGAGTGGCATAGAGCGGAGCAGAGTGAAGTGGCATAGCATAGAGTGGTGTAGAATGTAGTCGCTTGGAGTGGCATAGTGAAGTGGTGTTGAGTGAAGTTGCATAGAGCAGAGTGGCATTATGTTGAGTGAAGTGGGGTAGAGTGTCATTGAGGTGTAGTGTGGAGTGACATAGGGTGGCATGGATTTGCGTAGAGTGGCCTACAGTGAAGTGGTGTAGAGTATAGTGGTGTAGAATATTGTGCACTGGCCTAGAGTGCAATGGGGTAGAGTGCAGTGGCATAGAGTGCAGTGGCATTGAGTGATGCAGAGTAGAGTACAGTGGCATAGAGTGTAGTGGTGTAGAGTGGTGCAGAGCGCCATGGCATAGAGTGGCTCAGAGTAGAGTGAAGTGGAAGCTGGAAAATCTCAAATAAATAAAGCTAGCAAATAGAAAGCAATCAAGAGTTAAAAACCACAAAGTCATTGGTAAGCAATGATTGTAATGCATTCCTAGGGAAGATTTCTGATTGCCCTCAAGATGTCTTTAGTGCACCAGTCAATTGTGCTATCTGGTAGGCTTCAACCTTAAAATGACAAAATAATTAGGTTATATTATCATAAAATGTGCTGTATCAGGGGGTGTGGCCAAGCTGCCCAACATGGCGGACACGTCTTAGCCCGGCTCCTTTAGCCCAGGCGAAATTCTGCATAATACTGCCCGTCAGTTTGGGGTCCAAGCCCCGATCGGATAATATTACAGTCCTCTGACATCCGGGGATAGCTAAGTCTCGCCACCATGGAGCCGAAAACGCTGAGCCTTCCGTGACAGTGGGTGCAGCCTACATCGCCTTCTGAAGCTGCCCTTTGTTGCCAGAGTTCTATAGAGGGATGGAGTCAAGTGCCAGCAGCCGCCCAGACCCCTACCTGCTGAAGGGTGATTGCCCAATTGCCCCCGCTGAATCGGAAGCGAGTCCGTGATCCGGGCTGCACAGCCTCACGGCAGTAGACTGACCTCCTCGCTGTTGTGCTTGTCCTGGGTGGTCAGGTGTGTGCAGTGGGGGGCGGTGGGGTGGGACAGGCCCTGAGTGAGGCTGTGCTGGCTGCTGTGTACCGTGAGCGGATTCTACCTGGCGCTTGCGGGCTGCCTTGGGAGCGGCCGCCGGAGAGAGGCATGCCTAGGCTTGGTGGGGGCGGAGCAACCCCCCAACCATCAGAGAACACCAGGAGAGACGTGGAGGGGCCCTGTTTACAGGGTGGCCCGCGAAGAAGGCGCGGGAAGCTGAAAACGCAGAGCCTGCCGTGACAGTGGGTGCGGCCTACTCGGCTATTTGAGCCGCGCTTTGTTGCCAGAGTGCTGAGAAGGGGCAGAGTTGAGTGTCTGAGGATGCCCAGACCCTTACCTGCTGGAGAGTGATTTCCCCAGTGCCCCGCTGGATCAGAGGCTCAGCCGTGATCTGGGGACAGCTAAGTCTCGCCACCATGGAGCCGAAAACGCTGAGCCTTCCGTGACAGTGGGTGCGGCCTACATCGCCTTCTGAAGCTGCCCTTTGTTGCCAGAGTTCTATAGAGGGATGGAGTCAAGTGCCAGCAGCCGCCCAGACCCCTACCTGCTGAAGGGTGATTGCCCAATTGCCCCCGCTGAATCGGAAGCGCGTCCGTGATCCGGGCTGCACAGCCTCACGGCAGCAGACTGACCTCCTCGCTGTTGCGCTTGTCCTGGGTGGTCAGGTGTGTGCCGTGGGGGGCGGTGGTGCAGACCAGGCCCTGAGTGAGGCTGTGCTGGCTGCTGTGTACCGTGAGCGGATTCTACCTGGTGCTTGCGGGCTGCCTTGGGAGCGGCCGCCGGAGAAAGACATGCCTAGGCTTGGTGGGGGCGGAGCAACCCCCCAACCATCAGAGAACACCAGGAGAGACGTGGAGGGGCCCTGTTTACAGGGTGGCCCGCGAAGAAGGCGCGGGGAGCTGAAAACGCAGAGCCTGCCGTGACAGTGGGTGCGGCCTACTCGGCTATTTGAGCCGCGCTTTGTTTCCAGAGTGCTGAGAAGGGGCAGAGTTCAGTGTCTGAGGATGCCCAGACCCTTACCTGCTGGAGAGTGATTTCCCCAGTGCCCCGCTGGATCAGAGGCTCAGCCGTGATCTGGGCTGCGCAGCCTCACTGAGGCCGCCCGACCTCCCCTCTGTCGAGCTTGTCCCGGTTTGCTGGGTGTGTGTGGCAGAGATCAGTGGTGTGACCCGGGTCCTGGGTGAGGCTGCGCCGTCTGATGTGTGCCACTGGGTGGATTCCGGCTGGTGCTTGGGGTCTGCTGAGGGTGCGGCCCATTGGAGAGAGATGCGCCTTGCCTCGGTGCGGGCGGAGTGGCCCCCCTGACCATCAGAGCACACCAGGTGAGACGTGGAGGGGCCCTGTTCATTGAGTAGCCCGCAAAGATGATGCAATAGAGGGATGCGGGTATAATAATGGCAGAACCCTTATACAGTGCAGCATGATATGAGACATGTCGTCCATCGGGTTTGCTTCATCCTAGTGGCACACTGGGCCTACGCAAGGCAAATCTCCAATGCGACAAGCCGCTAGTCGGCTGAAGACTGCGCAGATTGCCACACTCTCTTCAGCGCCATTGGATCGAGAAAATACCCCCTCACCTCAACAAATTCACCGGGGTTACTCTACATGGCATAGAATCGCCTTCCGGGCAGGCGCCCGTCTGAGGGTGGGGGTACGGTCCTGCCTGCAGAAGCGGCTGGGCTAGGTCCCAGTGCGGCTTGTGGGTTTGACGTGCCCCAGTAGCGCCACTTCCCCAATGTGCACCCTGTTATCTCATCATACTCTGGCAAACTGCAACCACCCTGCATCCTCCATCACGGCCCGTGACAACTGTGTCGCTCCCTGTGGACCCTCATTGACGGTTACCATGTCTAAGGGTCAGGCGTCCGGCCATGCCATGAAACAAATATACTGGCGCAAGCACTGGGCCATGACCCCAGGCAACACCTCCACTACACCACCGGATAACGCCGCACTTCTAGCGGCGATAACCCAATCAAAGGATATGTAGGATGCAAAAATTGGCGTGGTCAGTGCAGACATCATGCTGCTTCGGCAGGACCTTTGCAATGCTGTGGAGCAAGTGACGCAGGCCGAAACAAGAATATCGGGTGCTGAAGATGCCATCACTGCACTGCAAGGAAAAATCAGCACCCTAGAAAAGCTCACTCGGGGATTGGCTGCACAGATTAAAGATGCCGAAGGAAGAGCCTGTCGTAATATTTTGCAATTTGTGGGATTTCCAGAGGGGTGTGACGGCTCGAATACATGTGCGTTCCTAGAACAATGGCTCAAATACTGGATCCCGGACTGCGCACTGTCCTGTTTCATCCTGGAGTGAGCTCATCGGGTGCTTGCAGCCAAGCCACCTCAGTCATGATTTTTCCAGATTATACTAAATTAGTGCAACAACAGAGACAGTCCTTTATGACCACCAAGGCGTGCCTTTCATGAACTGCATATTTCATATATGCTGCTCTTCCCGGCCCGTCTTAGAGTCGGCTATAAAAAGAGTACCCTGTTCTTTGACACTCCTGAAGAGGTCTTTGAATGGACGGACAAACGTCATTCAGTCAGGCCCGCACACCGCCACCTCCCGACTCGGACTCTACCGCAGTTTCGAGTGGACTCCTGACATCTCTGATCGTATAGCATTATATGCTGATGACATCCTATTCTTCCTGACTGATCCCCACCGGACTGGCCCTTGGATATTTCAAAATATGCGCATCTTTTGCAAAACATCCGGCCTTTACATAAATACCACCAAATCACAAAGTTTGACCTGCCAGAGGACCGCTTGGGAGTGGCCGGTGGGTGGAGGGACTAACACTGGTCACACGGGGATTCACATACTTGGGCGTTTTTGTCTCAGACAATCAAACACTCTCCTGGGGGAAAAACCTAGAAGCTACAACCGCTAATGTCAAAGCAGAGATGAAGATGTGGTCCTCACTCCCCATATCATTATATGGCAGATCGGCTATCTTCAAGACGGTGTCTCTGCCAAACCTGTTGTACCAATTACAGTCCCACCCATACCCGATCCCTTGGTCCTGGTCTAGTCAACTGAACGCAGTCCACATACCGTGGGGATATCGCCACTGTGGATATCTCCTCTTATTATGCAGCCACACAGTTACAGATTATGAATGAATGGTGTTATGGACCTAGAGATGAACCTGCATATAGGATTGAACGATGGCTCATGGGAGAACCATCCATATATTCCCTCCTGTATAGAAGATCTGACCCTAAAGACCTCCCCCCTGCCACACGAGTGGTGATTAGGACCTGGCGGCCTTGCCCGAGATAATCTGCTCAGAATTTTGGAAAAACAGTTTAGAGAAAAGGAGCAGTTCAGAGTAAGCACTTCCAGTTGCAGCATCTTGAGATTGGAGGTCAACCTTGAGTGTCTCCGGTGAAGGTACCCCTGTGCCAATATTCTGCCTATGTTTTCCTTAATAAATTCAAAAGACTAGAAGCTCTTTCATACACAATGATTTGGAAGCCTACTTGGATTCATGTTTATTCAAAGATGACATTCTGATTTTGCTTTCCTTGACTGATTAAAAAGAATTGAAGCTCTTGTGCATAACAATTTGGAATGCAATGTGAGATTTATGTTTGCTTAAAAATATAATGGACAAAAGGTTGTTAAGGTCAAGTGTGTAACCAGAAATACTAATTTATTAGCAAGAACAACTGGGATGCTATAAGTATCCTTGAAATAATTGCACAAAGGCCAAGAATGAAAAGGCACTGGAAGTAAAGTGTACTTAATAATGTAGTATTTTAGTCATACATACATGAAGAGATGTAGCCGAGGCAGATGAGGTAGAGTTGAGAAGTAGGTTTATTCAGCCTTAGATAAGTTAACAGGAAGTATTATGCTGGAACAAGCAGCCCCACCAGGAGCAGCCTCTTAGCTACTCAGCCCATACTCCAACTGTCAAACCTCATACCAGTCACCCAAACATTCCATCCATGTCAATCACACTCACATTCTAACCTGGAACATTCACACTGGCTGAGTAGCTAGATGCAGAGAAGTGCAGTAATATAAACACTAAACTCAGAACACTACACATCCTCTCCCTCTCGAAATTGAAAACAAAAGAAAATCAGAGAGTGAAGAAGAAAACTACTCACAATCAAAGTATACAGTAGTAATATTTGAAAACTATCTACAATCAAAGTATATAGTAGTAATATTTATCCGTGAACCCAGGGATGAGAAGGACTTCACACCACGAGAGGGTAAACAGACAAAAATTGAAAATTGAAATATGAGAGACGAACTCACAAACAACAAGTGAGCAAGACCTAACGTGAAGAAAACGTTTTCACGAAGGTAGACAGTGGCAAACAAAAGCCACTCCTCAAGAGAGGAACTAAGAAAACATGGGACTAACCCATAAGCGAAGGTGTAACAAGGGACAAACCCAAGAAAACACACGCAGCACGGGAAGGTGCAGCACAATGTGGCAAAACAATTCCACTCCTCATGTGAGGAACACAGAAAATATGGGGCTACCCATGAATGAAGGTGTAACAGAGGAAATACCTCATAAAACACACACAGCACAAGATAGTGCAACACAATGTGGCAAACCAATTCCACACCTCATAAGAGGAACACTGAAAATATGGGACTACCCATGAATGAAAGTGTTAAAAGGACAAACCCCAAAACACCCGCGGCACGAACAGGTGCAGCACAATGTGGCAAAATTTCCACTCCTCATGAGAGGAACTGAGAAAATATGGGGTTACCCATAACCAAAAGAAGAAGGTGTAACAAGGGACAGGACCCAAGCACACACACGTCACGAACAGGCGCAGCACGATGTGTAAAACCAACACATAGGTAAGAAGTGAAGCACAACCAGCTTACACAAGACAAAGTGAGCCAAATAATGACTACACACAAACGAAAATGTGATGCACATGGCGTCTTACACACTGGACACAAAAGAGAAATTCGCACAGTGCGACATGCACGCAAAAACATACAACAAGGTGTCCAACACAGGTAGAGAAGGTAAAAGTCCTAAACAAAGACAAGAACCTAATAACCCAGACATGAGGGTTAACTAATAGTAAAACCATGAGGGGAAATGGGACTACAACCCAAATCCATCCCAAAAACAGGGATACAAAGATGCAAATGAGGGTGAGAGAACCCTTAACCAAGACTTAGCGCAGACATGAGTAGGAGAACTCACATACATAACTATGACGAAGAGGGTGAGAGAACCCACATTTCTTATGCATTTCAAAAATGAACATACTGTAATTCAAAATCGTGCTTGTAGATTAACCATAGTAAGAATGAATCATCACTTCAAGACATGTGCCACTAATTGGACACTAGATGGCAGTGTTATACAAAAACTGTGAGAGAAAAAGTACTTCAAATACCATCCAAAAACGAAAGAATGTACTGTAAATTTCATTTCCTGTGTGCTGGTAGATTAACCACAGTAATAAGTTAAGAAAACATGAATAACGACAGTAATAGGTGTGCCTGTCACCGGGATGAAAGAGTGGAGGCAACATGTAGGAGACACTGGAGCTCGAACTTTGCCCCCGAGTAACATCCATAATGAAAAGAAAAGCAGACTGTGGACTTGCCTCCAATTTCCCAGCTCAAACATAAAAGAAACAGCAGAGTACCTTTTTTCATGACGGAGACCTTTCACTAATCTTGCTGTCAGCAGAAACACCAAGAATATAAGAAACGGCAATAAAAAAGGTTTTCCTCAGAAATGAATTCCGGCCGTGAACAGAGCTGGAGAAATAAACAAAGGGGCACGTATAGTGACGCACTGCAGAGTGGCTCACGGCGCTTCAGTGCAACGACAGCAGGCAAGAAACAGCGTCATAGAGACTCCAAAGAAGGCTCTTGAGAAGAAGGCTCTTGAAAAAACAGCAGGCGAGAGCGTGGAGACACGTGCTGCAATTTTTAAATGTGGAAACTGACAGTTGAAACGATGAAAGCTTCAGAGGCTCGTTTTTCTCCCAAAAACGATCAAAAATTTTTATGAACACAAAATAATGTCACCACATCTGCCTTTAAACCCTGGTAAGGCATGATGATAAAACAGCTCTCAGTCAGTTTCACATGGCTAGATTTGAACTTTCAAACGAAGTACAACTGTCATTGCAACCAGAACTTGCTGCCAACCACGAAGTCATCAAACTTCTTTTAAAATTTTATTATAGTAATAATGTCCATCTCCTTTTAATGTTGCAGAAACTCCGTGAACAGTATTGTTAACAACTATAAGAATGTCAAAGCGTGGTTAATTTTAGCAGGAAAAGTCACCAATGATTCCCACACAGGTACAGCGCTAACACGAGGAGAACACAAAATAATTTAAAAATCCAACATCCTATGTAGAGACGAGTCGAGACTATTACATAGCGCTAGATCAAAAACACAGGCAGTCATCAATTACCTTGATTACTTAGGTATATTCTCCATTAGTTGTGGGAGCCTTGACGTTGGTTTTTCATCTTGTACCATTTTTGAATGAATTGGTTCATCTTAGAAACGTAGACAGCTTTGATGTCGAATTTCTTGAAGTTGATGACACTGAGATGACACAACAGCACGCTTTTGCTGGGGCTGCCTGGTGTGTTCGGCACTGGTGGGGCTACTTCACGTGCTTGTAGAGGTTCCTTACTTTTTAGATGATAGATGCTTGTTCCACTTCAGTTGCAGGTTACTCCCATCTCTTGTAAATAGGCATATTTTGCGCAGGAAAGTCTCCAGATCGTCGCCAAGAATAATGTAGTATTTTAGTCATACATACATGAAGAGATGTAGCCGAGGCAGATGAGGTAGAGTTGAGAAGTAGGTTTATTCAGCCTTAGATAAGTTAACAGGAAGTATTATGCTGGAACAAGCAGCCCCACCAGGAGCAGCCTCTTAGCTACTCAGCCCATACTCCAACTGTCAAACCTCATACCAGTCACCCAAACATTCCATCCATGTCAATCACACTCACATTCTAACCTGGAACATTCACACTGGCTGAGTATCTAGATGCAGAGAAGTGCAGTAATATAAACACTAAACTCAGAACACTACAGTGTACTTAGTTGTTCCTTTCACAACTTTCCATGGAAAATACTAAACGGTAAAAGGAAAACAGTGAAAAGACTGAATTCTATCTCAAAAGGCATTAATGTTTGTGAACAAAAGAATACTTGTTTACTAGGACTAGGATAAGTGCGATCTTAGTTGTACGTGGAAAATTGCTGGGAACAATAAAGATTTATAAGGACTGAATAAACAGAAACGCATAGTTCTCATTTCAACCAAAGAAATAAACTCTAGCCTTCGAGGTGCTAGAGACAATTGGGAACGACCTCAATGGGCATGTGATTATGTAATAATTGTTTGGTAATATGCTGATGCAATTATTCTCTTAAAGAAATGGAAAGTGATAATTAATCATTGTCTTCCTTCATGAACAGATATCTGGATGAGCTTCTGATCCTTATTAACTTGTAAGTGGCAAGCTCACTTGCAGGTAATCACTGTAACTGTCTTATAGTTTGTCCCTCAAACTAGTTGGGAGAATAAGGGGAGTAAGGACAAGGAATACCAAGCAATCTCTTCCCTTCCAGGTTTCCCTCCTTGCTGTCTCCATCC
This sequence comes from Lissotriton helveticus, assembly GCF_964261635.1. Classification (NCBI taxonomy): domain Eukaryota; kingdom Metazoa; phylum Chordata; class Amphibia; order Caudata; family Salamandridae; genus Lissotriton; species Lissotriton helveticus. Next base: position 1,257,762,550 of record NC_136067.1, read on the forward strand.
CAAAACTCCTTCCCTAACCTGACCACTCCAACACTCAGTGAGATTATGGTAAGCTGAGTTGGTGGTTCCAGAAGGTGGACCCAAGTGAGCATTGTGCCGTCCCCGAGGATCAACGGACTGCTTACACATGTGATTATCAGAAGGCGTGCCTTATTTAACATGAAACCCCCTTATATTGTGATGTTGCATCTGGTATAGGTGGGGACATTGTGATGGGGTTTAGAACACACTGGGGGTGTAATGTAATATGATGGTGTCCCAAAGGTATTTTTGTCTACTTGAATGTATATATTTGTAATTTAATGTGTAGTATTTAGTGGAGTGGGTGAATAATCAAAACACATTTCCTTTTTAAAAGAAAAAATACTGACTGGAAAACAATGTATTGAATGTTGTTGTTGTGTGTCTGCGAATTGGGTTTAATAGCCCACACCAACTTCACTGAGTAGACTTTGGATTGCTCTGCTTCGCTACCCTGATAGAACCACATGTTACAATGGGGTACTTGGTTCTCAGTAAAAAAACAATTGTTGACCTATTACTTGTGACGGACTCACATCCTGTGCAACTAATAAGCCCATTTCTTACAGGTTGGATTACTAATGACTCGTCTACCCTGTCTGTTTTCTAATTTTTACCATGCCTTACTGGAGTCTGTCTCCACCGCTGGATTCGTGTCATGCAGCTGCCACAAAGGAGACACCAACAGAGGCAAGGTAAGTATAAAAATAACTCAACAGTGGTTGCTCTGTGCATTATTGAGTGTAAGTGTGTGAGAGTGAATGTGTGTGTGAGTGAGCGAGAATCAGTGCAAGAGTGAGAGCGAGTGTATATGTGAGTGTGTTTGTGAGTGAGTGTAACTGAGTGATTGAGAGAAAATGAGCATGAGTGAGTGAGGTAGCCAGTAACAGTGTGTATATATATTTGAAAGGGATGTATGTCACTACAACGCACACTTTTACAACGCATACCTTTACAACGCATTTTTTACAACGCAACATCCATTACAACGCATTCCATTACAACGCATACCATTACAATGAAAATTAAAAAACTACATTTACACCGCATTCCATTACAATGCATAATACCTTCACAACCCGTACCATTACAACGCATACCATTACATTGCATGTTTAGGTAAGTATTGGATAGTGTAGGGGTAAAATTTACTATTCTAACTCCAGGGGGTGCAACAGTAGGGTAAGTGTTGGATAGTGTAGGGGTAAAAATTAGTATTCTAACTCCAGGGGGTGCAACAGTAGGGTAAGTGTTGGATAGTGTAGGGGTAAAAATTACTATTCTAACTCCAGGGGGTGCAACAGTAGGGAAAGTGTTGGATGGTAATGGTATGCGTTGTAATGGTATGCGTTGTAATGACTGCGTTGTAATGACTGCGTTGTAAAGACATGCGTTGTAGTGGTGTGCGTTGTAGTGTCATGCGTTGTAATGGTTGTGTTGTAATGGCATGCGTTGTAATGGATGTTGCGTTGTAAAAGTGTCGTTGTAATGGTAGTGCGTTGTAAAAGTTGCGTTGTAAAGGTTGTTTCCCATTTGAAAGCGATGAGTAATGTAGTGTGAGTGAATATGAGTCAGTTAGAATGTGTGGAAGTGAGTGAGAATCAGTTAGTTGAGAGTAAGAGAACAAGAGTGTGATATATAGTAAGTGTGTCTGTGTGTAAGAGAGATACTTTTTTTAACACAAACTTTATTAAGCTTTTCGGATTTTTCAGGCATATTGTACATTTTGGAATACTTTTGTTACTTTTTTTTTATATTCCAGTGTACATATGGTCTCATAGTTTCATACACTTATAGCATTTTCTGTCAGTATCAAATAGCAATTTATATCCACGTTAGTTATGCATTCACAAACCAATTGTATTGCAATAATCGACAGTAGTGTGTTTAACTTTAATTTTGTATCCTCCCTTAACACCCCTCCCACTATATAATCCACCCCACAAACAGTCCCCCCCCAAAAAACGTTGCCGCTGCGATTTATTCACCCCCATGCAGGTGTATAATACTACGGGGTAATTGTTACAAAATATATATGAATATCCATATAAATTCATTTGCATGTACTTCCAAAGAGTTCATGAGTATATAAGATCACATTAACATGAGGCCTGGAGCTCAAAATGGCTTCCTTTCTGACCTTGACTGGACAAGCTTCAACAAGCTATTCTGTACACCCTTACAGGTCACCTTGCTTGTCTTGACTACATGATATGCAAATGTTACACATTGCAGAGCCTGCCTTTCTGGTCTGCCCATATCTGGCTGTTTTGCATGGTGCAGACATTGCACATCCATGCCAGCCATATTTGGCTTGGTGCCTTATTCTAAGTTCCGCTGACATGGCATTGCATACAGTATATAATACCTAGAAACTTGTCACTCTGGGAAGAAGTGGTCTGAGAGCCCCTAAGGTGACAGATCTGACTTCTTCCTTGCTAATTAGCAATGATGCATGCTTTTGGTACCATTTAATAAAGTTCACTTTGTTTCTGAGCAACCTGCTATGTCTGGAGAGTTTCATTCATGATATGCTCCTGGGAGGGTGCCAGTATTTCCCTATCAGGATGGTGTCAGAAGTGGGATATATTGGAGGGCTGTGATGTCACCAGTTGATAAGTGAGATGTAAGTTAAATAACTAACTTGCCTTGCTGCAAGTGACCTTTCAGTCTTTCAAATATGTATTTAACTCATAGTATTAATACAAAGGGACATTGACTGGCATTTAAAATAGACAGGGGACTGTAGAGAATGTTTTTAAAAATATTCTCTGTATCAATAAACTAATTGGTATGATACACTGCAGGAGAGCCTGGGTTAGAGAATAATGTATGTGCGTCTACACATATAAGAAGTAGTTGAAGCAGGTGACTGATAAGTAACTAAGTTACTTTATGTCAATAAATATTGACAAATGGCTAGACTCTTTGGGAGTTTTATAAAATCCATTTCAGGAGAGCTCTGCTAGGAGGGGGTATTAATTTTACCCACAAAAAAGAAACACTCCCAGAATATAGTGAGTGGAGCTTCTGATTTGCTGGTTGCACCGGAACACAGTGAATAATTTTGAAATATGCATAGTTATGTCATGGATGAATAACTGCATTTGAATAGGTTATTGATCTTCAGTACTGAATATCTATGTTTCATGATTTATATAAAAAAACAAATTAGGCGCATTAGTGCTTGAGAGAGGGAAATTGCCCTAACACTTTTTCCTTTGCAGGAGATATTTTGAATTTATCTTTCAGGGTAAGCGCACATTGTAAGTACAAAGCAGACATCACAAGACAGGATCTCAGATGAAAATAATGGTAAGCGCACTAGAAAGCTGTTTAAAAAACCGTCAGGAGAGAAAAATTCAAATGAAGGTAAGTAAAGTATTATGGACGGTGAAGCAAGTACAAAGTAGGGTTGGAATGCCCTTTTGAGTCTGTGCAAGCCTAAGTGACTCGCGTGTTTAAGAGTTTGCACCAATTCTTCTAAAATATTCTCATAATGAGGGGTTGAAAATGTACTCTTGACAGTGGCAGACATAAGTTCTTCCAGTGTTAGGAAAAAATGGTTGGAGAAAAAAATGAACTTGGAAACATTTAGATTTTCACATGAACAAATCTACACATGCAGAGTTGCTCATGGAAAAATTCAGTTCACAAATATTTTCTAGGAGTACTATTTCTTGGCCTATATATGCAAGGATATACACCATGAATGCACTTTTTGAGACTTTGTTTAATAAGTGGGCTTTGAATTAGGCCTGGCGTTAGCCATGACTTTTTGTGTACATCAAAAGTATGCCCGTCACTCTCTCTCTCTCTATCAGCTGGCATCACTGTGAGTGACTGTATTCTGCTCTTGCACAAGGAGCATATAGACCCACAAAGTAGTTTTGTACAGTGCACAGAATTCCTTTTGCAATGAGTACTTTTTAGACCAAAAAACGATTTTTGCTTTTGCCAGTGCTTGTTAGAATGGTGAGGGCCCAGCAGCTTCAACACTGATATGGGTTTAGAAAAACAATGCCTAGAAGAAGGCATGCATTGAAAAATAAAAATAAAAAGACGGATCATTCTACATAGCCTCACTGGAACTACCAGTGGTGGTGCAGTCAGAATCTGAGGTTTCTTGGCAGCTGTTAACCCAGGACGTGTCAAAAGGGCAGAAAAGGTCAGCAGAAATAGATTTGTAGGAGTGCAGGGAATGGTTTGGTAGAGACGGACCTGGTTACCTCAGTGTGTATTTAAAACACATTTTTACATGATAAATGTAAAAGACTGTTCCTAGGAAAATGCACTACTTAGAAAAAAGTAGGCCTCATAGAAAAAAACGAATTTGTGTGTTTCTACAAAATTAGGACATAACAAATATTAAAAAAGACATTGATGTGGCCTTAGATACATGATATTAAATATTAAAAGGCTTTCACATTAATTGGTGGCTGCTCAGGGTGGCTGCTCAGAGGATGTGCTGCTGTAAAATTAAAAATGCTAATAGATTTAGACTGGTTTGGAATATTTAGCACTGTTGAAAAATATTCTGCGCAAAGTATATAAAAATATATATTCAGATTTTGAATGTGCACATTAAAATGTATCTCCAACTGGTTAAACTATGTTGTTGCACCACATGAAAAGTGTGGATATTGATTTATCTAACAACCCAAATATTAGTGACAAACTTAAAATGTAGTATGGCTTAATGGCTGCAGTGTCAAAAACAAAGGCTTTCAAAAGAAATGCAGAGTAGATCTAGAGACCTGCATTTATGCATTTTTTTTTTGCTTTCATGCACAAGAATACTGGGAGAAAATTAAAGCATTCTGAAAAGTGAAATATTTTGAGCCACTTTTTAGGTTACTAGAAAAGCTTAGTACACAAGAATAAAAAATAAATAATAAAGATCCTACCTTAAAAGAAAGATATATGGGCGTGCTGGCGCGGAGCAGCAATATTTTTCAGCCATGCTTCTTGAGAGATACTTTCAAATGTGATCGTACCTTTTAAAATATCACCACGGAGGCTCGGACCCTCAGTCTTGCTTCTGGAGAAGTTCCTTCAACAAATAACACACATAGGGAACGCCTTGGAAGAACAGCTGCTAATAGGTTAGAAGGTCGAGGTCCACATTTAGAAGCCTAAAAGGGCTCAAGAGCAAGGGCTGTCTTTGACATTTTTGACCTCTTAAAAAGTTGGAAAGAGGAGATGGCAGCACAGGGAGAGAAAACGAGAAGTTTACTCTAAAGAAAGAACTATATGCACTCGTGCTAAGGAACAATGCTGTTTAAATATGCTATTTACTTCCTCAGAGTTTGTTAATGCCCAGTTTCTACATATAGGGGTGATAGTGTTGACACAAGTGAAAACTGTTTCAGGTTTTCTACTTTCAAAATGGAGCAAGGTGGTTAGCTCCTGTCCAAGTTAAGGGTCAGAAAAAATGTGGTTGCTCTCTCCTTTTCTCAATCTCTTTTGAGCCTGTCTAAATTGTCTATGAAATAGCCATGAGACATTTAATCGGCTATTCAGTAATACTGTTCTAAAAAGTGTTAGCATTGATAAAATGAATATATATGCTATGTTACTGCCCATTCAGACTGATGTTTTAATAAGAGGATAAGTAGTCTACATTGCTTTATACGCTAGTCTGTGTAAATAAGCTGACCGTGCTTATTAGAGCTGATGTTGCATAGTTTGGATCATGAAAAGTAGAACGCAGGAAAAAGCCCATGTGTTCCTTAGCAAAACATAAGTGCATGGTCCTAAGAAAGTGCTTTTATTAAGAGAAATAATTTTCAGAAGTGTCTGCAGTCCTGTACAAGGAATATGAAGTCTGTCCACGCAGGGAGTTTTGAGCATTTTTTGCTGAGGTTAGCCACTGTGTGTGTGTGCACAGGGCTGTGTTTGATTGAAGGGGGAACATATACATTTTCAGTAGATTTGTTTCTATTTTGGCCTACAGCAAATAAGTGTTAAGCAAATGCACTGCTTGTAATGTTGAAGAGTAGTTTAAACAACTTAAAATTCCTTCATATTAATTAAATATCCTGATTCTACCATTGTAGGGTACAACACTACAGGTAAATGTACATTTTGCTCTAATGATGTCTAAATATATAATGTGCCTAGGGAAATTAGGGTCCAAAATAATTCTCAATGCATGGTAATAATATTAGGGATGTCACATTAGCCTTCCTGGAACAACATTGGACACCAAAGATCTGTTTAGGTACCATTAGCTAAAGGATAAATTACATTGTTTTAGGAGCAGATGGGGATATAACTGTTTTTTGAGAAATAATAAATTTGCAGGAGATATACAGGGTGGGTTTATTCCACTGAATAACATTATCAAGGGGTACAGCGTAAATACCAGAGAGTAGATAAGAGTATGGTATCAGTTTTATTGTTGCACAGTGTATCAGGATGAAGATATCAGACATGCCCAAGGAGAATATCATGGTTCCACTAAAGTGGAAGGTGTTTCCACTAATGTGGGAGATAAAGGGATACATTTCACAACTTTAATATAAATAAATATAATTTTGCAACAGTATATATATATATTTTTTTAATAAATGGAATTTATTCACAAATGCCTAATGATAGGTTAGAACAAGCAAGTACTGCTTACAGCTTCAGTAAGGATTCTCTGTTTTACACAACCTCTGTAGTGCATGTATGGATGTGTTGAGAGATGATGAATGATGCTGTTAGACTGCAGTTTGTTACATATGAAAAGGAAATGGATGGATGTACACATAACTAACAAGAAGTTTATAGATATAGGGAACAGAAAGGTTGTGGATGAATATATTTATTATAAAGTTTTATATAGCGCAAACTTGATACTGAAGGATATAATGCCCTCACAACAAAGTGATATTTAAAGTAAATAAAATAAAAAAAATTTAAAAAAAAGAGAGAGGCTGGTGAAAACATGCTGTCCCCATAAAGTGATTACCTTGAACTTGTGGTCCCCTTAGAGCCTGTTGTGCCTGACATCAGTACAATATTATTATTTATACCTGTAGAGGCAGAGTATTTCTCTTACCTCAGTAGGTTTTAGCATTAAAGTCCATCCACTGGGTGAAAAAATCCATCATACTGAGATACCAAATCCACTATGTTCACTGTGAGTCCCAATGTCAATGCGCAGGCAGTAAAGAGAGACTTGGGCCACCTATGCCTGGAAGGCGGTACATTGTCTTGCAGTATGCTGATAACCTCCGTGTGACCTCTCCATCACTTGAGGCCTGTGAAAGCCTGTGACAAGAGACACTGTAGCTCTGCTGAACTACCTCCAGGAGAGAAGAGAAGCCTCATTGTCAAAATGCCAGTGCTGCCAAAATGAGTTGACTTACCTGGGTTTTGTGATATTCCAAGGTACCCGCAGCATATCACCTTACAGAATTAAATTCAGGGCATTCAGCTCCTGCCCACCAAGAAAGGAATGATGTCCTTCCTGGGGATAATGTACTACTGCCACCAATGGATAATGAATGCAGATGCTATGACTGTTACAAAATGAACTTGCAAACTGTTTCAAGAAATTTAAAGAGACATTGTGTACTGCAACTTCATGGGGACTGCTGGACTGCCTGACTACAAACTGTCTTTCCATCTCTGTTTCAGAGCAAAATAACATTGCAAATGAAGTGATGCTGCCAATGATGTGCTGACACAGCTGGAAAAGAAAGGCCTGTGGGACACAACTATGTGACTTTGCTTTCTGCAGTGACTAGGGGTCAGCAGCTGTGATGGTGGAGAGGATGGCTCTCATTGTGTTGGACTATACCTGTATTGTCTAGGTGCCATATCTGGTGCAGTGGTTGCTGTCTGGATCGACACAACATTTTCCTGCTAGCAGGCACACAGGTTATAATGGCACCATGTAAAATGCCCACCTGTTAATTTGTCAAAAGTATTACCTGAAATAGGTTATTCTGTTGAGATCCATTCTCTTAGGAAAAGATAAGACCCCAAGTAAGTCGGTGTTGAGATTGTAGAAAAGGGCACCACGCCAAAATTAGACACCATTAAAAAAGGTAGACTATAGAAGTGGTACACTGATGGTTCCTCCAGCAGACTGATAGACACTGATTACAGAGCAGGGTATGCCATAGTGATAGACACTGATTACAGAGCAGGGTATGCTATAGCAATAGCTGAAGTGCAGCTCTGCTTCTTGGAACATCTACCCAATAAGATGAGCTGTTTGCTGTGACAAAAGCATGAATACTAGTCAAAGGGTAATACTGTTAACATTTAAACTGACTCACATTATGCTTTGCAGTTCTTATTTGTGGCCAGCTGTGGAAGTATCACAGATTCATAACAGAAACAGGGCGCCTTATTAAAAATGGTCCTTTATTAAGGATCTTGTTAAAGGAAATACTATTGTACACTAGGATAGCGGTAATAAAATGTGAAGAATACCCAGGAGCTAATACTAAGTTAGCCAGAGATGATGCCATTGCTGACACAGCATTAAATGAAAGCATGTTACAGCCAGTGCAGATGGGACTAATGAAAAACATTCCAAAAATACAGCTCATTCAGAGACAATTGTTGTAAGCTAATGTAAAGGAAGCACAATGGTCTGCAACACCAGATGAACATAGAGGGAGGATTGATGATGGATGTGAGCTGAATAATGAAGAGAGTATAGGCCTACCAGGATGAGATAGAAGCCCGTGTCCCTTCGCAGTATGTTACTTCCCTTACAAGACTGGAGCAGGGACCCTCTGATATTGCACAAGGGAGGATGAATGTGCAGATGCAAGTTGCTTCCCAGTGAAAGGGTACCTCTGATATTGCACAAGGGAGGATGAATGCGCAGATGCATGTTGCTTCCCAGTGAAGGGATTTAAATATTTGCTGGTGTGGGTGGATATGTTTTCAAAATGAATGGAGGTGTATCCAACAGGGAAGAATAATGCAGCAACTGGGGCGCAGTACTTCAGTAAAGCCATCTCTGCAAGGTTAGGACCCACTAGGGCATAAATAGAGATAAAAGGGGATCACTTAGTGACTACATTTATGCTGAAGAGGTTATATCTGGGAATAAAGTATAACATGCATACCCCATACCACCCTCCAACTTGAGGCCAGGAGGAGTAAATGAACTCCAAAATAAAAAAATAAAAATAAATTAGTAGTAAAAGAAACTGATGGAACATTCCTGAAAGGGCCTGGTGCTCTGAATTTAGGACTACCTGCAATGTGGCAAGGACTTCTAAAGTGATTATGGATACATGGTCATTGCGAGAAAAATAAAAGCTGTTTCTTTTAGTTCTAGGTGGACTGGACCACAGACGGTGAACAAACGCCATGAATAGATTGAGGGGAGAAGATACAAGGCAGCGCCCCAACGCCTGAGAGGACGGTAACAGAAAGAGATGACCATCTGTCACCAGAGGACCTGAGCAACACAGCAGTCAAGAAGAGGACAGACCAGACCATTTCCACGATCCATGAGGGCCCATCATACAGTGTCAGAGGGACACAACATCTACATCTACTGATGCTGTTGAGTGAAGTACACATGATCGTCTGCACCTGCACCTGCAGAAAAATAGACTGAAGAGGACAACGCAGGGCAGGTCTGTGACACAGCCCCTGAACAAGACGACTGCGGACCAGGAAGAGAAGAAGACGACCGCTCACTGCGTGCCTTTAAATCACTGACACTTGCAAAAATGCCCAGGAACTGAGTAAAAAGTGTCACTGTAGCACTATGCATTGAACAGAGAAAATATTTGTTGGACACTTACTGCTGGTATCACAACAGCCTGCTGATATAATATTGATATCCTCAAGATGTATCAATGTGACAATATATGCATTTTATGCAAAGACTGTGTAATGCCATTCAAAGATATGTAACTAATGTTTCCTACATATATAGACATATATATATTTTGGTGTTACATTAATGTTGGATAGGTATATCCAAAAGGGGGGATTGTTACAAAATATATATGAATATCCATATAAATTCATTTGCATGTACTTCCAAAGAGTTCATGAGTATATAAGATCATATTAACATGAGGCCTGGAGCTCAAAATGGCTTCCTATCTGACCTTGACTGGACAAGCTTCAACAAGCTATTCTGTACACCCTTACAGGTCACCTTGCTTGTCTTGACTACATGATATGCAAATGTTACACAGTGCAGAGCCTGCCTTTCTGGTCTGCCCATATCTGGCTGTTTTGCATGGTGCAGACATTGCACATCCATGCCAGCCATAGTTGGCTTGGTGCCTTATTCTACGTTCCGCTGACATGGCATTGCATACAGTATATAATACCTAGAAACGTGTCACTCTGGGAAGAAGTGGTCTGAGAGCCCCTAAGGTGACAGATCTGACTTCTTCCTTGCTAATTAGCAATGATGCATGCTTTTGGTACCATTTAATAAAGTTCACTTTGTTTCTGAGCAACCTGCTATGTCTGGTGAGTTTCATTCATGATATGCTCCTGGGAGGGTGCCAGTATTTCCCTATCAGTAATCGCGTTCAATATCGGAGGGAAGGGAAAGGCAAACGGGGGTACGAGGGTGGAGATGGAGACAACTACATGAGTCAGAGTTACTGTAATATTGAGAATCAGGCATTATCTATACTCAATGTATCCTGGGGATCCTCCAACATCTCCTCCGTTTCTGCTTTGAATTACTCTAACAGTTGTGCCCGGTCTAGGGAGATTGGTCTCTTCCTCAGCCCTCTATTTTCCTCACATCGGAGCGCTTCCCGTTCCGCCACAGCCCATAGAATAACTTCCTCCCCCCCATTTGCCTTCTCGCGGTGCTGTGCGGGGCCGGATTTCCAGCGCTGTGTGATCAATCTTTTAGCAAGCATCAGGGCTAATCCCGCTAAGCGGCGTAGTAACGTTGCCTTCTTGGTGAGAGGGAACAGGCCCAGAAGGCAGGCCTCTATAGTATCCCAAGGAGAACGCTCCGTTAGTAGTGATAGGCTCCAAGTGACCTCCAAACAAAACCTCCCCAATACAGGACAGGACCATAACATGTGAATAAAGTCAGCATTGGGATTAGAACATTTTGGGCAGTCAGAAGAGGCAGTGGTGTACATTTTCTGTATTGCCATCAGGGTGAGGTAAGCCCTGTCTAATATTAATAGCTGTATTGTTTCCAGTCATAAATTGCGGGAGACCCGCCTAGGGTGTTCCAACACTAAGGCCCATTCTCTATCCTCCAATTCCCTTACTAGCACCGTTTCCCATTTTTGCAGAAGCGGCTGTAGTGGAGTACCCAGATGTTCCCTTAACCTTCGGTATAGCCAATTAACAAGGTGGCATCTATGCCGCATTATGTGAAGGGCATTCAACAATTGAAAGTTAGGAGGTTCTCTCTGTTCCACCAACTAATATTTCCGAATGATTTGTGTAATGCTGCATGCATAAGGAATAAGGTTTCTGGTACTGAATTAGTGCGCACAAATTCATTACGGGGCATTAGGTTACCATCTAAGAATAGGTCACCGACCGTCTCGGTACCAGCCTGTATCTAACTCCTTAGGCGAGCCATTGACAATATTCCACGTTTGGTGGTTCGGCCACAGAGTGGGATATTTGTGGCATATGGGATAGGTACCTTTGCATATTTTTGTGCCTGTTTCCAATAATGTATTGCTATATGCAGGAGAAAGGGGGGATCTTGCATCTTTTCAACACCAGGACATAACAGTGCTTGTAGAGTTCCGCACCACAAATGGTCAGGAGAATATCCTATTTCAAATAAATTATGACCCGCCAACCAATATGCTAGCCATTGTAGTTGCCCACTATGCAATATGCCTTAAAATCAGGAGCATACATACCGCTCGCAGTACTCGGAAGCCGCATCTTGGCCAATGCTAGCCTATGCCAACCCGTTCCCCAAAGTAAAGATAATAACAAGGGATCTAGTCTTTTAAAAATCCATGCCGGGAGAACAACAGGGAGGTTCACAAAGTGATATAGTCTGGGCTGCATGACCATTTTAGACACAGCCAAACGGCCCACCACCATTAATGGCAAGGTATTCCAAAATGAGATCTGGGAACAAAGCAAATTAATAGTTCTAACCATATTCTCATCTAGAGTGTCTGCACTGGTCCTTTAGATGTGTATTCCTAGATATCTGAATGTTCTGGGTTCTAATTTGAACTACATCTGGCCAAATTGCAAATAGGGTCTATGTAAGTATCGAAAAAGGAATACGCCACCGATTTTGAGGCGTTAAGGTAAAACCGGATATTTCCCCTAACCGTGAAAACACGGCAGCCATCGATTGCATGTCTTTGTTCAAATCTTTAAAATACAGCAGCATGTTGTTTGCGTAGAGTGATACAAAATGGATTATCTCACCTATTGGAATACCGTATGGGACCATAATATGACGCAGATGTTGTGCTAGGGGCTCTAATGCTAATACAAACAAAAAGGACGACAGGTGGCATCCCTGGCGTGTTCCATAATAGACATGATATGTGGACGAGATAGTTGTCCCAGTCTTGGTACGGGCTGTAGGGTTGATGTAGAGTAATTTTACCCAACTGCAGTATTCTGGGAGTAGCCCAAATTTGGCCAATACGGCCAGCATATAAGGCCAACTCAGGGTATCAAAAGCTTGGCATACATCTAGTGATAAACATCCAGCTAACTGCTCTGATGCCGAAGCTGCATATATCAAGGCATGCAGCTGGCGAATATTTAGTGAGGTGCTGTGTTTGGGTATAAACCCACATTGATCCGTGTGTACTAACTAGGGAAGTAAGGGGAGTAGTCTAGATGCTAAGATTTTACTAAGTATTTTGTACTCAGTATAAAGGATTCAATAGGTAGCCCATCCGAACCGGGTGTCTTATTACTGGCTAATGCCTTTGTAGCCATACGGACCTATGCTGCAGTGATCGGAGCTGCCAACTCCTCGACGTTTGAATCAGAAATAGTGGGGAGTTCAATATTTCTAAGGAAGCAAGTTGTTGCTTCTATCTTGTCTAGAGAGGGAGCAGTGTACAGATTTGTGTAGGGTTCCTGAAAGGTTTTATTTATTTCAGCTTGAGAAGTGATCAATGTGCGCTGGGCATTATATATCGCCAGTATGGGAGTGGGGGCTTGTTTGAAGTTTAATCAATCATGCTAACAATGTGCTAGCTCTGTCAGCTTCAGCGTGCGTGCGAAGTGTGTATGCGTTCAAGTCGATCGTCCTTAAACGTTCTAACAGTTCTGCATATTTTATCCTGGCCTCTTGTAGGTTTTCTGCCCCGTCCGTGCTTACCTGTGCTGCCACCTCCTTTGCTTGCAAAATATCTTCTAATTTGGTTATGTTTGTAACTGTCTCCCTCCTGAATCCCATTAAGGACCCCATCGAGACTCCCCGCATCGTTACTTTAAAAGCCTCCCATTCTAAGAATCTGGTTGTGGCTGTGCCCTCATTTTCTTCAAAATATGTGGTTATAGCTGTAGCCAATGTGGCGCGGAACACCTGATCTTCTAAATATAGAAGTTGCAACCGCCACGTTAGGATAGGCGCGGGGGAACGGCCCCAGTTTAGCATTAATTCTATGAGATTATGATCTGATATGGTCTTGCCCAGATAAGTTCACTGCTTAATGGTCGGGTTAAATCTGGTATACAAAGGAAGTGGTCACACTGATCCTCATGTAAAGCGCTCTGATACCTCCGGGTCTAGCCAGCGCTATAAAAAAGTCTTCAAATAAATAAATAAATAAAATCCCTGTTCCCATTGGGTCAAAGCAGTAGCTTATGAGTAAGCGTTAGTATTCGACAAGGGACGATGAGAGCAGTCTAGGTACACATCAAACACTGCATTCAAGTCCCCACCTAATATCCATGGGTATTGAGACCAGTCTGAGAGCGCCCGGGACACCCGTGATAAAAAAGCATCTTGGTCCACATATGGAGCATAAATGGAGCCCAACACCAGCTGTTTACGGTCCAATGCCCTCCGTATAAACACATACCTCCCTTGATCAACTATCATACTCTCACTGAGGGAGAAGGGGATTCCCGCCCGTATCCACATTGCAGCCCCGTAGAGAAGGCGGAATAAGCTGTTGCATAAAATTGACCCCTCCAGTGTCTCTGTATAGTTTCTGATAGTAGTAGATGTGTCTCTTGGAGATACACTATTTGGGCTTTACGGCAGTGTAGTTGTGCGGCTATTCTATGCCGCTTGTGAATCGTTCCCATTCCCTGGACATTCCAGGATATGATAGTATAAGATTTGGCAATCAACATCTTCAGGGCACATTTATAAAAAACCTCCCCAACCCACCCCCGCCGCCCCAGACCCCACCTCCCCAGTTCAACATCGGACTGTGCGGCAACGATACAAACAATACAACTTTATTCAAATGCTGGGTCCAACAATCTAATATCGCTCGACCAAACTGTGTAAGAAAAGTCCACATATTACACCTTAAACAGTTGCTGTCGCCTGAGGGGGAGGCTGCGTATACCATTCGTAACTAAGACAGTACTCAATGAATGGGAGTGTCCAGAACAGGCCAGGCCAGGGGATTTACCAATCCATCACTTTAGTTTGTTCAAAACATTATATCTATATACTATAGTAATGTATATACTGGCTAACATGACTTTGGGGTCATTTTTAAGGCCTACGATTAAGCCTCGACATCGCAGTCCAACTATTTGGAGACAACCTTCCATGTTATGCACAATCGTGTCACCCCAAGGGATCGTTGCTGAGTTGTGTGAACTCTGATGGGAACAGTGCAACACTTCTGCCCAAGTCTGAATTCACATTGTCTGAAGGACTTGTGCTAATAGGTGAACGAGAGATACGGAGGGCCGTGGTGGATCGGAGTGCCTCTTGCCTACCTTCCATCACCTGCTGATGAGGTGGAGGACTGGAGCCCGTACTCTGTGTGAGGAGACCCCTCCTGCGTGTCCGGGGGGAGCGCTGTGATTTCGGCTGCTTTGATTCTAAACGTCTGGCAGACAATGTACTTGGGAGCTTCATGTCCAGCCAGTCTCATGCACTGTCCGACGTGTCGAAGAATAAAGAACGCTGGTTATATATGATTTTCAATTTTGCTGGAAAAAGCAATGCAAATGTAAGGCCCTCTGCTCGCACCCTAGCTTTAACTTCCATGAATGAAAAGCATTTACGCTGCACAGCCTGTGTGTAGTCTAGGAATATTGAGATTTTAGCCTCTTGTAGCGGGCCACTGTCTCTTCCCACCTGCAATAAATGGTCTTGATAGCTGTAGTTAAAAATCCTAGCCAATACTGGGCGGAGGTTGCACCAGTTATTGGTCGATGCATGGGGACTCGGTGGGCTCATTCAACAGTAAAATGCACGGACAGACCTGCAGGGGCCCCACTAGTTTTCAACCATTCTTCGATGTAGGTTGTTGGGTTAGGGCCCTCTGTTCCTTCCGGGAGGTCTACGATTCTAAGGTTATTACGCCAAGCCCGACCTTCTGCATCATCCGCATGGGCCTGTAGGGATTTGATTTGCTGGCGCATTTGGCTTAACTGTTCTTTGTGATTTTTCACCTGTGGTACTATTGTTTCTAAAGTTTGTTCTGTGGTCTTAACTTTGTCAGCTAACTTTCTATGATTGTCCTTGAGCAAGTTGAGTTCCACTGAGATCGTACCCAATCGATTTTCAATCATGGATCGCGAATCTCGTATCTCTTTCAAGATCGTGTCCAGTTTATCAACTGGAGGATTAGATAAGGCCCCTTCCTCTGCCTTATGTGAACGTCTGGATGAGTGCTCTGAAGGCGGCGAGTGTGACCGAGCCCTCCCGGATCTGGAGGCTGTTCTAGTCTTCTCTCTGCCCATGATTACAAATGAGCAGGGTGATTAAGCGGTACTTGACCATACGATGGCTCAATCTAATCTCTTCATCCACCATATGCTCAACTTATGTTCAATTGATGTCCGGGCCTTTTTTTAAAACGATAAGGGATCAGCGTCTCATTCCAAATTTACAGTTTGCAACTGAGCTTATGTTGATGTGGATCGTTGCGGGAGCCCACCAGTGTCCGCCGCTTGATACGTGCTGCAGGGATGCCCCTATTGTTTGATGCCTCAGTGGTGTCGCTCCACCCTGTGTTAGCCACTGGGGAAGGCGTGACAGTGTGTCCAAATGCCCAGCTTCATTACTTTCTTTTGTGCGCCACCTCGGTTCTATGCGTTCTAAAAATCTGTTGTCTCGCCTCAAGAACATCACTCTGACACTTCCACAAGCGGATCCCACCCGTCCATGCTCCGGGCCCAAACTGCTCAGTGTCCCAATCGGCCTCCTCTTCAGATATTACCACCCTGGGCCTCAGCAGGGACACGGCGATGCGTCCCTCCCAATCTCAGACAGAGAATCTGATGTAAAATAAAGGTACTTACAATATGCAGAGATGAGGGTATTTATGCCAGTGCCCAGTTTTGGCTGTAAAGCTTTCCCTCATAAGGAGCTCCAACACAGGCAGGGAAGGAGGGGTCCAGGCGGGGAGAAGGAAACAAACTGGCTGCTGCACCACGGGATCTCCATCTCTTCTTGAGACGGTATCACTATTCACTCCCGCTGCGTAGGAAATCTCCATCCGGGGCCCAAACATTGTGATCCTTAGTAGACCCCACCAGCAGGCCCCACATGGGATCCTGAGTCCGATATGGGGCACCTGACGCACCACGCTATGTCCTCCCCAGGGTGCTCATCTCAGTAAGGGCTCCCAGCCCATTCAGCGATCACCAACGGAGGGCCAGCTCCGATAACCTGTGGCGCCCACTAACCTGCAACTCTGGGCTCAGCAGGAGGGGCAAGTAGGAAAAGAGAGACGGCCTCAGGGACCTCCGCGGTATTGCCCAGCTAGTGTTCCGGGCCTCCGCCCGCCTTACAGTCCCTCCAGGGGTAGCCGATCTGGGTCACAATCAATTTTGGCCACGACAAAATGCCCCCGACAGGTCCTCGCTCCAAACACAGTTCCTGGGGCCCAACAAGATAGCAACGTATTTGAATCCGCTACCCGGGAGTAACGTACACTGTGGGGGTGGGGGGCCACAGTGCGGGTAGACTCCACCAGTTTGGTGGTTCGAACAGCACCCCCCCGGACACAGTACTGCTGCCAGCAGATGAGGCGAGGCAAATTGGGGGGAAGAGACAGCCCCGCAAATGGCAAGCGGACATCTACACTGTTCAGTTAATTCCCCCCTCGATTGCACCGTAGTGCCAGGGGCAGCCTGACCCACAGCAGGCAAAGCAGGTCCCAGCAGATTACAATGGGGTTTCTTTGGGCGACGAGCTCGGGCATACGCTGCTGTGCCGAGATCCGGGGTCTTGTTTTTGTGTGCTAGCCGCCTCAAGGCTTCTCCGGCCGGCCAAGTCCCAGGAAAGGCAGCTGCGTTATAGGACACTCCCACTCCTTAGGCCCACCGCCTCACCGGAATCCATTGAAGTTCGAAACTCGGTCCCTTGGTCATCCCGGCCTCTCGGAGTGTCCGATTCTGCATCCCATCTGTAGGCAGTTATTCTCCTTTGTCACTGCGAGCACTCGGATGAAGCAGGGAATGTCGGATTTTGCACGGATTAGCTACCCCGGCCCAAAGCACGTCGCTGAGGCGACCACCATCTTGGACTGGAAGCCATGCCCCTGTGTGTAAGAGAGAGAAAGAGTGAAAATCGATGACAGTAAGTATGTGAGAGTGAGCATGTCTGATTGTGAGTGTGATTGTGCATAAATGAAGATCAACTAAAATTGGTAAGAGTGAATGATAATAAATTAGATTGAGGGAGTGGAAGTGAGTGATAATATGTATGCATTTGTTTGTGAGTGGGAGGGGCCATGTGAGTATGTGTAACTGAGAATGAGTGAAAGTGAGTGTTAGAGAGAATGAGTTAGTGAGAGAAGGAGAGGGTGCGTAAGGAAGTGAGTGAAGTACTGTGAGTGTGATTGAGTTAGAGCGAGTGAGGGGGCATGGGAGAGAGGAAGTGTTAGAGTGAATGTGTGAGTGTCTTTGTGAGTGTGTGTGTGTGAGTGAGAATCAATGAGTGAAAGTGAGATCATAAAAGAGTGAGAATGAGTTTGTGATTGTTTATTTTGTATCATTATATTAGTGTGAGTGAGGGCGAGTAAGTGAGAACAAATCAGGGAGGATGAGTGAGCGAGAGTGTTTTGTATAATAATGGTATCTATGACCACCTATTGGCACTTATATAGTGGAGGTAATTCTTATAAGGCACCCATGACAAAATGAATGCCTTGGCATGTTGAAGTTAATTCTTTGAATATGAAGGGACCCACAGCAAAATGCTGGTACTAGAATACTGCAGGTAATTCCTAGCCTGTGGGATGGCAACCAGTGCATATGTGGAGAGATGGGGCACCATGAAAAATCCTGGCCCTGACATACTAGAGTCATTTTTTGACATATGGAGCACTCATGACATATGGGCATAATGAATAGTAATGTTCTGGCACTGGTATATTGTTTGTGATGTTTGGCATAAATAGGGTACCTGTCTTAAAAATCTGGCTATGGCATACTAGGAGTAATTCTTACCATATATCATAGCAAATGTTGAAAAAATGGGTCAACCCCTCAGGGGTATTAGGCTTCATTGGCACCCCATGAAAGTATTGGAATATGTCTTTAGTGCCACACCAGACCCTACAGCTTTTTTTTTTTTAGAAAATTCATTTGAAAAATTGTGCTCTAAATGCACTATTTTAACCCATGTTTTAAAAAAATTCTCGGGGAAACCCCCCACCCAAACCCTCCACAAGGGTTTCAGGAATTCAGGTTTGCTTTCTAAGCATACTTAATGGAATTCAAGCCAAGTATTACTCCCTATCACTTTCAAAGATCACCAACAGACACTGCAGTTGACTCCTCACAGTTCGGATTAGTGGTGATCACATTCACAAACCGGATCTTTTGGATGTTCCACCCACTAGTTACACTGCTTCTTTATTCCTCCTGGACAGTAACTCCTTCTGCTGGGCCAGGCACAGGTCTTTCATCTCTGAGTAGTCAAGCAGACTTCTTCAAGTGATGCCCCTTCTCTACTGTGAGAGTGGCTATTATGTAGGCCCCAGACCTGGATCAAAGTAACTCTTTGAGTACCCTTCAGGGCACGGCTTTCTTTCATCTAGAAGAACTTGGCACTGGAACACGGTGATATCGTTTCTGTCCCACCTTTATGCTCATTTTCTAGACAAGGGATGTTTATCCAATGTCTAAAGTCCAGGTAACGATTTAGGAAGCCCCTTTCAAAGTGATTGCTCACACAGCAGGTAGTCATGATGCTGGATCCAAGCAGGGGTATCCCAAACAGCCTTCTTGGACTATCTTTCCTCAGAAGTAATACAGGAAAGGCAAAAGGGCAGGACTTGCACAGGAGCTTACATACTCCTAACAACAGATTCCGCAGTCTCACCACCACTTCCCTACCATCAACCAAATGGCAGTCCTGGGGAAGGGCTAATCAGCAGTCCCATCCTAAAATATCCTTTTGAATTTTTTAAGAGTAGCCTTATCTCCATTACTACACACTTCAGTGACTGGGGCTCCTTCCTTCAGCTTCAGGAATGCAACTAAAACACTTCCGCTGTCTGGGGAAGCTGTTTCCCAGCCTCTAGCATAACTTGTGCCATATTGTGTCAGAGCCTCCCACTCGTGCCAGAAATCAAACTCTCACCATGGCCTAGAGTCTTGCTAGCCTACATACATGCACTCAACATGCACTCAAGGATACCAGTCAAAGGTCTGGGTGGCACACATAAAGATATTTACGTGAGTGGGGCTGGTAGGATCCACTGCTCCTGAACCAAAAATATTGTCAGTTCAGTGTTCTCAATCAAAAAAATCAGTATGCTATCACCATTGATTTATGTTAACTCAGGACATGAAGAGTAGTAATATGTCAATAAAGAGGACATGCTAGGTGTGTCCTTCCAGGTCACAGGATATGTTCTAGGTCTTGTGTTCACTATGGACAGATTTAGGTCTCAGGATACCGTTATACCTTACTGCTTACCTTCTGATATGAAATCATCAGTACTCAAGATTCCTTGTTTTAGAGTGTGGTGATGCAGGGTGTTAAGAATGTCATGACGCTGTGGTTGACAGTTAAACCAGTGCTGGTTGCGGAGGAGCTCCGGTGTGTGTGCCCTCCACCCCGTGCACCTCTGTAATTGTAAATAAACTTACCCGCTTCAATCTACACACCCAATTGGGCCTACAAAATGCTAGGCTACCAGTTTCACATGAAGATGGGACACTGAGGAGAGGGGTACATGCTTATTTGCCATCAGTTATGTAGGTTTTTGTTTCACTGTTGCTGCTTTTACAGAGTAGCAAGATTAAAAAACATAATATCTGCCTCCTTGTCGTTAGTAAAATAAGAACTTTCTTTTTCAGTTCTGGTTAGGAAAATCTGCATTATATCTGCTGTGGTGATGGCCCACTTTAAAATGGTACAAGCAGCTCATAAAATCTTAAATGCTTAGATTAAACTAGTGCCTCATTTTAAAGTGTACCCTCAATCCATTTCTTCAAGTTTTTCCTCGGACATATTTAACCCTTATGTTATTATCAAACAAAATAGGGAGGTCAAGTTGATCATCATCAGAAATGTGTTAGGCATTACGAAAAAAGTATATTTTAGTCTGCAACAAAGATCTAGCGGCATTAGATTTCAGATGAGGTTTCCTGGGGGACAAGATGGAATATAAAAACCCATAGTGGCTGTTGCATAAAACATCAAACACATAAAAGGTAATGGAAAAAATGCTTGCAATAAGTCTAACCACTGGTAATTGCTTGGGGTAGCATTTCACACCCGGTTCTTTTTACAACCATGCAATTAAATTTGGACCCAGCCTTCTACAAATCAGTCTTGACCCAGCCCTAATAGGAACAGCCAATCCTTACTGAACTGGCAGTTTGGGCTGGACTGTTCCAATTTTAGCAGGGTCAAGACTGATTTGCATATGGCTCATTACAAACTGAGGTGGCATGGTGTGCAACATAACGATGGACTGGGATGCGGCCCCAAGTAAATAACAGTGGCTGTAATTAATTCTAGCATTCTGTCCATCACTTTTTTTTAAATATATTTCAGTGCGATACCCTAAGTGGGATGGGTAGACCCAGACATGAGTCCCGTGCACACTGTGCTGCTGGCCCCAAGCAATACCTTACTGATGAGCCCGAATGAGGGCAAAACCTGTCTAGGATTGCTTGTGTTTCTGTTTACAGGGGGCCTGGACTGGCAGTTTGGGTTGGACTGTTCCTACTGGAGCAGGGTCAAGAGTGATTTGCATATGGTTCTAGCCAAACTGAGGTGGGATGATGTGCAAAATAATATTGGACTGGGATGAGACAGAGTAATGGCTAGTGGCTGAGATTAATCCAACCACTCCATCCATCACTTTTTAGGTCTTGCCTAGACTGCGCTTGCGCAGTTTTTTTAGACTTGTTGTATATACTTTGTAGGCTTCAGCCCACACATAACGATTCCTAACGATTCCTATTTGCTGGCTCGTTGTCGCTGTCATATTTCTTCTCCCCATTTCTCCATGGCATGCATGCATCATTCCTCTTCCTGTGATTAACCCTTCCCAACAGCAAGCACCAATTAGTTCTATCCAGGAATTAGTCCCATTTTAGCAACTTTTTTAGGGGCTACTTTCTTCTTTGTCTAAGAGCACTTCACACTAGCGCTCGTGTTTTTACTCGCTCCGAGCTCCGTTTCTGTAAACAGGACTAATTTCAGCATGTGATGCCAGGGGTTTCATTGCATTAAGGATCATCCCACCCCATTGTCTCATTACTTTCATTAAATATGTAAATCCTCAGTTAACCCATCTCTGTTTCTCAAGCTGTTTTCAATTAGAAGCCTCTTCAAAACAATCCAGTGTTATGCGAACGAGTCTTTTTTTAGAATCACATCTCACCGTGGACAGAGCCAGCGTTTTCTCTGTTTAGTTTTCAGCCAACATTTTGTGACTTGGTGAGCATCTCTCTCTCTCTCTCTCTCTCCGTTTTGTCCCTCAGCTCCAAGCAAGCGTTATGCAGCTTTGCAGTTTAAACAGATGCTGTCAATGCTTCCCTGGAAACAAAACAGCATGTGTTGAGAAAGAGGAGTGACTGTGTGGTGGGAGGTCCTTAAGGAATGGATTTAAACGTCCACCAGGGATTGAACATATTATAGAACCACAAGAAAACAAGTATTGGCAAGGTCAATAGGTCTTGCCTAACTAAGATCTATTGCCTTTGTGAGTGATTTTTTAGCCATGTTATACAGCACCGCGGCTGCTGTGCAGCATGGTTAAATATTAATTTTACCAAGGTGCTATGACACGTTCAATGTTCGCCTCGCCATAGCACTTTTATTTCTTTTTACTTTCCACTATGCTCCACAGCAGCTGTGCTGATGTACAACATGGCTAATTTTACATGCTCTAGGAGTTGATCTCTCTGCGGTTCCTCTCTTAAACCCGCCACCCTCTGCGAGCTGTTCCTGCCCTGTTGTTGCTTTATCCACGGTTGTCCGTGTGCTTTCCAGCACACTGCAATTCACATATATAACTCCCAGAATATAATCTTGACCACAAGTCATCGAAACTCAAAGCCTGTTCTCAATAATTTATTTCACAAACATTGCCCCCGTGATAAAAAATGGAAGTGCTTCCGGGGAAGGGGGGGGGTACAGTTCTGTGGGGCCAGTTTTTATTAGACACCTTGTTTAGAGCTATAGGTAATGCTAGTTAGACCCGCTTCTTTTCTCCGTGTAGAGGCTGCAGGGCATTGCTCCTGAGGGAAAGTGTGCGAGAGACTTGCTGTGTATGTATTAATCAAAGAGGTCTCTGTTATGTGTGAGATCCCTTCTCCACAGTGTGCCTGTTGCTCGCTGCTGCATTTCTTGTATTGTTCCTTTCACTAAACAGTCCCTATTTAGGGAGTAAAGAATGTGTTAGCTTAGAGATCATCTCTTGGCCTTCCTTTTTATTGTCCGCTATACTGGTTATTAAATAGGGTAACCATGACCAGACCCAAAGTATTGAAGCGTTTTACTTGAGCAGCAGTTATATTGAGCACCAGTTACATTACACAAGTTCACATTAATTGAATTGATTTGCCCAGGAGCACCAGTTACATTACACAATTATGTACAATCTAGCCTAAACTACACCACTTCAGTCTACATCACTCTACTCCAATATACCACACTACAATCTAAACCACTTCAACCTACTCCATTCTACCCCACTCCACTCTACACAAATCCACACAAAACCAATCTAACTCACTCCAATCTACCCTATTACACTCTACACCACTCCAATCTACCCCACCCCAATCTACCCCTCCCACACCACTTCCAATAATTTTTAGCCATGCTGAACACCAGCCACACTAGTGTACAACATAGCTAAAACACATTGCCAATAGCTCTTGCGTAAGCAAGACCTATTGGCTTTGCTTATGTTTATTTTGGACACTTCAGGGTTTCATAAAACATAAGTGTGATTATGGACCAATGTACTAAAATA
Source organism: Lissotriton helveticus (assembly GCF_964261635.1). Taxonomy (NCBI): domain Eukaryota; kingdom Metazoa; phylum Chordata; class Amphibia; order Caudata; family Salamandridae; genus Lissotriton; species Lissotriton helveticus. Next base: position 1,257,786,120 of record NC_136067.1, read on the forward strand.
TCATTTTTGGTACTCCATTACAGATAATCATGAAGAAACCAGAGTATGTTAATTGTTCAGTTCAGTTCAGTTCAAATAAACTTTATTTCGGTCAAGAGTGGAATACACAGTAATCACACATGTTTAAAATACATTAAAAATTCACTAACAATTACGAATCACATTAATAATTTTAAACAAAATGTGTTCATTCAAATCATCAGAGTTAACGATGTGATGCATATAGGCGAGGGAGACAAAGTCAATTCCAGAAAGTGCGTGGTGCATTAATAAATATATAAATTATCTATTATCTAAAACAATGAGAATAAAAAAGAGGAGTACAATAAAACTTCAATTAAGAAAATGTAAAAAAAAGACTACAAATGATTGAACCAGCATGCTATAATCAAACTATTTAGTTCATTATGGCGGAATCACTACAGCATTTTCAAAGTTTCAGAAAAACCCTTCTGGTGCACCACATAGAGAACAAAAAGCCTGCAACTGAATAAACAATTGGGATACTCGAATCAGCTTTCAATATCCTAAATATTCAAGGCAGCGCCTTTAAACAAGATTTCTACAGATCTGAACCAACCAACGTTTCCTTGCCTTCTGGTAGCCTGGACAGCTAAAGAAAACACACCTACCCAGTCGGACTTCCTTTCGTCTCTACGGTCGTCTCCTCCCTTATCCTCACTTTCTCACCTCCCCTACCCCCCACTACTTTTCTCTCCCCTTTCTCTCCTCTCCTAATGTATTGCTGATTATGTGATGTAATGTGTAATTGTTGATCTTTTTCTGTTTTACTGTTGAACCACATTGTTGAACTTCCTTTCGTCTCTCCTGTCGTCTCCTCCCTCACCCTCCCTCTATTTATGTCTCTCCCTCTCTCCTCTCTCAAATGTACTGAGACTGAACTATTTTGTCTGATACCCGATGGAGCTACCTGGTTTAGCTACAGGGGAGATGGACCGTGGATTCCCTCCTTGGTCGCCACCTACCCAGTCGGTCTTTAGACAGACTTCCTTTCGTCTCTCCTTGTTGTCTCTTCCCTTATCCTCCCTTTCTCACCTCCCCCTCCACTACTTTTCTCTCTCCTTTCTCTCCTCTCCTAATTGTATTGCCTATTTTTTGATGTATTGTGTAATTGTTTAACTTTTTCTGTTACATTGTTGATTCTCATGTAAAGCGCTCTGATACCTTCGGGTCTAGCCAGCGCTATATAAAACTCTTTTAAATAAATAAATAAAGAGGGCAGAGCTAGCCTGCAACGAAGATGGCCGCTTAAGCCATCGGCTCCTCCGCCAGACTAACTATCCTGAAGACCATCCTGTGTTGCCGGTGCTCGTTCGGAGTGAAAACAACATAAAACTGTGTGGGAACGTCAGGGGCACATACTTGGAGGTCCTTACCCGAGATTGCCGGGGAGAAGCGCTGCTGCGAGCCGGTTGCGTTTTGAGCCGGGATAGACGGTCCCGCGACTCCCCAGGCCCTGAGTGCAGCTACAGGCCCACCCTGCAGTATTCCATGGCTGTCGTGGCCTGAACGCGCCCGCGTCCTGAGACTGCTGCTCTGGAGCCGGGAAGAGGACGATCGGAACTCCTGGTGAGGAGCGCCGGCCTGGAGAGCTGAGTCGGGCGCGGAGTATAAATCGAGCCCCCAGCTCCAGCAGGGCCTTCGGACCTCGGGTAGTCAAAGGCGCTGACGAGAAGGGACTGCAGTGACATTACGAACTGCCTGCTTCTGCGGACAACGTGAGGCCCTGCGGCTGGCTAGGCGCCTTTATCCAGGGAGAGGGAGATAGTGCCGGCACGCTCCGGCACTGCGCCGGAGAGCCGGGAGAAGACCACGAGCAAGTATGGGGTAGCTATTGAGTGCGTAACGAGAGGGAGCCACTGAGACACCATTACCCCTTGGATGCTTCAAGGCCTGATCTGGGTCGAGGTACTCACACCGCGTGTGGCGGCATTGTCTGAATGGTGGCTCTGGGCCATCTAACAGCAACATACCCCCTCTCAAGGCCCTGGTGCCCCCCTTGGGCGGTACAGTGGAGGGTGCGCCAGTTTACAGGTCCTCGTGCTGCAGCCTACTGTCCTGCTGGGAAGGAGTTAACGATAAAGAACTGGGTAGACGCCCGTTGAGGCTCTCGAGGGACTCCACATGTACTTGCTACTTGGTTCCCCCCCACCTGCTGCGCCGCACCTTAGGAGCTGATCCGCTCTCCTGGGGAGGTAGTGTATGGGAGAGTTGAGTGAAGCCTGAAGATTGGTAATTGCGAGAGTCGCCGCCTCGGAGAGGGAGCTTGACTGCGGAGTTGGCAGACAACTTAGACTGAGCTCCTATCGCATTTTTTATGAAGCGCCTACCTGGAGGGTCATATCGCACAAGTGCGCTGACAATAGGACTGAGGCGGATAGGTGCCTGAGAGCCCTACATCATCACTGATCAGGCGCAACAGGAGTCAAGCGCTGTCTGGATTGGGCAATTCCACCATTATGGGCCTGAGGCTGGTATATGCCCTCACATCGATGATCCACTGGACAGGAAGGTAGGGCACCGGGAACTGCACACATAGCGACGAATCGCTACCTTTGGCCCGGAACTGAGACAGACGTTAGCCGAGTGAACGCGGCCAGGCCTAGCTGCGTGTTGCTGAGATTATATACGTGCTTGGTGTACTGTGCTGCCTGGCGCCGGAGTAATTGGCGTCGCCATGGGCCGTCCGGATCGCACGCAACCTAAGCTATCGTTCGATAGTAACAAAAAATCCAAAACTGCGGAACCCCCTCCAAGTGAAACGACTGAGGGAGCTGGGGCATCGGGTGCAGATGAGGTGGCTGAGCCGGACATTCGCTTCATTTTAATGGCCATGGAGAAGAATTTGCAGAGTGGAATCGCCACCTTGGGAACTAAAATGGATGCCCTCACGTATCGCATGGATCGGATGGCGGAGCGGCTAGACAAACATGCTGAGCGCCTTGACATGTCAGAACGGAGAATAGGAGAGGTAGAAGAAGCGCAGACGACTCTGGACTCGGACCATAAGCAGCTGGGCAGGGTGATCCAGCTCCTGCAAGATAAAGCCAAGGATTTGGAGGCACGCTCGCGCAGATGCAACATACGCATCACAGGCCTGCCGGAAACCACCCAAACAGGTAATATGGAGCTGTTTGTGGAATCACTGCTTAAAAAACTGTTTGGAGACACAGCTTTTTCCGGAATGTTTGTTATAGAACGTGCACATCGCACACTTGGCCCGAGACTGAAACCTGGCGCACCACCGCGACCCATTGTGGCCAAGTTACCTAACTATAAAGACCGCGATACTGCCTTGCGACTGGCCCGTGAGAAGCAACCATTAAACTACGAGGGCAGCACGCTGTCCTTGTTCCCGGACTTCACCACCAAAGTGCAGGAGGCGAGACGCCAATTTGTCCCCATGAAACGACAACTACGTGACCTTGGGGTAGACTATGCGATGGTGTATCCTGCCAAATTGAGGGTTAACAGGCAGGGCAGATCCACCATCTTCACAGACCTGAAGGCGCTTCAGAAGGCCATGAAGGGCTGGCGCAGGGAAACCCGAAACGCAGCCAATGAAGAAGGACATGAGGAAGCTTCTGGGGGGTCCATGGAAGACCAGTACTAAGTTTCAAGATATACGACCAAGTAAGGTATGTGTACCCCAGCGGCCTGTGCAGAAGGGTGAGACTATTTCTAACTACTGTTAAATCTGAACAGGCTATGGGCGGTGGTCTGTGCAGGGATTACATCTTGCTGGAACCTTTGGGGCCGTAAGGGAGACATTGGGAAGTATGGCAGAGATATGAAAGGGAATGCGCTCCCACAAGAAACTTAGCTACAAAGCAACCTATATAGTGATATTACATTTATCCTAGGGAAGCTATGCCGCTGCACCAATTCTGTATGCCCTATACTGGGCGCGACATGGGAGGTAGACGTCATGACAGGGAAGATAGAGAGAAGGCGAAACCTACAGTCGAACACTATTGCCGTATATTGCCATAGTACATTGTTTGATCCTTATTGGAGGGCACTGGCTATTATTTACTTTTTCTTTACAGAGGCGGAGGAGGGGGGCGAGGTGGCAGGTACATTGGACAGATTGATATAGTCTCACTATGAGCAAGCTACCTGCGCCCTGTGTGTGCACCGCCTTTCCTTAAGTAACAGCTGTTTATGTTATGTGTTGATTTTTTTTTTGTATTGGATGATTGCGAGGGTGGAAAGGGGAAGGGGGGGAGTGAGTTGGGAGTTCGACTGAGGGATGTGATGTGGGGGGAGCGGGATAGGTTGGGGCACGGCCGTGTTGGGGATGGGTAAGCGTGGGAGGGGGATGGGGCACAGTTATATGCTTTTTGTTATTGGATGTTTGGTATGGAGTGGATATATGTAGTTGTAGCATGTTTTGAATGGCAACGCATTGACGAACACATACATAGGCAGGCACGTTGGAAGGTGGCGTATGGGGCCACGCTTTCCCACAAATACGCGCTAAACCTTCTGCAATGACACAGTGTACACATGAAAATGACACTATAACACTCCTGACGTGGAACGTAAGGGGATTAAATGACCATAGAAAGGTTAGCCGAGTATTGCAATATCTCTCGAGGCATGCGATTGACATAGCTCTGCTTCAAGAAACTCATTTGAGGCCGGACAGCCCCACACTGACCTACAGGGGACTGCACAACAACACACACACTGCCGGCTTCACCTCTAATGCCAGGGGCGTCCTTACATGGGTTAATCCTAAGGCCTCCCTATCCATCACTCCTTTGGTTTCGGACTCGGAGGGACAATACACTATTACGAAATGTACCGGTAGGGGTATGTCCTTACATGTGGTGAACACGTACGGGCCCAACTTCGATTGCCCCTCCTTTTACCTGACGCTGGCCAGCAAAGTTAGAGAGCTTGGCGGGGGACACGTCCTGTGGGGAGGTGATTTCAACATGACGCGACAACCGGCGCTTGATCGCTCTGACTGCCCTGACAGGCGACCCTCAGCCTCTGCCCGGGTGCTGGAAGCCGAAATGACCAGAATAGGTTTGCAAGAAGTATGGAGAGCTAGACACCCAGCATAAGGCGGGTACACACACTACTCAATGCAGCACAATATTCACACACAAATAGATTATTGGCTTTGCTCCTCGTCCCTCCTCTCTGCGTTGCAGGCTTGTGCGACGTTGCCCCGCACCTACTTGGACCATTCCCCAGTACTTGTTACGATAAAAGCCCCGATGCACAGACCCCCTCCGTTTTCGTGGCGCCTCCCTCCGTATGCACTTTTAGACTACGCATTTAGAGAGGAACTGGCGACAGCCATTGAGGACTTCTTTGAGAGAAACATAGGTTCGGTGGACTCCTTTTTGACGGTTTGGGAAGCCTTTAAGGTCTATATATGCGGCGTTGCCATCTCAAAACATGCGGGCGTTCTTGCGCCGCTGCAGAAACCCTAGTGCAGAGTCAACTCGGGAACTTGAACAAACGCTGCAGGAGTATCATGATGAAGTGGATGCGGAGGTTAAACATCTGGGGAAATATGCCATAGCTCGATCTTACGGAGAGGGGGAGTGTCCAGGGGCGGTTCTGGCCAGACTTGCCAAACAACGCAGACATGACGCTGTGTTGCCTAAATGGAGATCATCGCAGACAGACGAGGTGATGTCGGACGCGCACATTGCGAACCGCTTTAGGGAATATTATGAGGGCCTTTATGCCACAAGAGGACCGATCCCAGAAGACCGTATCCTAGATTATTTAACGCACAATAAATTGCCTTGGTTAACGAACACGCATCGGGAATTCTTGGCGCGCCCGTTTGAGAGGGAAGAGGTAGTATTGGCGTTGGCATCCATGAAGGCAGGCAGTGCTCCGGGCAGTGATGGCTTCCCGGTCTCATTCTATAAAACGTTTTCGGACTTATTGATCCCTAAACTGATGACGTTGATCGAGCAGATGGCGGAGTGCGGTGAAATGCCACCAACGATGCGAGAAGCTATTATTGTGGCTATCCTAAAGCCTGATAAACCTCCGGAGGATTGCGCTTCCTATCGGCCACTGTCGCTACTAAATGTAGACGTGAAGATATTCACCAAGATTGTCGCGAACCGTCTCAGTCCACTCATCCCTACGCTGGTCGCCCCCGAGCAGGCGGGTTTTGAAATCTGACTTAAAATTTGCGCACCGTCTTTGCGGCATTCCAGCGCACACGACAGAAGGTGCCTGCAGTTGCGGTCTTCCTGGATATGGAAAAGGCCTTCGACTCCGTAGAGTGGCCTTTTCTTTGCTTTTTACTGCATCGCATGGGGGTTGGAGATCTCTTTATCCAACTGTTGAATACGCTCTATGCATCACCAACGGCGAGGGTGCGCATCGGACCGCTCACGACTGAACCCTTTCCGATAGGTCGTGGCACCAGACAGGGCTGCCCGCTGTCTCCTCTCCTTTACGCCGTGGTTGTGGAATCTCTGGCGTGTGCCTTACGCGAATATCATGGCCACCGTGGTATCCGCTTCCGTGGATACAACCTGATAGTGTCCACATATGTGGACGACACTCTGTTGTATGTCAGGAAACCGGAGGAAAACCTCTCGAGAGTACTAAGAGAGGTGGTGCTGTTCGGCTCGCTGTCTGGGATACGTGTGAACTGGAGCAAGACAGTTATGTTTCCGCTTACCCCCGCCACTGGGAGAGTCGACTCGGAGTATCCTATAAAGTGGACCTCAGACTCAGTACGCTATTTGGGTGTCCGATTACACACGGACTCGGAGGTGGTCCTTAGGGAGAATTACGGGGTTGCGATCTCTAAATTAGAAGACTCGGTTAACAAATGGATTGAGCTTCCCTTGTCGTTACTGGGCCGAATATCATTATTGAAGATGATAGTCCTCCCTAGATTGCTGTTCCTTTTCAGTAACATCCCAATGGTTTTGTCGGGTATGTTCTTTCGGCAACTTCAAACACTGGTGCTGCGATTAGTTTGGGCTGGTAAGCAACCCAGGGTCGCTTGGGACATCCTGGTTCACCCCTATGGGGAGGGCCCCCTTAATGCCCCTGACTTTGAATTATACTATCGAGCGGCCCAAGGCGCACACGCGTATGGGTGGATGCATGGTCCCACAGATGCGCCGCATCTGCAGATTGAGAGGATAGTGGCCGACCCGACGCCGTTGCCGGCGCTCCTTGCTCGGCTTAGAGATAGGAGAACGGGCATCTTGGATTCACTTAATGCTGTAACGCATGCCTGGCATCACCTAATGGATGTGCAGGCTTGCTCGTTGCTGTACGCCCCAGGGGCGAAATTGGCGTGGTGCCACTGGCTCGGCCCCTGTAGCAACAGAGGTGTCCTGTAGACAAATTGAAACTCACTACCATGGGCGACCTTTTTCTTAATGGAACGGTCTGCACATGGGACTACGTGGCGACGAGAGACGCCCTGGGCTCCCCGGCTCTCTCCTGTTTTTAGTTCCACAGGGTGCAACAAGCCCTGCAGAAGCTGCTGGGGGAAGACATGGCGGAGCCTCAAGTGGTAACGACGTACGATTATATAGTGACAGCCAAGACTCCAACCAAGCTAATATCTCGCCTCTATCGAATTGCGCTGGCAGAACGAACAACGCACTATGCAAATCCGCGCTTGGCGTGGCAGATGGACCTGAACACTGATCTCCCAGAAGAAAAATGGGGATATTGCTGTGCTAGTGTTAAAAGTATATCGCTAAATGGACGTCACCGCCTATTACACTTTAAATTCCTTAATAGGGTTTACTACACCCCCGAACAGCTGTTCAGATATGGTTTACGTGATAGCCCTTGTTGTGAGCGATGCAGTTCACAAATGGTGGATTTTCTGCATCTCGCCTGGGCCTGCCCGAAGATAGCAGACTTCTGGCTGGCAGTGTATAACGAAGTGAATGATATCATTGGGCTGTCGCTGACTCCTTTCCCCCTGTTGGCCATCTTGGGATATTCTAAAGTTATAGCGCCGGCTTTACGGAGACTGGTGGATATGGCTTTCTTAATAGCCAAGCGTTGCGTAGCGCTCACCTGGATGCGCAGACCCACCCCAACAATGACTAGATGGAAAAATGACATACTATATTGCTGCACGCAAACGGGGCTATACAGCGAGTTACTTCCTCCGCGTAACCGTCCGAAGAACTATTGGGCGCTGTACCTGGAGAAGAGGCCTACACGGGGGGTTAACGGCATGAGTGACACACAATCCATTACCGGCACAGGGGATACACGGGAAGATACACCAGTACACGTAGACGTAGAGACTATGCCATAAGCAGTCGTGGCAGGGCCCTTTGTGTTGGCCGGGTGTTTGAAGGAGTGTACACTGATGAATATGGTGTTGTTGAGAGGGGGGTGGTATTTTGTATGCAACACGTCAATTTGAATTGGAGTTGGGGTGGTACTGACGCCTCTGAAAGATGTGCCATTGCCATAATTTTTCTGCAATATATATCATTGTGAACATGCCATTCCTTTTGCAATGTTTGATTGTAACTTGTTGAAATGTCAATAAACAAATTATAAAAAAATAAATTAAAAAAAAACAGGGAAGAGGTAGTACCCCATATCTATACTGGAGGTAAAGCTTCCTAGACACAGGGGGATTAATTAAATCTATTACTGACTCAAAGTAAGGGATATCTTTTATTTCTAAAAAGACTCTGGTTAGTTTCCCAATACTGGAGGAGATATGGAGCTGAGCCAATCTATACTCTTTATAAAGCGCCTTCATTTTGTTCTTAGATGTTAAAAAACAGGCTGTCTCTGGTTCAGACCAACATTCCCCAAGTCCAATACCAGATCGGAGGAAGAACGGATCGAGAAGGAGACGGCGTCGAGAAGAAGACCGAGAAGCCAGGAGGCCAACGATACTGCGATTCGCCCCGCCACACTTCAGGGAAAGTGTGGCTGGAAAAGGTACGGAGTCGCATACGTAACTTCACTTTCTCACGGGGAGGGGCCTGGTAAAACTTTACGGGGAGGTCATGGGCTGTATATGTGGATTTCTGTTAATTTTGTTCCACTCACCACTGATACCTATACCCTTGGGTTTAGTTCATTTTTTTGTGCATGGTGGCAGCCTTCGGTGACTCCTCACCCTTGTTCCCCTTAAAGACTTAGGGTCCAGAAGCCCATCATCTGAAACCTTTTTTGTTGTTGTGTTTCTTTCCTGTACCACCGGAGAGGAGACGAGACTGGCTCCCAAGAAGAAGAGTCCGTCGGAAGACCTTTGAGAACTTTTGAGTTTCCCTTACCTACAACCCCCTGAGGCTTTGAGCATCCCTAATGACTCTTTAACCTTTGTTTTGGACGATAACCTTTGAAAAATAAACTCTCCTCATCCAAGTAGTTCTTGTAAGTGTCATCGATACCCCCGCACCCCGCTGCCCAGTCTCACACGGCGCCAATACATTATGGGTTTAAGACTCGCCACATCCGCAATTGATGAAATTCCCATATCTAGACATAATGGGACCAGCGGGGTGCTACGTGGCAATCTAAATGACTGTCTTAAAAATTGGTTCTCCACCTGGGTTACATTGTCAAGCTTTAAATGTCCCCATAGCTCTGCACCATATAATGCCCCACCTCTAGCCTGTGCCCTATAAATTTTAATCGCCGGGCTAACTATTCTTTTACTGGGCTTATTAAGGACCTTCATGATGCCACCTGAGGTTTGTGCCAATTTTAACGTAGATTTTGTAATATGGACCCCCCATCCCATAGATTCGGAAATTGTGATTCCTAAGTACATAAAGGAAGACACTCGCTCAGGGGGGATGCCATTTAAATACGGGTTAGGACGCATACTTTTTGGGCAATTAAAAGCCATGAATTTAGTTTTCTGTAAATTTATTTCAAGGCCTCTATCCCTACAGAACATCTCAAATGTGTCCAAAATCCGTTGGAGGCCAGTTGGCGATTTAGCTATCAGTAGAGTGTCGTCCGCAAACATCATGGCCGAAATTCTACGGGAGGGTAGTTTAGGGGCACTAGATCCTTTTCTGCAAGGAGGGCATCAATCAAGCCATTAATTTAGAGGCTAAAAAGGGTTGGCGCAAGCACGCAACCCTGACATACTCCACGCTTAATGGCTATGGGTGCTGTAAGGTTTCCGTCCTTACCATGTCTAATGCACGCATAGTTGGACTCGTGAAGACGTTTAAAAAGTTGAATTAAATAGTCAAGTCAAGTCAATGTACTTTATTCGGTTTACTTGATATGAAACCATAATAGTTACAAGTTTACAAAATACATTACATCACAAGTTAAAATACACAGTATGCAAACACAGGAAAGAAATACACATTCCCCAAGTTTAAGACGATGTTGGTAGTATAACTTCAAGATTCACGAGATGAGGAGGGCAACATAAAAGATCCAATAAATAGTATAAATTAAAAAGAAGAGCCATAAAATATTTTAACCAATTTATTTAGGGTTCCAGACTTTTTCTAAACTTCAGAGAACATTTTTAAAAAACGGCCACAAAAGGAATACATTCAGGTTTTAACAGTTGCAGATAATAGAGAGCGGGACGTACTTGTACAAAATTTTACTTTTTTAAAATAGTTTTTAAATAAAAAGTCCTGGGCATTTCATAAAATTTACAAAAAAACATAAAGTGCAGCAAATCCTGAGGAGACATGTTGTCGCAGCCACAGGGTGCTAGCACTTTCCCTTTATGACATCCCCTTGGGACAGCTAATAGGAGATGGAAAAGATCCATTCTAAACCTGATTAGTAAAAATCGCTTGTAGGCTGGTAACGGCCACTGTAAATATGGTTCCAGATCTGAAGATGTTTTAAACATCATATATTTGCGAACACTGGGCTTCAGCAGTTCTTTCTCCTCCCTTTCCATTGTTTTATGTAAGATAAAGGAGTGTTTTACAAGCGCCACATCTTCTCTGGTAATACAATCAGGTTTTAAAAACAAGTCCAAGCGTCCCAGCTCGCTAAAACACATCTTTAAATATTTCAACCATGGAATGTTAATCATGTGATCTAAACTCATAATGTCTTTAAGAAGTTTATGTGTAAAATCAAGATGTTTGTTAATCCAACATTGTAGCCAAAATGTTAGGGTACGCAATGCCAAGATGTCACAAATGAAAGGCATACCAGTTTCTTCGTGTACTAATAGGTTCGCAGTCCCCTTTGGAACACACAATAACTGTTTTAAAAAATTATTTTCCGTCGCCTGTAGACCCTCAAGTCCAGAATATCCCCACAGGTAGGTCACTCCCATAGCTGGCTATAGATATGCTCTTGGCTCGATAAACCTTTAACATAGCAGCCACAGGGCGATTGCCCATCTTGGCTGCAAAGCCGAATAACGCAGCGTTAGCCCTGATCACCTCTCCCCTTTTCTTGTTTAAAAGTGCGACCCAGTTGAGCCGGTGATCTATTAGGACACCTAGATACGAAAAGGTTGTGCATGTTGGTACTCTGTCTCCATTCACCATGAAAGGATACTGTCTTTTTGGGCGCAACCCTACCTGCATCACATAGGACTTAGAGTTATTTATGGACAGATCTCTGCTAGCCATAAACCCATGGAAAGCATCAAGTAGGGTTTGTAACTCTTTCGGGGTACGGGCCAGGAGGACTGCGTCGTCTGCATATAGCAAGACGGGCAGGCCCCGCCGTCCCACATATGGGTAGTCAGCCCCTGTTTCTAACAGTGATCCTTCTAGGTCGTTAATGTAAAGATTAAAAAGGAAAGGTGCCAATATGCACCCCTGTCGCACCCCCCTTTCGATGTTAAAATTCCTAGTTACCTTGAGGTCTATGGTATATCTGATGTTTGCCTTTGTATCTCTATGCAGATCCATCAGAAAGTCCACCAGGTTTCGCTCCACTTCCATGGCCCCCATGGATTTCCACAACTTTCCCCGATTAACACAGTCAAATGCGGACGAAAGATCCATGAAGGCCATGTAGATGGTCCCTGAGCAAGCGATGGTGTACTTTCCTAGGATCAGATAGAGATTTAGGCATTGTGCCATAGTCGAGTGGCCTGGGCGGAACCCATACTGGATATCCGAGATGATCTTGTTCTCCTCCGCCCAAGCAATCAATCTCTTTAATATGACTCCCCCTATGACCTTTACAACGGAGTCAATCAGGGAGATTGGCCTATAGTTCATAGTACAATTTCGCTCTCCCTTTTTAAATACAGGCACAATTGTTGAAACTCCCCAAGATATTGAACATCCTTCCTTTGCTGCGGCGTTACCCACCGCAGTCAAGATCGAAGCCCAAAAGGAGGGGTTAGATTTAAAAAGGTCCGGGGGAATGCCATCCGGGCCATGGGCCTTCTTATTTGCAAGATTATTAATGCCCTCCTCCATTTCGTTCACAGAGAACACAACTACATCCTTGCCTGAAATCTTATCAGGCAGGTATGGTGGGGTAGATGTGCTTTTAAAAATATTAGCAAAGTGAGACACCCATTTATCCTCCGTTATGTTGGTGCCCACTTCTTTAGCCCCTTCCGCTAAAAAAGATGATTGGTTGATAATGCTCCAAAATCTGGAGCTACTAGATAGGGTCAGTGGATCTAGAAGCTCCCTCCAAATTGCTTCTTTCACTTCCATTTTTCGGGTGGCCAGGGCTTTTTTATAATTTTTTCGAAGTTTGCCGATCTGGGTTCTGTCCCTGGGTGTTTCTTTCAGTCCCGCCTTAAGATCTCTTGCGGCTTTAGAGCATAAAGGACAGAACCATTTGGGCTCACTAAACACCCTGGGTTTCCCTGGGGCAGATAATATGTCTCCCACTTTGGAGGCAATCCCTTCAAAGGCTTTAAGAATTCCGATAGCAGAAGATTCATCATGGAGGCAACAAGAAAATTCTGCCGCAAAGACAACTTTAAGTTTTCATGGAAAAGGGACGGAATTACTTGGTTCCATTTTATCCGCCGTCCACCATCAGTTGGTTGCAGCGTGTTGGTACCTAGTACTAAACCCTTTTTCTTCATGAAGCTCCCGCCCATGGTCACGCAAACTGGGTTGTGATCACTATATACACTTGGGATTATTGAGAAACCCTGAAGGAAAGATAAGGTAGTTCTGGAAAGCAATAGGTGGTCTATAAAGGATCCGTGTCCTCTACCTTTAAAGGTTGGTTCCCTTTGTTTACTAAGTGGAGAAGCATAACTCATTGCGGAAGACAAATCGAACTTGTTAAGCATATCGTTGAGAACGTTTCCCTGTTTGAAATGCTCAAAATGAAGTCCCGATATCAACGGACAATCCAATGTCCCTATATCATTAAACTTGGGGTCGCCACATGGGTGCAGGTTAAAATCTCCTACAATAATCAAGTTCTTCCTGAGAAGGCCACAGCGCTGTTCGACAAAATTATTCAGCTCGGTAATCCCACAATCCTCTTCTTTATGGATAGCGTTGCAAAAATGTATCACATAAAGGCTGCTGTCTTTTTGCCCCAAGAAAATTGCCTGTATGTTTCTGTTTTCAAACGGGATAACCCTGATGCTACATCTTAAGGCCAAAGAAGTAAAGATTGCCAAGCCTCCCATTTCTCTACCACTGTTTGCTCGAATTGCTGGGACAAAAAAAGCTCTGTACCCCACCAGCGAGATATTGCAGTTAACAAGCCACGTCTCTTGAAGACATATGATCGAGAAGTGGCTGACGAACTGCACCCATAGGAGGTCAGAGACCTTTCCCACCAGCCCGCAATGTTCCAAGAGAGTACATTGTGATCCTGAATGTACTCATTTATACCAAAAGAGTCATCAAAGTGCTCCCCAGGGGAAACAGCCATTATTTTATCAAGGCGATTATCTACCCGTAGCCCTACTCCAGGGGTGGGGGCTGGTGTTTCCGAATTTGCTTCCACAGACAGAAACTTAAATGCTGGGTTGTCATCTGGGAGATACCAATCAGAGGGTGTACTGCTATTTTTTTCAGGGGCTAGTATTTCTTGTTTCCCACGCAGTCAGTCACAGTCATAAAGACCAGAGAGAACTGCGTATCTATTTGGGCCCTCTGGAATCTGGAAATAGCCATGTCCACCCCAAGTGTGGTCCCCATTTGGTCTCATGGATAAGGAGCCCAGCCGCGATTGATCTCTGGGGTAGGGTGACCTGTCGTGTTGACCCGTGTTCCAATTATAGAATCTACCTCGGATCAGCCTCCTGTAAAAGAAACCCGGTGGTAGTATCTCTATACCTTGGCTCCTGGAAGCTGTTCCTATCTCCACTTCCCTGAATATCCTTTCTACTGGTGCTGGACTGTTGAAATGTATCACTATACAGTCTCCCCTTCTCAATTTTCTAGAACTGCCCAGCCAGGATACTCGACGGACCATGATAACGTTATACACGGCCGTATGTCCTTCTACAGTGTTACGAGACAACCAATGGGTTACCTTATTTTTAAGTTGACTGTATTCCTCTTTGACTCCCTCAAGGAGGGGTGGTACGTTTCCCAGTACGATCACCAATGGGGTAGATTGTGGAGGTAAGTCGATAACAGGGAGGTTTTCCACACATCTGGTTGTCTTATCTATGTTTAAATTTCCCTCATCCTGTGTTAGTAGTGCAGTGCTATTTTTCCAGTATTTTCTATTTGCCCCCTCGGCACGTTCTTTTCCTGTTTCTCCCGTTATTTTAGTTCTTTCGACCTCTGTGCTATGCTCCCTATTAATTAGGTTGCATTGCTCCTCGACTACAATAGTAGGAGTAGGGCGGGACTTTGGTGGTGAGCTCTTATTGGACTCTGTATGTTTTATGGGGTGTGAGACAATGCCCCTAGTTTTCATGCAGGCTGACAGGCTTTCCAATGAATGAGTGTTATCTAAAGTAGCCTTTTGTAACTTTCCCAAGTTCTCATTTATTACCTTCAGTCTCTCTATAAGTGGAAGCATAAATTACTTTAATATCTGTTCCACTTGTGCCACAAGGCCTTCAGGGATATGTGATGCTGGTATAGGGCATTTAGATGGCTGCAGGGTGGCATTGGAGATGGGTATTGTGGGTACGCTCTGCAGAGCATTAAGGGCATTGGTTGATGAAACATTTACAGGGGGAGTTAAATTTGCCACAAAGTTAGATTTTTTGGTTACCTTTGGACGTCTGCCCTTTTGTCGTCCCGCACCCCTCTTTCTTTTCCCGGGTTGTTTGGGGCATGTTGCTGGGATTTTTGGTGTGTGATCAGCTAAGTCATTTGTAGAACCTTTTTCAGTAGGCCCACATTCTATAGATGATATACTGCTGCCTAAAGTGCTGTTACCAGAGGAGATGGTGTTGCACCGAGCTAAACCTGCGCTCACTTCTGGTAGGCTAACCCCACTATATCTCTGGCTGTCTGGTTGTTCGGGAGTTACAGCATTCCTGATGTTACCCAGTGAGGACCGCTTCGAGCCAAGAAGTTCCAAAGATAGCCGCTTTTCGGTGAGGGTTATTTCACGTTCTAGGACAACCGCTGCTCTGGTAATAAAGTTGTCTAATGTCCCGTTGATGCTGCCCCCTATGGTGTTTGGTGTTATCTTCCTCCCCTTCCCAGATCGTTGTGCCATGGCACTAATTATAAGGTCAATTAAATCATAAAACAATTTTTACAGCCCTATTCACGGGCAGAGTCACTCGCCTTGGTTAAAAACACGTTAGAGGGGTGGCCCAGCCTCCTCCGGCCTACGAGGGCCTCAGACGGTCCCGCCCTTGTCCCGGGCTTAGCCCGGCGCTGCCCCCGCACGTACCCACGACGCGGGGGCTCTGCTCAGATTTAAGCGCCTCCTGGCGTGGGAATTGCGGTGGCGGCTTCCTGCCGCAAAGGCTTTTGGGGCTTGTGGTCCCCCCCCTCGCAGCGGCCGCGCTACAGTGGTGAGGAGCTGCGGCGGCAGAGGGTGACCAAACAGCGGGACCAGGAACAGCAAGCCGGTAAAAATTATGCCCCCAAGAGAGTCAATAGAGTATACAGAGACCCCCATCTCATTCAAGACCAACCAGAGTTTCTCCCTGGGCCCTAAATCAAATGCAGACCGCAGGTCTACAAAAATGAGGTAGAGACTGCCCCCCTGCAGGCTGATGGTCTTCCAGTATAACAATTGCAGTCTCAATACTTGGTCCAGGGTTGACAACTTTTCCCTGAACCCAGCCTGCAGAGCGGACAGTACCCCCTTCTCCTCCATCCATGATTGTAGCCTAAGGAGTAGAACACATGCAAATACTTTCTGCGGTATATCTATTAAACTAATTGGTCTGTAATTAGTAGGGAGGAGTGGGAAGCCCTTTTTAAAAATCTGAATTATTTCTGAGCCAAGCCAACTCGCAGGAATCTTCATTCCTTGCATAATTGCATTAAAAAGCATCCAAAATTATGGCGCCCAGATGGATGGTTCTGTCTTAAAAAGGTCTCCAGGTATCTTATCTAAGCCTGGAGCCTTACCCGGGGCTATCCTTCCCAGCGCGCCCTTTATTTCATTTAAGCTTATGCTAGGACCCACCTCACCATCGCGCAGGAAGATTAAATCCCCTTTATCTGTGGGGTAGGACACTAACAAATCACAGCTATTGAGAAGAGCAGCACCGGGCAATTGCTCGTCGGCATATAGGGATTCAAAGTGCTCCCACCTGACTTCCGCATCCAAATTTGGTTCAGTCGCACTACGGGGGGCTGAAGAACCTATATTTACCACTCCCCAAAAGGTCCTCATATCTCTTTCCCCTAAAGCATTTTTCAAGGTGGTCCAATTTTCATCTTCCCACCTCTTCTTAGCTTCTTGTATGGCCGCTTTATAGTTCACTCTAGCTATCCTAATTAGGGGGCGCTATTTACCTTTAATTGATGTTACTAGAGCTTTTTAGGTTTCGCCTGGCGTTTACTGCGCAAGCAGTATCGCGCAGGCGAAAACTTTTGTAAAAAGTATGGAGCTTAATCCCGCCTCTGTCTTCCATTGGCTAGCTCCATAAATGGAGGCTAGCCATTGGAAGACAGATCTGCCCGTCATTGCCGGAGCAGATTCGTGGGCGTTCCCGCAATTTTTACTCATCCCGCCCCTTTAACGTCGTCATTGCGGCGGGGGGCGGTTCCTATTTTTTTTTTGGGACGCCATGTTTTTATCATTTGCCGCCGTAAGATGTCCAGGTGAGTGCGTCCTTGTTTCTTTCTCAACCCTCTTTGCCTCCGTTATTATGCATGTCCCCCTCCCGCTGTCCGTGTGTGCCCGTTCCCGCCCCCCTCCCGCTGTCCGTGTGTGCCCGTTCCCGCCCCCTCCCGCTGTCGGTGTTTGCCCGTTCCCGCACCCCCCCTCCCGTTGTTCTTGTTAAGGAAAGCTTCAAATTGCTTTACCTCTGAACGGGACTTCCCCAGGCCCCCTTGGTCCATCATGGGTTTTCTCTGCCTTTCCGTTCCAGCTAGCGCTTTCCTCTTCTCCTTTCACCCAGATTCTCTCTCGGTCTTTTGCTAACCAGCGTCTTGTCTTTCGTCTAAACAGTTCTTCACTTTGCTTGTGGATAAACTACCTCAGGGCCACAAGGAGCAGTGTTCCGCGACTAGTGTGAAAGAAGGCAGGCAGTCTCAAACATATATAAAGACTTCATTGCAGCGTGTACTCACACCAGGTGTCTGACTGCTTTGAGCAGCAGGCTTCCTAAGGCGCTGGCTGAGCTCATTAGCTGTGTTTGATTTTGGTGCCGCATAGACCCAGTGACTGCCGGTGCATGGCAGGCCTGCAAGGCAGTTCCTTATTGAGTGAGGTAGCTATTGCTTGAGAGCTCAGCAAGGCCCAAATACAGAGCATCCCTGCCCCGTAGAGTCCGTTTTACGCCACAGTTGGACTCACGCTGGATGAGTCCAATTTAACAGCACAGTCTTATCTGTCGCAATCAACTCAGCTGAGCTACGGTCTAGGCCATTCTCCATCAGCTGCAGATGAGTATAGGTTTGTGGAAAACAATTTGCGATTGGATCTCAAAGGTGAGGCAGCAAAGGCCTTAAAAGCCATCGGCATTGCTTGTAAAAATCTGTTTGGTTTCTAAAAAGTAGTAGCCTAGTGTTTAGTATGGTTGCCTTGTCTCTTAGAGCTGTGGTGTTTAAGTAGCGGTGACTGAATACAGGCTAACAATTTTTTTTAACGTAAACCTGCTGTGTATGCACCAGCCCCTCTTAGCCCCAGAGGCAGTATTTGATGGATTGGTGCAAATGCAATGTATGTATGATGGTCTACATGCTTACCTGAAAAATGTAGGTCGCCTTTGCTGTACTCTTACTACTTAGCCAAGCCGCTGCTCCCTTGGAGGCAGGCTGAGAGTCTTACACTGAAGAGAGGGACCAGTGCAAATCATGCATGTATATATGCTTGTACAATGAGCGTGCTCCAAACTGAAAGGCATCCGATTAAACTGTACAGGCCTGTGCTACTTCGTATTTCCTTCCTAGTTGAAAAGTTAACAACGCCACATGCACCAGATATAAGTAGTAATCATCTGCATTAAAATGGTATTTGTTTCGAAATATGCCTGTTAGATTTAGAATATCTGTATTACGTGATGTATAGCCGTATGTTGGGTTTTCTGCAGCTGGTTTGGCCTCCCAGTACAAATCGGGTTTTACACCTCGTCTCCCTGGTTTACAAGATCCTATCGTTCTTTTTGTATTATGGTAAGTAAAAGAAGTTTAAGGATAGTTGGTGTTTTGTTGCTGATAATGATGTTTTATAAGTTTGTAGGTTATGCCTTTCTCAAAATTGTGACACTGGTGATCATGTCTTTGGGATACAAGGCATTTTTTCAGGAGACTAACAAAATAAACTAAGTGTTTTCTACATGCTCCTATTACATACAAAACAGCTGTTAACATGTAGATGGCAGGGCCCTCTTTTTTGAAGCCAAAACGTAAAATAGCTTAATTGTGCATTGTAGTGACCTGACGAATAGGGACCGAGGACACTAGGACCCTGTGGGTCATGAGGGAGGTGACCAGGTCACCAGACACCACATCCGGTCAGGGGACAGGAAGAGGACAGACTGGACGAGAACGAGCAGGGGGACGGACGTGTGTGACCAGCGTCATGAGAAGGAACAATAAAGAATTGTAATTGCACCCACCTTGTGTCCAGCGTGTGCTTGTACTCCACGGTGCCTGCAGCAGGGACGTGACATCTGGCGACGAAGGTGGAAGGACTGCCACGTGTGAAGGACATCGACCGGCGTGATTGAGGTCGGCGGTGAAGAAAAGACGCAAGGAGCTACACGGGAGCCCACCCCGAGAGCGTCCAACGGAGCCACAGCAGAACGCGGTAAGAAGCGTTCGAGGCACAGCGCGAGTGCCAGAAATCAAAGCGCGAGGTCCTCGCGCTCGAGAATAGAGCGCGAGATCTCGCGAGAGCAAGAGAACATCTCGGCAGCCATCGGACAGTCAGGCGGGGAGAGCCAATGAGAACATAGAAGCAACGAAGGGTGCCATCTCAGGGTCAGGCGAGCGAGATTTCAATTGCGAAATCTCGCGAGAAGAGAGCGGCCATTTTAAAAAACAGGACAATAGAAAGAAAGGCCATAGGAATAAACAGAGCGGCCATTCCAGAGTCAGGCGAAAAAGAAAAAGAAGCAGAAAAGACAAGAAAAGGACAAGGTAAGCCTAGAAAAGGCTAAAAGAGACAAGAAAAGGACAGAGAAAGCCTAGAAAAGGCTAAAAGGAAAGGAGAACAACAGAAGAAAAAGAAGAAGAAGCAGAAAAGACAAGAAAAGGACAAGGAAAAAGAGGACACAAAAGGGACACAAGAGGAAAGGACAAGGACAGCCTAGAAAAGGCTAAAAGAAAAGGAGAATAACAGAAGAAGAAGAAGAAGAAAAAAAAGCAAAAAAAAAAAAAAAAAAAAGTACACAAGAGGAAAGGACAAGGCTAAAAGAAAAGGAGAATAACAGATGAAGAAGAAGAAGAAAAGACAAGAAAAGGACAAGGAAAGCCTAGAAAAGGCTAAAAGAGACACGAAAAGGACAGAGTAAGCTTAGAAAAGGCTAAAAGAAAAGGAAAGAGGAAAAGGCAAGAATGGCAGACCCAAAGCCCAGCGCACAATACAGGAGCCCACTACCGTTCAACTTATCGGAGCCACAGGCAGGAATAAGGTGGGAGAAGTGGATCAGACGGTTTGAAAGATACGTAGAAGATACAGATGTAGCAGACGGAAAGAAACGAGGGCTGCTGCTGAACTTAGCAGGGGATGACGTCGAAGAACTTCTGGTGACACTGCCTACCGAAGAAACAAAAACATATGAACAACTAAAAAAATGCCTAACAGCCAAATTCGACCCACAACGAAACATTGACTTCGAACGATACACATTTACGGTTGCGTGTCAACGAGCAGACGAAACACTAGATGACTTTGCGACAAGATTGAGAAAATTGGTGACACATTGTGAGTTCGACAAATTCGATAATGAGCAAGCAATAAGGCTGAGGCTCCACGAAGGCTGTCGCGACACAGGATTCAGGGCAAGAATACTCAAGGAGCCGACGTCGTTGGAGAACATCCTGTCATTAGCAAGAGCAGAGGCGAGAGCGACGGAGCATGCCAAGGAAATGGAAAGAGGGAAGAGCGTTGAAATAGAAAACGCACACTTCACGACAAACAGAGATCGCCCAGGCCGAGGGAAGAATGACTGGAGGGAAGGAAAGGAGACCACGCGAAGGAACATGTTTCCAGTGCGGAATGGGATTTCCTCACAGAGGCGTATGCCCAGCGTTTGGCCAGACGTGCAGAAGATGTGGTGGAAGAAATCATTACGCCAGTATGTGCCATAGTGCACAAGTCAGAGGCGACAAGGAAAGAACAGGAAGACAACAGGAGTCGACAACAAGACACGTCAGGTATGTCGACAACGAAAGGAGAAGTATGTCACGAGGGTCAAGCGAAGAAGAGGAAGAAGAGAAAGTGCAAAGACTATACCACATGTTGGAAGTACACACAGAGCCAGCAGACAAAAGCAGCCGAGGGAAGACAGACAATGCAAAGATAAGAGTAGGAGCGCACGAAGCAGACTTTATATTGGACAGTGGTGCGACATGCAACGTCATGTGTGTATCAGAGTACGAGAAAATGGAAGTAAAGCCGACACTGAGAGCATCCAAGGTAAAAGTGTTCACCTGGGGGGCAAAGAAAGAGGTAACGAATTTGGGAAAATTCACAGAGGAACTGAGGTACGAGGACAAAGTAAAGAAGGAGGACATTCATGTTCTAAAAGGCGAAGCCCCTGGACCATGCCTGATGAGCAACAGCTGCGCTAAAAGGATGGGCCTGATAACGATGACATATGAAAAAGAAAAAGGACATGCCGATAGCAAGCGAAGAGAAGAAAAAAAAATGAGCGGAAAAAAGAACACAGCAAAGGGCGGCCGTAGAAAGAGAGGAGCAAGAAGCAAAGTGGAGGGCGGAGAACAACGATCAACACGAAGAGAGGCTGACAGAAAGAGAGCAGACGGAGGACGACTGAAAAGCAGAAGAAAGGATGATGGCAGGAAACGACGACCAAGGAAGGGGTGCAAGGGAACAACGAGAATACGTAGAAAAAAGTAGGAATCAGAGACTGGGGAGAAGGGTCGACGAGACTGACTCTCTCTCTCTCTCTCTCTCTCTCTCTCTCTCTCTCTCTCTCACTATCTCTCTTTTCTTTTCTCACGACGACAATGAGCAGGAGAATAGCACCATGAACATTTGTTTGCAACAAGGGGGGAGATGTAGTGACCTGACGAATAGGGACCGAGGACACTAGGACCCTGTGGGTCATGAGGGAGGTGACCAGGTCACCAGACACCACATCCGGTCAGGGGACAGGAAGAGGGCAGACTGGACGAGAACGAGCAGGGGGACGGACGTGTGTGACCAGCGTCATGAGAAGGAACAATAAAGAATTGTAATTGCACCCACCTTGTGTCCAGCGTGTGCTTGTACTCCACGGTGCCTGCAGCAGGGACGTGACATGCATGGTGTCGTTTGCAGGGGTGGGTTGCGTGATGTCCCGCTCTGCACAAAAATAATTGCTCTGCCCGATTCATGCTTCTCGTCGACACTAACTCAATCACAGTTTGTCCAGTACTTTAAGTGCCATGATTATACACTCTGGCCATACCATCTCCACCCCCCCTCCTTACAGTTTTCTGTAGCCAACAATTAACTGCCCAAGCAGACCTATCATATCGCTACATCTGCTCCCTATCTAGAAGTAACCCATTCCTATAGCTACAGGCTATCAACTCGCACTATCCAGCAAAAAGCAGTGTGAGTCTTCTAGGGAGAGCATGGTGTGTGAGAGGCAGCAGTGTGAGTCTTCTAGGGAGAGCATGGTGTGTGGGAGAGCATGGTGTGTGGGAGAGCATGGTGTGTGAGAGGCAGCAGTGTGTGAGAGACAGCAGTGTGAGAGACCTTTTATTTATGTTTTGGTTTTTGAAACATAAATAAAACGCATTGTTATCTGCAATATCATTAGCTCAAACTCGCGTAAATACGCGACCTATTGCATTGCAAATGCTATAGGTCTCGCATTTGCGAGAGATTAAGCTATTGGCATTGTAAATGACAATGCCATTCATTTATTTATTTTCAAAACCAACACAAAAATAAAAATTGTCATTTACAATGACAATAGCTCAAACTTTTCAAAAGGCGAAACCATTGCATTGTAAATGCTTGTTTAGCAATGCAACAAGAAGCATTATACCAGGGGTGAGAGGGCAGCTTGTCCTGCTTCATGCGTCTGTTTGGATAAAAAAAATCAAATGCTGCTTTCCCTAATTTAGCATTAATCGTTTCTGCCTGCAGCAAATCTATACCCTTCTCATTAGGGCAACATAAAGTGGACACCTCTACAAGAACAGGTAGCAGGGCTTCGTATAAGCTACTCATTTTGTCCTCAGACTGACTAAAATTTGTCCATCTCACTCTTTTCCTGCAGTTTGAAACCACCAACCTAGAGTCTGAAGGATTTTCAAGATGAGCCAAATCCCCCATGGACAGAGCCTTAAGTTCTACTACTAGCGCATGATGATCACTGTGTAGGCGTGGTATAATTTTAAAATCCAACATCCTATACCAATTGTTTTAAATCGTTTGTTTTTCCACACTGTAATACCGCTGTGTTTCATAGTTTGCTTTCATAAATATTTGTGTGATCTGCTGTTCATATATTTCTCCAAGTAACAGAAACATATTTCAAACGTTCCTTTTAATGGTATTTATTTCGAGTAAACCACCTTTCCGATCAAAGGGGGAATATACATCCTTAAAGGTATTGGCATGCTTTGCTTTTAGAAAAGGCGTTTAGCGCGAACGCTGCACCCTGAAAGTCTTTCTTTGATCTCCATGCGCCATTCCTTTCTCCCCGCCCCGTCGGTTGATGGGAGGAGCCTCTTTACTATCTGTCTGTTTCACTGTAGTGCTTGTACACTGCTGATCGGCACCTGTGGTTTCCTTAGTGCAGTCTCGTGCTTGAAGTAGGAGGAAGCTGACAGTCATGAGTGGTGCCGAGCCCGTAGTGATCGTCTCTGCCGCAAGAACACCTATAGGTGAGCAAATTCTTCCTTATGCTCGTGGGAACACATTCAGTAAAATATACCGTTTCATTTCACCTGTAGGTTGCGATGCTACCCGTAGGCGGTAAGCAACTGCAGTCAAGTTGACAGTTTAACAGCCTGCCGAGTTTTATTTTTCTAGAAAAATAGATGTATATATATTTTTTTTTGTCAAATTGAGTTGCAGTAGAATTGCGAAACCGATTATCGAAGTGATCATATGTCCACTGTCCTCGGTCGTTATTTTGTGTCGCAGCTGTGTGGGATCCATGCCGTTTGATGGGTTGGTACTTTCAGTGGGTGCTGTCAATTGCTTGGGGTTAGAACTATATGATACACGACATGCAGGGCAGTGCCAGTGAATGGTATTAAATGAAACTTTACACATGTTTATGTAAAACTGTAATGGTTTCACAGGCTTCCAAGCACATAATTTCCCAATGAGAACACTTTTATTTTGGTAATGACCTTACTTCAACTTTCCGGTGATGTGGGTTTAGTAACGTGTATTTTGGCAGTCACAACAGAATGAGGGAGGGGCTTAGATAACTTGTTTCCTGCTAACTATGCTCTCTTTATGCCGATTGAACGGGGCAGTAGAACCACGAGACATTGCTGCCTTCTTATTGGCAAACGTGATGTCTGCTTTTTGGCACCAGCTCTGATTGGTTCAGTGGAATAGAACCACTGCACATTCCTGCCCTCTGATTGGACGTTGTAGCCCTGCTGCTCGAGGAGGCGTAATTCTTCTAGGAAGCGTTAATGTTTAGAGTACTGTGATGTTAAGAAGTCCTTATTTTTTTATTTAATGCATTTTTATAAAGCGCGGACTTTACCCGAAGGTGTCAGAGCACTGTACAATCGAACCCGTTACGTTACATGAGAGAACTGTTGCAGAAATAGAGCAAACATAAATAGCATGAATAGACTGTATAAGCAAAAGTAAGAATAAATATGACAACTTTTACAATGACTAAAGAACTTCCTGGCGAACAATAGCAGGCCATAGAATCAAAACAACGCAGGCAAAAGGAACACAATTTCAAACACAGTAAGCACAGGATGTATAAGCAAAAATATAAACATATAAATAAAAACCTCCTGTGATCCTGGGCAAATCACTTAATCTCCCCGTGCCTAAAAAACAAAAAAAAAATGAATGTGTGTGAAACGTAACTTGTGCTATGTAAAGCACTCTGATACCTGATTCAGTTCGGGTCTAGTTCGCGCTATATAAAACTCTACAAAAAAAAAAAAAAGTGACAAATTTACAATGACTAAAGAACTTCCTGGCAGGGTCTTAGGAGGAGGGAATTAGTTCTGAAAGAGATTTGAGGTCCGCTTTGAAGATCTGGATGGAGGTGATGGCACGGAGCGAAGGAGGAAGCGAGTTTCAGGTTCTCACTGCATTACCTGAGAACGATTGTGCCAACAGTTTTTCTCTTTTGAAGGAGGGGGGTTCAAGAAGGAACTTTTCGGCATTCCGAGAAGGTCTTGAGCCTCCAGACAGTTTGAGTTTATTTGCCAGATAGCGAGGGGAGGAAGAGTGCAAAGCTTTGTGGGTGATGCACGCTGTTTTGTAGATAGCTCTAGGCTCGATGGGAAGCCATCGGAGAGAAGACAGGATAGTTTTGACACAGTGATGAGGGGGGAGATTAAGCAGAACAATTAAAACTTGCTGCAACTTTTTCAGGGAAGTTATGTTGGAAAATATTTGACTCAATTTTTCGGTCGTTCATATATATTTTTATTTGGCAATTATCCATTAAAAATACAACACACAATTAAAAGTCAAGTATACAAACAACAAGCCCATAAAACTAAAAAAAATCCTAATAGAAAATACCATAGGAGTTGAGCCACTCTATAGGAGAGTTCTTAATTCATCAATCAATCAATCAATCACTGCATTTCTAAAGCGCGCTATATACCCGTGAGGGTCTCAAGGCGGGGGGGGGGGGGGTGGTGGTGCTGCTACTGATCGAAGAGCCAGGTCTTGAGAAGTCTTCTGAAGACCAGCAGGTCCTGGGTCTGTCGTAGGCTGGTAGGGAGAGTGTTCCAGGTCTTGGCGGCGAGGTAGGAAAAGGATCTGCCGGCGGCGGTGGTTTTCCGGATACGAGGAACTGAGGCGAGGGCGAGGCTGGCAGAGCGGAGGCTGCGGGTGGGGGTGTGGAAGCTGAGTCGGTCATTGAGGTATGTAGGTCCGGTGTTGTGTAGCGCTTTGTGTGCGTGGATGAGGAGTTTGAAGGTGATCCTCTTGTTGACGGGGGGCCAGTGTAGGCCTCTCAGATGGGGTGTGATGTGGCTGCGTCGGGGGACGTCGAGGATAAGTCGTGCCGAGGCGTTCTGGATTAGTTGTAGTCGTCTCAGGAGCTTGGTTGTTCCTGAGTAGAGGGCGTTCCTGTAGTCGAGTCTGCTGGTGACGAGGGCCTGGGTGGCGGTTTTTCTCGTGTGTGGGGGATCCATTTGAAGATCCTGCGGAGTATTCGGAGGGTGTTGAAGCAGGACGCGGAGACGGCGTTGACTTGCTTGGTCATGGAGAGGGCGAAGTCGAGGATGACCCCCAGGTTGCATGCGTGGTCGGTGGGTTCCGGGGCAGTGCCTAGCGATGTGGGCCACCAGGAGTTGTCCCAGGCTGATGGGGTGGGTCTGAGGATGAGGACCTCCGTCTTGTCTGAATTCAGCTTCAGTCTGCTGTCCTTCATCCAGTCGGCGACGGCCTTCATTCCTCATTGGAGATTGGCTTTGGCGGTGTGGGGGTCTTCGGTGAGGGAGATGATCAGCTGGGTGTCGTCGGCGTAGGAGATGATGTTGAGGTTGTGCTGTCGTGGGCGAGTGGTGCCATGTAGATATTGAACAGCGTCGGGCTGAGGGAGGATCCCAGAGGGACGCCGCAGATGATCTCGGTGGTTTTTGAGCGGAAGGGTGGGAGGCGGACTCTCTGGGTTCTGCCGGAGAGGAAGGATGTGGTCCAGGCCAGGGCCTTCTTTTGGATTCCGGCGTCATGGAGACGTGCTGATAGGGTGCGGTGGCAGACCGTGTCGAAGGCTGCTGATAGGTCCAGGAGGATGAGGGCGGCTGTTTCTCCCTTGTCCATCAGGATCCTGATGGCGGCGATGAGGGCGGTGTCGGTGCTGTGGTTGCTGCGAAAACCGGATTGGGAAGGGTCCAGGATGTTGTTGTCTTCGAGGTGGCGGGTTAGCTGTTAGTTGACAATCTTCTCTGTCACTTTTGCCGGGAACGGGAGCAGGGAGATGGGCCGGAAGTTCTTGAGGTCCTTGGGGTCCGCCTTGGGTTTCTTCAGTAGGGCGTTGATCTCGGCGTGCTTCCAGCTTTCCGGGAAGGTTGCTTTCCCAAAGGAGATGTTGATTGCTTTCCGGAGGTGGGGTGCGATGGTTGTGCTGGCTTTGTTGAAAACGTGGTAGGGCAGGGGTCGGAATGGGATCCGGAGTGGATGGAGTTCATGGTTTTGATGGTGTCTTCGTCGCTGATGGTGGACCAGGCGGTCAGGCGGCTGGTGCGGGTGGAAGTTGCGGGGTGGTGGTCTCGGTGGTGGGTGCGGGGGTGTCGGAGTTGAAGCTGTCGTGGATGTCTGTGATCTTGCGGTGAAAGAAGGTGGCCAGGGAGTCGCACAGGTCCTGTGATGGTGGAATGTCGTTGGTGTTGGAGCTGGGGTTGGAAAGTTCTTTCACGATGCTGAAGAGCTCTTTGGTGTTGTGTGCGTTGTGGTCTAGGCGGTCCTCTTGGTGGTCCTGATGAGTTGGTGGTGTCTGCGGGTGGCGTTCTTGTGGGCTGTGTGGCTTTCTGGTGTTCGGTCGTGGAGCCATTTCTTCTCCAGCTTCCGGCAGGTGCGCTTGGATGTCCGGAGGTCTTCGGTGAACCAGGCGGCTTTCTTGTTGGTGTGTTTAGTTGTGGAGATCTTGAGAGGGGCGAGGGTATTGGCGCAGTCGTTGATCCACTGTTTGAGGTTGGTCGCGGCGGTGTCGGGGTCGATGGGGTCGGTGGGTGGTCTCAGGGCAAGGGTGGTTGTCAGTTGGTCCTTGGTGACCTTGCCCCAGCGGCGGTGTGGCAACAGTTGGGTGCGGTGGTGGGTTTCTTGAAGGTGACGTGGACGCATCTGTGGTCGGTCCAGTGGGGTTCGGTGGTGTGGTTGAAGGAGACATGGGGGCTTGCGGAGAAGATGGGGTCCAGCGACGTGGGTGGGGGTCGTCACGAGTTGTTTCAGTCCGAGGTTGGCGAGATTGTCGATCAGGGCGGTGGAGTTGGCGTTGTTGTTGTCCTTGAGGTGAACGTTAAGGAGGATGTAGTCCGTGGAGCCGAGGGCGTGGGTGCTGATGAGGTCGGTGATGGAGTCGTTGAACTGTGGTCGTGGTCCGGGGGGTCTATAGACGAGTGTTCCTCTGAGGGTCGTTTTGGGGTCGGTGTGGATCTGGATGTGCATGTGTTCGGCAGTGGTGAGGATGTCGTCGGTGTTGGTCGAGACTCTGAGGGTGTCTTTGTGGACGATGTCGATTTCCCCCTCCAATTCCGTTGACGCGGTCTCTGCAGGAGATCTTGTAGCCTTGTGGGATGGCTATGGCGAGGTCTGGTGCTGAGGTGGCGTTCAGCCAGGTCTCTGCCAGGAAGGTGACGTCGGGGGCGGTAGAATCTAGGAGGTCCCAGAGTTCGATGGCGTGCTTGCGAGCGGAGCGGGTGTTGAGGAGGATGCATCTGAGGTGGTTGGGTTCTCTGGTTGGTGGTTTGGTGGGCTGGATGCTGGTGAAGCTGCAGTTCCGGCAGGTGAAGGGCCCTTAGGTGTGCTTCGGGATGGCCTGGTAGCAGGGGTGGTCTCGTCCGGTGTTAAGTGCGTGGAGGGTGCTTGAGTCGTAGTGCAGTCTGGCGTTGTGGCGGGCGCGGGGTCCAGGGGTTCCGTCACTGGGCGCGGTCCAGGCGTGGACGGGCGCAGATGTGCTTGCCTTCGGTGTGCGTCCGCTGCGCTTCCGCGCGGCGACCTCCATAAGAGGCGAAGTTTGAGGGAGGAGCAGCTGGGAGGCGGGAGCGTGGCGGCCAATTGGCGTGGGCACAGGACACAGTAGGCAAAAGGGGGCGGGGACGCAGGGGAGCGACAGCGGGGAGCGGGGGGGCACAGAGGGCACAAAGGAGCGCAAAGGAACGCCTGAGAATGTAAGAAACAACAAAATACAAAATAATGCCAAGGGGAAGAGAACAAAGCAATTAGCGGTACAGTGCAAAATGCAGTCACCAGGGGCGAGCTCCCGGCAGTGGCAGCAGTGGGGCGGAGTCACAGGCACACAGGAGGAGCCGTGCGACGTGTAGAGCGGCCTGGGGGTCAGGTCACAATCACTGCCGCGCGGCGACCTCCATAAGAGGCCAAGTGGGAGGGAGGAGCAGCTGGGAGGCGGGAGCGGGGCGGCCAATGGGCGAGGGCACAGGACACAGAAGGCAAAAGGGGCGGGGGAGCGGCGGCGGGAAGCGGGGGGGGCACAGAGGGCACAAAGGAACGCCTGAGAACGGAAGAAACTGCAAAATATAATGCCAAGGGGAAGAAAACAAAGCAATTAACGGTACAGTGCAAAATGCAGTCACCAGGGGCGAGCTCCCGGCAGTGGCAGCAGTGGGGCGGGGTCACGGGCACCCAGGAGGAGCCGTGCGGCGTGTGGAGTGACCTGGGGTCATCACCCAATAAGGAAAAAATCACTTATATACATATGCCTTTCTACATACATGCATGCTTCCAGGGTTCAAAAGGGGATATTCTCAAGTATTGGTTAACATCAATTTCCTTCCCCCTAACCATTTTGAATTGGGAGAGCTCGAGACAAAGCTTAAGAGTATTGCGTGGAAGATGGACGACATGGAAATTATATGCACTGCAACAACCTAAGGGTGCTTAGTATACCTGGAGTCCAAGAGGTTGACGGCCCCATGGGGTATATAGTCCATTTATTTAGGCAAGCATTCCTGCATCTGAATGACTGGGACATTGACAGTCCGGTGCAGAGGGCGTCCCTACGTGCAGTGCAGCCGGTGAGTGCTTGTTAGTCTTCTGCTGCGCATGAATGTTCTGTAGTCTGAGGTGGTATGGCACTTGGCTGCTGTTTACAAAGCCATGTAGTCTTGCGTTGGCTGTGAGAACTTTTTACTACAAAGCTACAGCTGCAGCCTCGGCCCCTGGGATTGTCAGCCCTGTGGCTGTTAATTTAGGGCTCCGCGGTGCATAACATGGTGATTCCCTGGGGAGGACGGTGTCTGCTCATGATAATGTTTTTGTGTCTATTCACATATAATTGAACACAAGCTCCTATACGTTGTCAAGAGGGTGCTTTGTTCATAAGCAGGTTGTGTGTAAAGTAATAACACCCTTCGGCTTCTTGCTATATAAACTAATATCCCTTTACAATGCTCTAACAAATGTAAAGTGACCCCTCTCCCGCCCGAACAATTCCCACCACCCATGAACATCTTACGTCAACTTGACATCTTCTGTTTTTAGGTCAAGCCTGGGCAGCGCGTGCGCTGCTGTGCGAGGCATGCTGTATTAGAGTATGGACTTGAAGCCCCGCCCACTCTCTGCCCATATTTGTCATTGGCTTGTGTAATTTTCCTTCGTAAATGCTGGCTTCTGATTCGTTACTAGGCTTGTTAGACCCTCCTTAGTACAGCGTTGTCTTCATTTGTAACCTTCTATGAGGACTAGCCCTTTTACTTCTGTTATTACACAGTATGTCTGTAAGCACTATTTTCTTTAATGAGTTTCTCCTACTGCAGGCACAACATGCTTTCCTGCAACATTCAGCACGCCATGCGCCCTTTCACTTTTCGAGGAGCCCGGGACGATGGGGGCCGCTTCCTTGAAATGAAATAGGTTTCGCATTTACAAGAGTTTGAGCTAATGGCATTGTAAATGACAATGCCTTTTATTTATGTGTTAATTATCAAAACCGATAAATAAAAAACATTATCATTAACAATGCCAATAGCTTTAAACTCTCACAAATGTAAGACCTATTGCATTGCAAATGCTTGTTTATCTTGCTTTGATTTTCTCCACTCCGGCTTAATGGGTTTAAGCAAAGGGGAATTGTTACATGTTTACCCAGAGTATCCTCTGTCTCAGCATGTTTGCAGCCATTGCAAGAGATTTTAAACACTATCTATTTCAAGCAAACTAGATTCATATCACTGTCCGTCTTTCATAAAGTCTGGTTGCATATTCATACCCCTTTACACTTTTCAGGTTTATTTGTCTTAGGGCTTTAGGGGTAACCCCAATTTTTACTGATTATTCACAATGGTTACACGCCGCTCTGGCAGCCCGTGGGTGTGGAGAGTCTCTGCCAGATATTCCTTGAGTGTACTTCAGAGGTCTTTTGGTGTACATAGGTGGGAGTTTTCCTGCTTTCAGGGCCGGACTGGCCGTAGCAGGTGGGGGCCAGTTTAGTTACCAGGGCGGGCAATATCGGCTCCCTGTAACCAAATCGGCCGAAACCGGCCCTTTCAAACAGCTCGGCCGCACCCCCTTCTCCCAGGGTTGGATTGGTAACGCAGGCACTCGGGAAGTGGCCTTAGGGCCGGTAGCAGAGTTCTAGCTTTGGGCTGCTTTTTTGGTTAGCCTGGGGGCTGTCTGTGCTGTTAGGATGCCGCCAGCGGCCCAGTGGGTGCATGTGGCCTTTTACGGGCAGATGGGTGGAGGTATCACTCCCTTTCTATCGCTGGGCTGACCCATTAATTTATGCTCATTGAGCGGGGGACAGGAGGGTTGAGCAGAAGTGATCTCACTTGCATTCATGTTTGGCTTAGCAGTGTGAACGAATATGTGCATTTTTTTAAATCTAAGTGAAGTTAATAAAACATGTCCCCCACCCCCTTTCTTTTCATACAACTTTGCAGAAGCAGTGTTTTACGGAAAGGCAATACGGAAAATGTGGGCCACTTTTTTCCATGTGCCCAGGCAGATTTTTGATCCCAATCCAACCCTGCCCTCTCCCCCTTGGGGGGGGCAGCCGAGCAGTTTGCCAGGGCCCGTTTTGGTAACCAGTCCGGCCCTGCCTGCTTTCTTCAGCTCACAGACTATCTTATTCGCCTCCCCGCTAATAAGTTCTCCACGGACAAGAACCCATTCTTGCATTAGTTTTGCAGATGGCCTAAACGAGGTGTCATTGATACCTTTTATCAGAATCTTTTGAATAATAGGCTGCATGAGCATTAAGTGGTCGAAAAAACTGGTGATTATCATCTCTTTGGAAGACATTAGTCTTTGCAATCCGTTTACTCAGAAGTCTCTTAATGTATGTTGTTTTAAGACCCATTCAGTCAAAATTCTTATATTTATTTTACACCCTATCACTTATTTAAAATGGGCTGTAGGGGTACTCTGATCTGTTTTCGGTGCAAGGGTTCAGATGCCGATATCACACGTCTTTGATACCTGTCCTGTTCTGTCATCCTTTTGGGCAACCTTTGGCGATAAATTGAACAACTTTCTGCAGGTAGATGTTAATTCGGAATTGAATTTAATTATTCTGGACCACTCTCATACTATACCTTACCACCCTGCGGAAATCTGGCGTAATGAAACATGAGTGCCACCCTGCAAAGTACTTAGTGGCTATCCACCATGCTCCAGACCCAGTCAGGAGCTCTCAGGCCAGGGGCCTGTCACCTGTGCACAATGCAGAAGAGGGTCCCTTGGAGCTCAGGAGACCCCTCTTTGGAGGGGCTATTGTTATGCCACTGCATTACAGTCGCTAGGCCGGTCATCATTAGGACTTTGCTTCAAGTGAACTGCAGGACCCAAAAGCTTGTTGGCTGTACTTTATCTTTGCTTTTAGACTGTAGTTTACTTTTATTCAAAACCACCCAAACAGACGTAAATTGTGTCTGCTATGGCAACCAGTTAGGGAACAGCTTTCTATTTTCCCGCCTGGCTTCCTACATGACAATTTAGGAATTTCTAATTTGTGTTTTCACTTTCACTTTTGGTTGGATCATTCATGTTTGTTCGATATTTATGATAAAATATTTTTTAAGACTCATGTAATCTTGTCTATTTATACATAGATTTGGATTTGTAATTATTTTGTCATTTTTATAATCTTTTGATACTTCCCAATAAATAATAGGGAAAAAAACATTGTTTAAACTGCAAGTCAAGCGTTTCAGTGAAATCCTTATTGGAGCCACCGATAGAGAAGATTCAGTTGGTTAAATGATATTCTTTTTTTTTTCCCCGCACTAATAGTCTAGCATTTCTTACAATTTGCCCTTTTATCCAGGGAGAGTATTTCTAACTCGATGCCTAATAGATAATGGCATGGCCTTTCAGATTAGTGCAATGGTTGGAGCTTGAAATTTCCCCAATTTGTCCCCAAAACACAAATCTAATTCACTTTGAGTGATCCTTCAAATCATTGTTTCTTTTTTCTTCACAAACACACTTTTTCAGCAACCACTTTTCTGCACCTGACCCCCTTTTCTATTTTCTGTAGACTGGTGTGATGGGCTCCGCTCTGGGATCTAACACAATCATATTTCTTCCTGATGCGGCCAGCGTAATTTTGATTTGTCCTTCCCATGTACCTATGCTTTCCCTCTGGTCCTCCCTTTGTACTCTATCTCTGCCCAAAAGTATTATACAGGCTTACTTTTGTGACCTCATTTACGCACATCAGCCATCCATCATTTCCTATAAACCCACAATTTATCAACCAGTTGCAGGAATCCACCATCACCTCCACCACTTTACCATTGACATGGATAAGGCACTTAGTAAGACCCTTGCGTTCCTCCATTTCTTCTCTCACAATGAAAAAACTTTAATATTGAGTGATCCTCTTCCACACTTGCATCTTCTACGTGGTTTATCTTATTACCACTTTTCTGTAAAGCAGTTCCACAAGATTCAGCACTAGTTCATAGAGAGAAAGGATTACTCATTATGTGCAATGAGATCAACAATGTGTTTTTGATTTTTTTAAGTTTAAACAACACCTGAGTGAGGATTTCTGGATTATGTGTATGAAGTACTTCTTTGTGTTGCGTTATGTAAATCATTTTTGTATTTCTTCTGGTATCTTGTTAAGAGAGAGGTGTTCTTCTCCCCCCTCCCCTCCTCAGATGACTTTTCTGCTGTACAGTTGAGCTGAATTTCATTTCATTTTTTTCATTTTTAATCTTTATTTCGGCTATTTTTAGCCATAAAAGATACATTATAACACAACACATTATACATAATAATTGCCGAATCGATTTAAAGCAAGAACTGTACATTTCAGAGAATAAAACTTGCATTATACTAGATAACACAATCAGATGGAAGCAGAAACTAAACATTCCAAACAAATAGAAATTATGAACCATCCCCGTTAAAAAGGCATGAAGATGAAATCAAATATATTACAATTTCCATCTCTAACACATCTAAAATCAACCTGGCCTGTGTCAGATATGCACATGTATATTATCTATAGATCTAAGGCCATGATTTTACGTGCATACCCAACATTCAAAACGAATCTGCTTAGACAAAACACAATAAGGCGTCTGGTGTCAGTCTTAACAATCCTATATGCTTCCTGGTATGCACGAATGCCTAAGGCTTTACACAGAGGTTTGATCCATTTTTTCCTAGCATGTTCATAGGCAGTACAAAAGAACAATATGTGGATATCATCTTCATTTAGATTTAAATCACAACATGTACAATTTGTACTTTTTTTTTTCATAACCGTAACAATTTGTACTTTTTGATTGACCTTGGATCTTGTCCCATTTAGCTAGTACTACTTTTGTTTTCAATATACCATATCTAAATTTTAGGTACAGGCTTTTTGCTTGGGCTGGTTGTATCTCATTTAAAAATTCCTCGAACAATGGAACATTCTTAAAATCAAGAAAACAGCGAGTAATGGACCCACAAGAAAGATTATTTTGGTAGTGGTGTGTTATATAAAACCAGAATCGATTCTTGACCTCAATCTTACATCTTTGCGTCAAGCTTGCTGGGTCATCCCAATAATGAGCAAGGCCTATTCGATGCAACCAATGGTTAACATGATTAAGCCATGAGATTGTATTATAATCATCCAAACTCCTGACTTCTATAATACCTTGTCTATAATCTGTAAGTTCAGGAGTACTCCAGATTCTGACCCAAAACAACAGTGGCCTAAGTAATGCGATATGATCCGTTCTTTTCATGTTTAAATCCAAAAACAAGGGTACAAGGGGTGTACGTCTGGGCATCTTCAATAACCTTCTAAAGAAATTATTTTCACAGTTCATAAAGATGTTACCTGCTTTTATGCCCCAGAGTTCTGCTCCATACAAAGCACCAGACTGCACCTTAAATTTGTAAACTTCTAGTGCTTGAGATATGGATTCACTTAAACTGGCCCCATGGCGCTTTAGAATAGGTAGAGAGCTCTGATTATATATGGTTTTGCTCTTTTCAATTTGTGTACTCCATGAGGTTTTTGAATCTAGGGTAACACCCAAATACGAAAAATTTGTGACCAGATGACGCCTTTGGTTATTTAGGAAAAATTGTCCCTTAAAGGTTTTATGTGGATTTATAGACATACATTTGGGTTTTTTCGCATTTATTTCAAGACCTTTAGAGTCACAATATGTTTTAATAGGGTTTGAAGGCCCATGGGCGTTTGCAAGATCAGGATAGTCTCATCCGCAAATAACAGGGATGGGACCCTCACACCATTTAATTTTGGTGAGTCATTGACACACCTATCTAGGATTTCTGGGATGTCGTTGACAAATAAAGAAAAAAGTGTAGGGGCCAACACACATCCTTGACGAACCCCGCGTCTGATAGGTATGGGTTCTGTTAATTCCCCTTTCGGGCCCCAGCACACTCTAGCAAAATTATCATTTAATCTTACCAACTGCCGGAGTATACATGTGGGTAAACCCATTGCAAATAAACAATCCCATAAACGATCCCGCAAAACTAAATCAAAAGCTGCCCTAAGATCAACAAACGATACATAAATATGTCCTTTTAACAAAGAGACATATTTCCAACAAATGCAACAAAACCTAAAAACCTGATCTATCGTACTTATCTTACGTCTAAAGCCTGCTTGAAACTTGGTAAGAATCTCATTCTCATCAATCCATGTTTCCATTCGATTTAAAAGATGCCTAGAAATTTTTTTTGCAAAATGTCTAAAAGACAGATGGGGCGGTAGTTAGAAGGGTCATATCGATCCCCCTTTTTAAAAACTAATATAATTTCTGCTCCCTGCCAACTGTGTGGTAGTTTCCCACCGGCAACTATTGCATTAAAAAGCTTGTTTATGTATGCCGCCCAAATGCTGGTCTCATGTTTGTACAAATCCCCTGGTATTTTATCTAAACCAGGGGCTTTCCCATTTTTCACAGCATTGAGTGCTAATTCGGTTTCCTCGAGACTAAACACTACAATATTAGTTGACGTTTCCAACCATGGTCTATTTATAACCTCGGGTCTATTTACAACCTCTGCACTATCAGGGGCCTTATACAAATTGGTGAAATGATCAACCCAAGTTTGCTCATTAATAAACACGTCATCCGGTGATCTTCCTCCTATATTCTCATTAGCAACAAGTTGCCAGAAACCCACATTATCCTTGAGTTTAACAGCTAAAAGCATCTTCTCCCAACATTCCTCATCCCATGCAGTTCTTGCCATTCGCTGCACTCTCTTATACTCTTGTCTTAAGGTCCTAAATAGTGTTTGTTGAGTTACTCTTTATTGCCTCTAGAAGTTTACTCTTACAATTGCGACATTCTTTATTATACCATTGCTTCGTACCAAAGGAACTAGTTTTGTTCAACCTTTTTTTTATGCGGCATTTTCGTCACAATTGGTACCAAGGCACCAAAAAAATCAATATGTAGGTTTATGAAAACCTCACCCTCTACTGGTTGGACTAAGTGTTTATCAAAAGTAGCCGCAAAGAGTGAATACATACTGGATAATGCCTCCTTATTACTTAATAAATTAGCCCATTTAAGTGATCTCCTATTATTACTGATTAGAGGGCCAATATTGATTGGATTATCCAAAGTATTATTCATCACAGTAAACCTAGAGCTAGGAACTAGGCTATTATGCATTGACAAACGCAATGGTCGATGGTCACTCTCATATCTATGGTCAATTCGAAATCCAATAAAAAATTCCAGATGTCAAAAGAGACCAAAATGTAATCAATCCGACTTTGATAGTTGTTTTTTACATAAGTTGGTGCTTTTAGAGTCAGACGGAAAACAACCATTACAAGCCCTTAGGCCGTGTACTGCTACCAAACTCATAATCTGAGTAGCTAGTGTCGTGCAACTCACCCCTCTATATATGATAATGGGGGAATGTTGTTGGCTCCATCCTCCTCTGAAAAAACATCACCAAAACCTATGATCGGTTCGAAATTACAATTAAAATCACCACATACAATTATACCAGTAGGTGCCTCTACAATTTCAGTAAGGAGTTTATCCAATTTGTTTAAAATTTCAGATTCCTTTGCTAACCCACAGGCGCGATTGTAAACATTACACAACACAATACACTTTCCGTCATTCAGCTTAACTAAAAGACCCAGTATATCAGCAGAATCTGTAGTTAGTTGAGTAATTTTTACCTCCAGGGAAACACTAATCCAGATTGTAAGCCCCCCCGAAGGTCTCCCCCTAACTGATGGAATTGCCGCGATATTATAGGTCCTGTAACCCATCCTATGTGGCATTTCAAGGGACCAAGTCTCTTGGAGCAGGCAAAAATCACAAGAATCTATATATTTGGCCCAATCTGGATCAGCGAGGTTTTTAGCCAAACCAGCTATATTCCATGATATTAAAATAATACTTTCTAGTGTGGTTGCTCTTATCCCTCCCGATACTGGTTTTACCCTTACAGGAGCTAACCCCTGATTCATGACCACATTGTTACAAGCCCCCAATATGGACCCAGCCACAAAAGGAAATGGGCTACCAGTTGACAGCCCCGGATTCAAAATACCTCCAGTTTCCAAAACTCCCTCCATAAGGTTTGACCTAGATGGTATTAGGTGTTGGGTCAATGACTCATCAGCAGGGATGGACAGGATGGGCATCGATAACGAATCGTAGACTCTGTTACATGTAGCGGAAACTAAAAGGTTAGAATGGGTAGCACCTATGCTCTCCTGCAAGGATTGTAATAATTCCTGTCCCGTTTTACACCCACCCACAGTAACCACTGTTGGAATAGTATGGCCAGCTATTTGCTGGTCATCCAGTGATCTTCAATCGCAATCATCTAGCCCAGAGAAGATGTCATATCTATTTACTGTTTCCAAAGGTGTAAAAGGTCTCAGATGTTCCATCCTCCTATTCGAGTTTCTAGTAGACCTAGATGGTACCTTATTCCACCCAAAGGGGTCTACGACTGGATGATATTGTCGGGGGTTCTAATGGGAACC
This sequence comes from Lissotriton helveticus, assembly GCF_964261635.1. Classification (NCBI taxonomy): domain Eukaryota; kingdom Metazoa; phylum Chordata; class Amphibia; order Caudata; family Salamandridae; genus Lissotriton; species Lissotriton helveticus. The sequence continues at coordinate 1,257,824,152 of NC_136067.1, forward strand.
CAGAATTGATGGAAAATAAGGGGGGAACAATCTGGTTAGGAATCTGGGCACCAGTGAGGTTGGGGGGGAAAGACCAGGGACCTAGGATAAAAATAAGTCAGGGGGCGTGGTATAATGGTATTACCACCTCCACCCTGCGGCCAATTCAGAATATAGGTTACTGCTCGGGGATCTCGAAAGTTAATCACTATCAGATCACCATCCGTGTCCTTAACCCTACTGCCCAACCATGGGAGTCGTCTAACATGCACTATGTCACCTTCGATGTCATGTGATAGTGGTCTATATTGTGCTAACCAGTGCATGATCTTATTTCTAAGTTGGAAATATCCCTCCCTCTTATGGTTTGGTTAGCTAGGTACCCCCGTCAAAACAACTACATACGGGGCCGCTTCTGGGGGCAGTTCTACTTGGGGTATTCTACGGGGTGGTGGCCTGGTATGTCTAGTTGGTTCTCCTTTTGGTTGTTGGAAAGCCCCCTTTGGTGGTTTTGCAGATCCTGTCTGTACAATATTTACTGGTTTAGGAACTGTGGTAGTGATCTGTTTGGGTGGAACTATTTGGTTTGTAGTAATAGTTGAGGTAGTCGGTTGGTCAGAATTTTTAAGGACACTAGGAGTACACGTAGACACCATAACTGGTGGTTTCAAAACCCCACTCCCCACAACCTCATTTAAACCATGATGATTATTAACTGCCATTTCAATTACTTCGAGTTTTTTCTCCACCCTCCTCAATCTCTCAATAATAGGTAAAATAAATGATCTAATTAAATGCTCCATATTATCGAGTGAGGCTACTGGAGAATTATCCACTTGAAGAATGTCGACCTTTTCAGCTATCGGAACAGCGACTTTCTCCACCTGAACAACTATAGGAGGAAGAGGCATGCTAATCTGAGAGGACCTATTGGGTTGTTCAGCAAGGGTTTTTTTAGCAATGTTCTTAATGTCTTTGTTAGATTTTCCAAAGTCCGAATGACTAATTTTTGGCTTTTGCAGAACCACCCCCTTCCTTCTTTTTTTTTGCAGGCGGTGGCCCATGGCTTTTAGGCTGCGCAATTTTCCGCTGTTTACTTACAGCAACTTGCTTTGGTCTTGTCAATGACTGAGTACACGAGTTCGCTTCAGGCAATACAGTTATCGATGGTGAAATTTGTGATGTATTTTGTCCAGTTTGACCCATGGGAATTGGGGTTGGGGTAAAGTCACGCAGCAATAGCTGAAAACTTTCCAAACATAAGGGATCTTGTGTGGATAAAGACCCCTCAGAAATAATCTGCAGGTCTATGAGTGGAGAAACGGCAGGGGTTATGTTCTTAAAACCTTCGATAGAGCGACGACGCTCTGCTCTACGAACTGCCAATATTTTCTCCTTGTCTTGGTCCACAAGAGCCTTCGTGAAGTAGTTATCTAAAGGACCATTAATTGTTGTTCCTACCTTCTCATGCAACAATTTCCCCGGACTTAGAGCCATCAAAAGAGAAAAATAAAATATATTATAACACGATACCTAAATACAGGGACTGGGCCCAGCCCGGCCTCTCTCGGTCTCTGAGGGCCTCAGAGGGCCCGCCCTTTGCCCGGGCTTCGCCTGGGCGCCCCGCACGCGTCCCGCTACGCGTTGAGGCGTTGCTATATAGGGAGAGTAGGAGGAGTAGGGGGCGGGAAGAGACTCCAGGTGCGCTGAGTTGCTATGCGCTGAACCCTGGGTCTCACAGTCCCGGCCCCTGTGCTGTAACAGGCAAACAAACAGTCCGTGCAGAGTATTTCCCTCACGTAGCTGCTGGCTCCCAAATTGGCAGAGATGCAATTTCACTTTCCCGTGTCCAAGGTATGAGCTGCGAGCGGGGGCCGCGAGCTGTTGTAGGCGCTGAAGGTGGGAGGAGCAGGGGGCGGGAAGAGACTCCAGGTGCGCTGAGTTGCTATGCGCTGAACCCTGGGTCTCACAGTCCCGGCCCCTGTGCTGTAACAGGCAAACAAACAGTCCGTGCAGAGTATTTCCCTCACGTAGCTGCTGGCTCCCAAATTGGCAGAGATGCAATTTCACTTTCCCGTGTCCAAGGTATGAGCTGCGAGCGGGGGCCGCGAGCTGTTGTAGGCGCTGAAGGTGGGAGGAGCAGGGGGCGGGAAGAGACTCCAGGTGCGCTGAGTTGCTATGCGCTGAACCCTGGGTCTCGCAGTCCCGGCCCCTGTGCTGTAACAGGCAAACAAACAGTCCGTGCAGAGTATTTCCCTCACGTAGCTGCTGGCTCCCAAATTGGCAGAGATGCAATTTCACTTTCCCGTGTCCAAGGTATGAGCTGCGAGCGGCGCCCGCGAAGCGGGGGCCGCGAGCTGTTGTAGGCGCTGAAGGTGGGAGGAGCAGGGGGCGGGAAGAGACTCCAGGTGCGCTGAGTTGCTATGCGCTGAACCCTGGGTCTCACAGTCCCGGCCCCTGTGCTGTAACAGGCAAACAAACAGTCCGTGCAGAGTATTTCCCTCACGTAGCTGCTGGCTCCCAAATTGGCAGAGATGCAATTTCACTTTCCCGTGTCCAAGGTATGAGCTGCGAGCGGGGGCCGCGAGCTGTTGTAGGCGCTGAAGGTGGGAGGAGCAGGGGGCGGGAAGAGACTCCAGGTGCGCTGAGTTGCTATGCGCTGAACCCTGGGTCTCGCAGTCCCGGCCCCTGTGCTGTAACAGGCAAACAAACAGTCCGTGCAGAGTATTTCCCTCACGTAGCTGCTGGCTCCCAAATTGGCAGAGATGCAATTTCACTTTCCCGTGTCCAAGGTATGAGCTGCGAGCGGCGCCCGCGAAGCGGGGGCCGCGAGCTGTTGTAGGCGCTGAAGGTGGGAGGAGCAGGGGGCGGGAAGAGACTCCAGGTGCGCTGAGTTGCTATGCGCTGAACCCTGGGTCTCACAGTCCCGGCCCCTGTGCTGTAACAGGCAAACAAACAGTCCGTGCAGAGTATTTCCCTCACGTAGCTGCTGGCTCCCAAATTGGCAGAGATGCAATTTCACTTTCCCGTGTCCAAGGTATGAGCTGCGAGCGGGGGCCGCGAGCTGTTGTAGGCGCTGAAGGTGGGAGGAGCAGGGGGCGGGAAGAGACTCCAGGTGCGCTGAGTTGCTATGCGCTGAACCCTGGGTCTCGCAGTCCCGGCCCCTGTGCTGTAACAGGCAAACAAACAGTCCGTGCAGAGTATTTCCCTCACGTAGCTGCTGGCTCCCAAATTGGCAGAGATGCAATTTCACTTTCCCGTGTCCAAGGTATGAGCTGCGAGCGGCGCCCGCGAAGCGGGGGCCGCGAGCTGTTGTAGGCGCTGAAGGTGGGAGGAGCAGGGGGCGGGAAGAGACTCCAGGTGCGCTGAGTTGCTATGCGCTGAACCCTGGGTCTCACAGTCCCGGCCCCTGTGCTGTAACAGGCAAACAAACAGTCCGTGCAGAGTATTTCCCTCACGTAGCTGCTGGCTCCCAAATTGGCAGAGATGCAATTTCACTTTCCCGTGTCCAAGGTATGAGCTGCGAGCGGGGGCCGCGAGCTGTTGTAGGCGCTGAAGGTGGGAGGAGCAGGGGGCGGGAAGAGACTCCAGGTGCGCTGAGTTGCTATGCGCTGAACCCTGGGTCTCGCAGTCCCGGCCCCTGTGCTGTAACAGGCAAACAAACAGTCCGTGCAGAGTATTTCCCTCACGTAGCTGCTGGCTCCCAAATTGGCAGAGATGCAATTTCACTTTCCCGTGTCCAAGGTATGAGCTGCGAGCGGCGCCCGCGAAGCGGGGGCCGCGAGCTGTTGTAGGCGCTGAAGGTGGGAGGAGCAGGGGGCGGGAAGAGACTCCAGGTGCGCTGAGTTGCTATGCGCTGAACCCTGGGTCTCACAGTCCCGGCCCCTGTGCTGTAACAGGCAAACAAACAGTCCGTGCAGAGTATTTCCCTCACGTAGCTGCTGGCTCCCAAATTGGCAGAGATGCAATTTCACTTTCCCGTGTCCAAGGTATGAGCTGCGAGCGGGGGCCGCGAGCTGTTGTAGGCGCTGAAGGTGGGAGGAGCAGGGGGCGGGAAGAGACTCCAGGTGCGCTGAGTTGCTATGCGCTGAACCCTGGGTCTCGCAGTCCCGGCCCCTGTGCTGTAACAGGCAAACAAACAGTCCGTGCAGAGTATTTCCCTCACGTAGCTGCTGGCTCCCAAATTGGCAGAGATGCAATTTCACTTTCCCGTGTCCAAGGTATGAGCTGCGAGCGGCGCCCGCGAAGCGGGGGCCGCGAGCTGTTGTAGGCGCTGAAGGTGGGAGGAGCAGGGGGCGGGAAGAGACTCCAGGTGCGCTGAGTTGCTATGCGCTGAACCCTGGGTCTCACAGTCCCGGCCCCTGTGCTGTAACAGGCAAACAAACAGTCCGTGCAGAGTATTTCCCTCACGTAGCTGCTGGCTCCCAAATTGGCAGAGATGCAATTTCACTTTCCCGTGTCCAAGGTATGAGCTGCGAGCGGGGGCCGCGAGCTGTTGTAGGCGCTGAAGGTGGGAGGAGCAGGGGGCGGGAAGAGACTCCAGGTGCGCTGAGTTGCTATGCGCTGAACCCTGGGTCTCGCAGTCCCGGCCCCTGTGCTGTAACAGGCAAACAAACAGTCCGTGCAGAGTATTTCCCTCACGTAGCTGCTGGCTCCCAAATTGGCAGAGATGCAATTTCACTTTCCCGTGTCCAAGGTATGAGCTGCGAGCGGCGCCCGCGAAGCGGGGGCCGCGAGCTGTTGTAGGCGCTGAAGGTGGGAGGAGCAGGGGGCGGGAAGAGACTCCAGGTGCGCTGAGTTGCTATGCGCTGAACCCTGGGTCTCGCAGTCCCGGCCCCTGTGCTGTAACAGGCAAACAAACAGTCCGTGCAGAGTATTTCCCTCACGTAGCTGCTGGCTCCCAAATTGGCAGAGATGCAATTTCACTTTCCCGTGTCCAAGGTATGAGCTGCGAGCGGCGCCCGCGAAGCGGGGGCCGCGAGCTGTTGTAGGCGCTGAAGGTGGGAGGAGCAGGGGGCGGGAAGAGACTCCAGGTGCGCTGAGTTGCTATGCGCTGAACCCTGGGTCTCACAGTCCCGGCCCCTGTGCTGTAACAGGCAAACAAACAGTCCGTGCAGAGTATTTCCCTCACGTAGCTGCTGGCTCCCAAATTGGCAGAGATGCAATTTCACTTTCCCGTGTCCAAGGTATGAGCTGCGAGCGGGGGCCGCGAGCTGTTGTAGGCGCTGAAGGTGGGAGGAGCAGGGGGCGGGAAGAGACTCCAGGTGCGCTGAGTTGCTATGCGCTGAACCCTGGGTCTCGCAGTCCCGGCCCCTGTGCTGTAACAGGCAAACAAACAGTCCGTGCAGAGTATTTCCCTCACGTAGCTGCTGGCTCCCAAATTGGCAGAGATGCAATTTCACTTTCCCGTGTCCAAGGTATGAGCTGCGAGCGGCGCCCGCGAAGCGGGGGCCGCGAGCTGTTGTAGGCGCTGAAGGTGGGAGGAGCAGGGGGCGGGAAGAGACTCCAGGTGCGCTGAGTTGCTATGCGCTGAACCCTGGGTCTCACAGTCCCGGCCCCTGTGCTGTAACAGGCAAACAAACAGTCCGTGCAGAGTATTTCCCTCACGTAGCTGCTGGCTCCCAAATTGGCAGAGATGCAATTTCACTTTCCCGTGTCCAAGGTATGAGCTGCGAGCGGGGGCCGCGAGCTGTTGTAGGCGCTGAAGGTGGGAGGAGCAGGGGGCGGGAAGAGACTCCAGGTGCGCTGAGTTGCTATGCGCTGAACCCTGGGTCTCGCAGTCCCGGCCCCTGTGCTGTAACAGGCAAACAAACAGTCCGTGCAGAGTATTTCCCTCACGTAGCTGCTGGCTCCCAAATTGGCAGAGATGCAATTTCACTTTCCCGTGTCCAAGGTATGAGCTGCGAGCGGCGCCCGCGAAGCGGGGGCCGCGAGCTGTTGTAGGCGCTGAAGGTGGGAGGAGCAGGGGGCGGGAAGAGACTCCAGGTGCGCTGAGTTGCTATGCGCTGAACCCTGGGTCTCACAGTCCCGGCCCCTGTGCTGTAACAGGCAAACAAACAGTCCGTGCAGAGTATTTCCCTCACGTAGCTGCTGGCTCCCAAATTGGCAGAGATGCAATTTCACTTTCCCGTGTCCAAGGTATGAGCTGCGAGCGGGGGCCGCGAGCTGTTGTAGGCGCTGAAGGTGGGAGGAGCAGGGGGCGGGAAGAGACTCCAGGTGCGCTGAGTTGCTATGCGCTGAACCCTGGGTCTCGCAGTCCCGGCCCCTGTGCTGTAACAGGCAAACAAACAGTCCGTGCAGAGTATTTCCCTCACGTAGCTGCTGGCTCCCAAATTGGCAGAGATGCAATTTCACTTTCCCGTGTCCAAGGTATGAGCTGCGAGCGGCGCCCGCGAAGCGGGGGCCGCGAGCTGTTGTAGGCGCTGAAGGTGGGAGGAGCAGGGGGCGGGAAGAGACTCCAGGTGCGCTGAGTTGCTATGCGCTGAACCCTGGGTCTCGCAGTCCCGGCCCCTGTGCTGTAACAGGCAAACAAACAGTCCGTGCAGAGTATTTCCCTCACGTAGCTGCTGGCTCCCAAATTGGCAGAGATGCAATTTCACTTTCCCGTGTCCAAGGTATGAGCTGCGAGCGGCGCCCGCGAAGCGGGGGCCGCGAGCTGTTGTAGGCGCTGAAGGTGGGAGGAGCAGGGGGCGGGAAGAGACTCCAGGTGCGCTGAGTTGCTATGCGCTGAACCCTGGGTCTCACAGTCCCGGCCCCTGTGCTGTAACAGGCAAACAAACAGTCCGTGCAGAGTATTTCCCTCACGTAGCTGCTGGCTCCCAAATTGGCAGAGATGCAATTTCACTTTCCCGTGTCCAAGGTATGAGCTGCGAGCGGGGGCCGCGAGCTGTTGTAGGCGCTGAAGGTGGGAGGAGCAGGGGGCGGGAAGAGACTCCAGGTGCGCTGAGTTGCTATGCGCTGAACCCTGGGTCTCGCAGTCCCGGCCCCTGTGCTGTAACAGGCAAACAAACAGTCCGTGCAGAGTATTTCCCTCACGTAGCTGCTGGCTCCCAAATTGGCAGAGATGCAATTTCACTTTCCCGTGTCCAAGGTATGAGCTGCGAGCGGCGCCCGCGAAGCGGGGGCCGCGAGCTGTTGTAGGCGCTGAAGGTGGGAGGAGCAGGGGGCGGGAAGAGACTCCAGGTGCGCTGAGTTGCTATGCGCTGAACCCTGGGTCTCGCAGTCCCGGCCCCTGTGCTGTAACAGGCAAACAAACAGTCCGTGCAGAGTATTTCCCTCACGTAGCTGCTGGCTCCCAAATTGGCAGAGATGCAATTTCACTTTCCCGTGTCCAAGGTATGAGCTGCGAGCGGCGCCCGCGAAGCGGGGGCCGCGAGCTGTTGTAGGCGCTGAAGGTGGGAGGAGCAGGGGGCGGGAAGAGACTCCAGGTGCGCTGAGTTGCTATGCGCTGAACCCTGGGTCTCGCAGTCCCGGCCCCTGTGCTGTAACCGGCAAACAAACAGTCCGTGCAGAGTATTTCCCTCACGTAGCTGCTGGCTCCCAAATTGGCAGAGATGCAATTTCACTTTCCCGTGTCCAAGGTATGAGCTGCGAGCGGCGCCCGCGAAGCGGGGGCCGCGAGCTGTTGTAGGCGCTGAAGGTGGGAGGAGCAGGGGGCGGGAAGAGACTCCAGGTGCGCTGAGTTGCTATGCGCTGAACCCTGGGTCTCGCAGTCCCGGCCCCTGTGCTGTAACCGGCAAACAAACAGTCCGTGCAGAGTATTTCCCTCACGTAGCTGCTGGCTCCCAAATTGGCAGAGATGCAATTTCACTTTCCCGTGTCCAAGGTATGAGCCGCAAGCTGTTGTAGGCGCTGAAGGTGGGAGGAGCAGGGGGCGGGAAGAGACTCCAGGTGCGCTGAGTTGCTATGCGCTGAACCCTGGGTCTCGCAGTCCCGGCCCCTGTGCTGTAACCGGCAAACAAACAGTCCGTGCAGAGTATTTCCCTCACGTAGCTGCTGGCTCCCAAATTGGCAGAGATGCAATTTCACTTTCCCGTGTCAAAGGTATGAGCTGCGAGCTGAATTTCACTTTTATCGAGCCTAACTTGCTCCCAAAATATTTGTTCATGTTTTACCGCTATTTGCCTTACCCTCCGACTCAAGGGTAAATTTGTCTCCAAACAATACTCCTTTTGAACGATTCACCATATAGGCAACCTCGTATCTGAAGTGTGATGCAGGTCATGACAAACGGACTTTAAGTGTTCTTGAAGCTTATCTGATGCCGGATTCTTACAGTTTCTGTAGCTTCTGGGTTTGATAATGTGCTCTTGATGCTACTGGCTGTGTGGTTTCAAGTCCGACGAGTATAGTCTTGCGGGCGGACTGTTATAGCAATTATGTGAATTTTCTAACCTGGGCTTGAAATGATGAGAACCAGTCCTACCTGGCTATTTAGGGGAAGCAATGTCCTACAACAAAACGCAAGTCTTTGGAAAATGTTACAATTGGATGCTGTAAGTAGAAAGACACTAAAAGGGATTTGCAGATTGCCAGGAAGACTTCTAACTAGAATTGACATGGTCAATAAATTTGGCTTTGCACAGTACCTGCATACAGAGACACAAACCATACAAGATCGCAATAAGTAAGCGCAAAACTGTGACCTGCCTCAATGCACCCAGAGAAAATCACACACACCAATTCCTATGTACCCAGGCAACAGGCGTTCAGAAGCAGTTTCTAAATGGCTCCATGTCATTTGTGACCCTCATCAGCAGTCCTGGGTGTTGAAACAAATGCATTTCACCTCCTTGACTTTGTATGGACCTATTTATAATGAGAAAGCAAAACAGCCATTTTTTTTATTTTTAAATTCTTTTTATTAACAAATGCTCATTAAATCATAGCATAACTTGCATATTCTTAATACTGACAGATTCAATACATATTCAATTTCAACGATGGTCATTCATTTTCATGGATTGTATTGCAATCCCTGGGTCATTCTGCGCCTGCCGCAGTCCCTTCCCCCTGCTTCTGTAGCTTAGTAGTCTAGTATCCACTGTATTTCTGTCAGGGCCCCCATACTTTGTTCCATTTGTGGGGGCAGCCCCAGCCTAGGTATATTGCCTTCTGCGCACCAGTCCATATCCTTTTCCCAGTCTCTCCAATCTCGCGCCCAACTGGACCCCCAAAGTTGGGCAATATTTCTTTTTGTCACTACTGCTCCCATTCAAAGCCATATTAATGTATATTTGGCACATTTGTCCTCGCCTGTCACACATAAAAACAACCAGCGGGGCTACACTGGGATCTCTGAACTTGTGACTTGTGACTCAAGCCATAAGGACCCAGGAGGGTTGGTTCAGGATGACTTGCCAGGTTGGAGATGCATGGTTGTTCGAGAATCGTCCTGGTTCCTTGACAACAAGATTAATTAATGCGATTGACTCGCCCTCTGTGAATTTTTCCATCTGGATTGATCTAAGTCATCCTGAGGCTCCCTTACCGCAACCATGATGCGGACTACCCGTCCCAGGGAGCTGTCAACTGGGCCTTTTAACTCCAGGCGCCTGGAATAGGTTGCCCCTCCCTCTCCCTTGTCCTGAGGAAGACCCGCAAGCAGACTTTAAAGCTACCCCATGCGCTATAAATCGGGTTAAAACGTCAATACCAACCCTTAACCAAAGGCATTTATCTACGACACCTCCACCCTCTTTTTGAACCTTTGATATTTCTCTGCTACATTTTATATGAATTATTGATTAAATGAAATTTCTTGGACAGGCCACAACCAATCTGTGCTAAATGTTATAACCATTTGAATATGACAAACCAGTGTAATTTCTGGCTAAACTATTTCCATTCTATGCCTCTTTTCAAGTTTCACCTCACATGAAGCACTTCCGTTTTCACTACCTTTTCTTTTAAGCAATCTCTCGACAATCACGTTTGGTAATTCTTTTACCTTCAAGATTGGTACTATAAATAAATGAGACCATCTCTTGTAAACTACAATGGGTACCTTATTATGTTCCATTAATGATATGGGCAGCTTCCTCCAGCTATCTATGTCACTCTTTAGTCACTGTAGCTGGGGGTGCAAGTTATCCTCCAGAAAGTTCCCTTCATTCTGTGATATGCGTATGCCTAGGTATGTGAATTGAAGCTTGCGAGTAAGTGATATCGTTCTAAGTGGTCTTTGGGGAATATCACCCTTTAACGGGAATATCAGGGACTTCTTCCAATTGATCGTGTACCCTGAGTAGCTGCTGAACACCTGGACGTTATGTAACACCCTGTGGACTGATATATACTGGTTAGTCAGATACAGCAATATATAATCTGCGAACAGAGATATTCTATCTTCCCAACCACCTCCTCCCTTGATTCCTGATAAGATTGGGTCATTCCTGACCCGCTCTGTCAATGGTTCCCGGGCCAGTGCAAAGATCATTGTTGACAGCGGGCAGCCCTGTTGTGTACTTTTCCTTACTGGGAAGTTGCGTGAGACGACTCCATTTACCTTCACTCTGGCTGTTGAATCTTGGTAGAGATGTTGCACCTCATTTTGTACTGTTGTCTGAATACTGGCTTATGTTGTTCCACTTGACAAGCAGATTGGCAGTTGTCTCCATGTACAAGCAAGCGTGCACTTAGACGAATGATGGATAATGAAAATACCTTTGGCCTTTATGATAATAAATATATTTTTATTTTATGTTACTGGTTTTAAAGGATTTAATTTTTTTTGTGTGGAAAAAGCAATTTCGAAGTACAGTCATAGATTTCGCTCATGTATTTTTATTGCCCTACTTTAGGTATGGAAAAGGTGTGTCTTAAGAATCCAAGTAAGTTTGTATTGGGAATTACCAGATCTGTGTCTATATTTCTCTGTAGACAATGGGCCCTCTGCAAAAAAGATTTCTAAGGCAATACAAGGGATATATATATATATATATATTTTTTTTAATAAAGATTGAAACTATTCCAAGCATCAATCGTAAAGCCTAAGCTTGACTTTTACATATTCAAATTTAGGTCCTTAGTATATGATGTTCGCAGAGTGATGGAGTAAGTCAGTGGTTCCCAAACGTTTTAGAACCACAACCTGCCTTTTAAAACCACAAACTTTCCAAACACCCCTACCTTTAATGAACATGGGGAGTGGCAGTTTTGTTTTTTTAATGTGACTAAAGCAATGCGTGCAAGCACATTGTCATTTACTGACAGCCCCTTTTCCGTTGAAATGGCCACTAACTTTGCACGGACATAATGTTTTATTGATCAAACTATATAGCCCACAAATTATAATGTGTGGAAATCGGGTGTCTGTGAATATTTATTGTTTGTGCACCAACGAGTAAAAGTGTCTTGATGTGTTTGTTCCTATTAAAATCTCTGTTTCAAGGACACACTTCAGAATAAAAACAAATGTCCCACATTTTGGGAAACGCTGGGCTAGGTGTTAGGATTAATCATACGAACTGAAACACAGAGGCGTTAAAAACTAGTAAAAAAACACCTACCGAATGGAGTCCTATCGGAAGAAGTAACAAAGTTGTAGTAACATCTCCAAAATCTCTTGACCAACAGCATTAAACTTGGGCCTTGACACTTATTAATGTAAAGGCCCTCATAGGTCATGATTATGATAAGCACTAATTATTGCGTCCATTAGATGTTCAGCAGGTCGCTGAACATCTAATGGATGCACTAATTATTGCACCCTTTAAAAAAAACTAACACCGTGAGTTTTAGGGTAATATCATGCGCGTTTTGGGGCTAACCTCACCAACATCCACATGTTCGGTAAACACCTGTTTTTTTAAACTCCTAATTCCAATAGGTGCTGTGGTATCAGCAGTTACTGCAAGTATCGGAGTTTGTCGGCCCATTCCTCTTTAGCGGGTTAAACTTACTCATTGTCATTATTTGAACTCTGTTTATGTCTTGTCACAAATTGTATGTACGCAATGCACACTCATATGTGTGTTTTATTTAATGCATCATGTACAGTGCATATAGATCTTGTACATGTTGTAAGGTTCTTAAAGAATGAATGTGGATATTTTCTGATTTGGGATCTAGTGGAAAGTGTTCTTCATATGTCTTAATTAATTTGAAAAAAATGAGGTTGACATTTGTAAGGCTCGCGCACTGCCTCCTGATTATCCTTACTCATCCTCCTCCTCAATCTCCCAAGAAAAACATCACAACTAATTAATTCACCCGCTTTTAGTCCAAGCAGTTGTAGGTTAAAGGTTTACAAAAGGTTCACAAAAAACTGTAGTGTGCTTAAAACCTTGTTTTGTGTGTTTGGTCTAGGTTCCTTCAATGGCGCTTTCTCTGCTGTACCTGTCCATGAGCTAGCTTCTGTTGCCATCAAAGAGGTTCTGAAGAGAGCAAAGGTTAATCCGGAGGAAGTGTCTGAAGTTGTTATGGGACATGTATTGACTGCAGGTAATTTGTTAATTAGTGTTTCTTTTGTTTTAAATATCTCTATTTAAAATGTATCAGTATTAACAAATTTAAGAATTTCAGAGTGATCAGGAATATTTAGTTAAGTTCACCATGTGTTTGGCTAGAAGGAGAAGGTAGACAATGGCAGTTGATAATGATACAGTCTTTGATGTTCTAATCAAGGATTTAGTTTGACAACAATTGAGGGGTCACATAAAAAATGGCTATGTGCTAAAGATAGAAATAGAATTAGCAAGCTTTCCTTATTAATAACTGGGGAAGTCAAGTTAATGGACCCGTAACTGAAGTATGTTCAAAGTGTGATGGCATACTTCTAAAACTCACTCCCAATTTTTCCATAGCATATAAATGCCAAAATTTAGGCCAGCAGTAAACCCATGTTGTAAAGTTTGATGGCTTTCAATTTTCTGGGTACTTCTTAGACTGGCGAGAAATAGTTGCTGGGTGACCAGTTTGCTAGCTAGCAGCTATGCACCCTCATCAACATCTCTAGGCAATACAGTCTTTGAGTTGGACGGTCACTGTATATTAGTAATCACTTTTAAATGAGACCGAATCTCTTTCCAAAATATTTTGATGCATTTTATTTAAGCCAATAAATGTTTTCTTTAAGTCAAGTGCAATTGGAAGCTTTAGGGGCCCTCTGTTAGATGGAAACCCAGGAGCTCTAGGAAACGCCTGCTTGCTGCTCCTCAGACTAACATTTCACATATGTGTGTGATCAAAAGGCAGTCCCGTCTCAAACATTCTATACACATGAGAAGCGTCTCATGTTGTGTTGCCCTCTAAGAAGATATCTTGTCTCTGTGGTGTCTCTACTTGCTCCAAGCTTTAGCCCATCTACAGCATAGGATCTGTGTTAATCTAAAGGCACCCCTCATTTAGAGCTGAAATTCAGCTGTGCACTTATCCAAATAGTTCAAATTGGCATTGTTGTAAAAGGAAGCCTGGGTGATGGAGTAAACCTCATCTTTGTGTGTAATTAGCAACTCCAAATACATACAAAACTATAGGACACAATGGACACCTATAGGACATAGGGAAAGGTGAATTCAAGGAAAACAGTACAAGTTTAATAAATCTGATTCATTTAATAACAATCATATTAAAAAGTAGACATCGACTGTCATACTGTCATATATACACATTCAATAATTAAAAACAATTTGGACAATTTTGCTATACTCAAACATTTAAATTGACAAACAGTAAAAAATATTAATAATGATACTAAGTGGCAATGATAATGGTTCTTGAACCATTATTAAATGAATCAGATTTATTAAACGTGTACTGTTTTCCTTGAATTCACCTTTCCCTATGTCCTATAGGTGTCCATTGTGTCCTATAGTTTTGTATGTATTTGGAGTTGCTAATTACACACAGTCTTTGTCCCTGCCCCAAGAACTATCCATTCTGATAGCAGGGGGCCCTTGATATTTACAGTGTGGTAAACCTCATCTTTGGCATGCTCTGCCTTTTACATCTGGTTGAAAATTGGTATTTCCCCACTAGTAGTGTCAAGGGAGATGGGAAGCATGTGACCTTCCACAGCCTCACTGCTTCAATCCAATTTTGGGAGACCTCAGAAAAGGCCCTTACTGTGAGTGGAGGCTGAGAGTCATCCATAGCAAATTTTTCATAGGTTCTTTGCTCCCTTCGAGATCCAAGTTTATCTCAAGTTCAAGAGAACCACTCCAGGGCCGGCCTCTGCTCAGCTGCCCATAAATTTTTGTTAACCTTGGTAAACCCTAACTCGTCGTCTTAGGGCATCTTAAATAAAACAGATATACCAACTTTTTTTTTCAAACATATTTTATTGGGGTTTTGGATGAAACCTGTAATAACAATCACATTTCCATTACATTTTCAATATTACTCCCATTTCTTAGTCAGGCAGTAAATTCTCAATTCTATTCAACAGTCCGCAGTTCAGTGTATTTCTGGCGAAGTTTTCTTTCCTGCTTTGCCTACTCTACTTCCCAACTCCCATTTACCCATCCCCCTTAGCAGATCTCCATCAACCAGACTCTATATACATAACGTAAGGTAACTTCCACCTCCCTACTCCCTCGCTCGCATTCTATTTCTCCCATGTCAGGCATAAGATATGATGAGTTCTTTCCCCCTCAGTTGTGATCTGCATCCCCCTCTTTGAATTTCTGGGTTTCCCTGTGGAGACCCCCCCTACTGGGGATGCTTCCCCCGAAGTTACCTCCGGCTCCTTTAGATTATTGGCTAGCCTATCCCAAGCCCTTGCTCGTTCTATTGCACCAATACCTATTTTAGAATTTCTGAGGACTTCCCTCCCTTCACAGGCTGCTCATTTCTCTAATTCAGCTTTCCACGCGATGGCTTTAGGTCCTACAGGGGATTTCCAATGTATCGAGATCTCGTGCTTAGCTAAGACCAGAGCTAAGTCTTGAAACCTACTGGTAACCAACAACTTAGCATTGTGTGGAAATAATCCAAGGATACAATGTGCAGGGGTGCTGGGAATTTGGCGCTCTGTTACCTCCCCTAAGGTGGTAGTTATTGTTGTCCAGTAGGTTTGCAGTTCTGGGCCTGCCCATAACATATGTAGTAGTTCCACCCCAATCTCTCCACATCTCTGGCATTTCGCATCATCTCTTTGAAAAAATCTATTATCTGCCCCGGAGTGAGCTATGCCCCGTGCAATATGAAAAAATTGATGAGGCGGAAGCAGGCGTTTCTCGAGGACCTGGGGATTCCCCACCACCTTTGATTTGCCCTCCGGGGGTATATTCAGATACTTTGCCCAGTTATCTCATAACTTGGTCAGTGGTTGCATTGTGCCATTGCTCAGGGTCCGTGTGACATGTAACTGCCTTAACTCTGCCTCCCCCTGTACCCATTTAGTGGCAGGTTGCATGCTGAGGGGGTACTGCTTGGTCCAATCCCCAATGCATCCTAATCGCTGCTACAATCCCAGCATGTAGTAAGAAATGCCCTTGTGGCAGGTCATATCCTTCTCTAAAATCTTCAAATGGTATGAGTTCCCCACCATTGTATACGTCTCGGATCCTTGTCGGCCTGCCTCCTCCCAGTCCTCCAGGCCTACCCAATGTGCCCCGCGAGGGAGCACCCGGAGTATGATCATAGGCAAGTCCGGTGAATATGGGAATCTGGTATGTTTCTTTTGGAGAACTCGTCTCCAGCAGCGCCTGGCCAATAGCAAGGCATCAGTCCTCCTCTATAGTCTTGTCTATACCCAATATCCGCTTCCACAAAATTTCCAAATTTGGTGCAAGGGGGTCTACCTTCCTCATATGGGACAGATAATCTCTCACCCATCTCACCACCCACTGCAATTGAGTGGCTAGATAGTATTGCTCAAAATCAGGGACCGCCAGTCTGCCCTCCAGGGTTGAGCGCTGCATTGTATTTGGAGCCCCTCGTCTACGACCTGCCCCCCCAAAGAAACGACGTCGGTATAGAGTTTAAGTCCTTGTGCCATTTCTGGGTTATCCATATTGGGAGTACTGTAAAGGAAAATAGTAGTCGCAGTAATCGCACCATCTTTAGGAGGGCTACTCTCTCCGCCAGAGAAAGCGGGAGGCCCTTCCAAAAGTCCATTTTGGTCTTTAAAGACCTCAGGGTCGTGCTCAAATTACCCTTGAATATGCCCTCTTGGGAATTATATATTTATACACCGAAGTATTCTAGGCAGCGGGGCTCCCATTTCAGAGCGCCCTGTTCCACCGGGGGTACCCCATTGTGTGCCAGTGGGAACAGCTTGGATTTCTGCCAATTAATTGTCATTCCCGACATTTCTCCAAACTCCTCCATCAGTGCTCTCCCCCCTGACAGACCTTCTTATGTTTCCAAGAAAGAGCAGGAGATAATCTGTGTCAAGGGCACTATGGTGGGTATTATTCCCTAAGCGTATCCCTGGATAGCGCACCCCTGTGCGGGCTATGGAAACCAGAGGTTCCATTGTGATAGCAAACAGGAAGGGCGATAGGGGGCATCTCTCCCGCGTCCTCCGTCCAACATCACAACTTTCTGATATTATCCATCCTGACCTAATCCTTGCCACCGGTCTCGTGTAGAGTAGTCTAACCCAACAGGAGAAGCCCTGTCCCAGCCCCGTTTTATCTAAAACCCCATATAGGAACTCCCATTCAAGACTGTCAAAAGTCTTCTCCATATCCACTGCGAAGACCACCTCCTCCCCTGTCCTTTCTTCCCCTCTTGTCATGAGTGTCATAGGTCATCTGATGTTAAGGGCCGTAATGCGCCCTGGGATGAATCCAGCCTGATCCTGGTTGATGAGGCCAGTCATTAACGGTTGGCGCCTAGTGGCAATATCTTACTTAATATCTTGAAATCGAGATTTAACAATGACAGTGGTCTGAAAGCTTCACATTCAGTCCGGGGTCTTACCAGGTTTGAGGAACGGAACAATCGTTGCCTCCCGGGTGGAACTTGGAAGTTGGCCTTGCTCTAGAGCTGCCTTGTATAGTTCCATTAATTTTGGGGGGAATTTTTTAGTATAGGCAGCATTCAGGCATCCCATCCGTTCCAGGCGTTTTACCTCTGGCCAATCCCTTAATGGCCGCTCTTATTTCTTGGGCGTCAATGCCCCCCCCCCAATATCTCAACCTCCTCTGCCTCCAGGCTGGGGAGCGGGATAGCAGGTAGGTACTCTCTAGTGGTAGTGCCTCTCTGTCTCGAGCGCGATCTATATAGGGTGGTGTAATAGTCTAGGAATCTCCTATTTATGTCCTCTTCCCGATACAATAGATGCCCATCTGTTTCCCCAATAGCTAAGATCGGGGAGCCTTTCCAGGCCGGGTTGACCAGCCAAGCCAGCAGTGATCAGGTTGTGTCCCTCTCCACATGTGTGCGTTCCATATACCTTTTTGTAATCACAGGGCTCGAAAAATCATAAAAATTGCATTAGACCTACAGGTCTAGTAACGTGAAACATCTACTTGACCTAACCGAAATGCACTTGACCTCTGGCTCTGAAAGCTGAGCAAATGTGAAAAGTTAACAAGATTTAAAAGCATTTTTATTGCCCATTCATTTTGTGAGAAATAAAGATGCCTTTAAATCTTGCTATCTTGTCACATTTGCTCTGCTTTCAGATGCAGATGTCAAGTGTCATTTTGTCTTCCTACTCGCCAGAAAGGGCGAGTAGGACCTAAAAATAGCTTGTCCTTATTGAATCTGACTCGCAAATGCGAGCGGGCGAGTTGATTTTTCGAGCCCTGAATCATGACTACGCAGCCTCTCTGTTTGTCTGGCCACTTCCTCCTTGGCATCCAGTAGGGCCTGTTCCAGCTCCGGGTGCTCTGGACGTTGTATCACTAGCGCGCGCAGTGCCCTGTCTGCGGAGTCAAGGTCAGCTTCAAGGGTGCGCCTTACTCCTATAACGGTCGCCATGCATTTGCCCCTGAGCACTACTTTAAATGCGTCCCATTCCATCATTTGGGAGTTGGTCTTGTTTGCATTTGTATTAAAGTAACTCACTATGCACTCTCTAATTTCCTCGAGGAACACTTGGTCCTCCAGTGCCTCGGGCTTAAGGCGCCATGTTCATATCTTCTGGCGCAGTTGTCCCCATCTCGGGTATAAGAGGGCTGGGTTGTGGTCAGACAGAGTGTGTGTTAAATATTCCACTGTCTGAGCCTGGGTATGTATATCGGGGGGAACACAAAACTGTATCTAACCGCACATGTAGGTCATGTACCGGGGAGTAAAAAGAATCATCCCTCCCCTCGGAGTTCAGACGTTTCCAAGAGTCAATTAAGCCCCACCTGTCCTGCCAATCTGTGAATGTCTTTGCTACGTTATGTATTGGGGCATCCCTCAGCGGTGGGTGCGACGATCCTTCCGGGGGTCGGCCTTACAGTTAAAGTCGCCTCCAATAAGGGCAGAGTGTGGGAGATAGTTCGCCACAGTGCCCGTGATCTTAGCCAAGAACGTCCCCTGGTCTACGTTAGGTCCATATATACTCATAATCGCTATATCACGACCATCCAACGGCCCTTCACTGCCACTTACCTGCCATCTGGATCTATCATCTCCCCGTGCACTGAAACGGGACCCGCGCTCTAACCCAAATCTAGACTCTACTAGCAAAAGCGGAGTACGATGTGTGATATAATTGGCCTCGCCATCTATGCCGAAGGGCCTCTCCCTCCTTTGCATACAGATGAGTCTCCTGCAATAGTGCTAGGTGGACTCCCCGTTTATTTAGATAGGATGATATTTATACCGCTTGGACATAGTGTGCATCCCTATAATATTCCAGGAAATTACCTGATATGATTTAGGGCTGGTTAATGACATATGTCATGCATATTTGCCGGAGGGCTTTGATGGCCCTCATCTCTCTGTACTTGCTGGCGGGAGCGCAGTGCAAGTCCTTGCTATTTCCATTTTCCCACCGGTCCTGGTGTGTGAGATCTGCAACCCCCTTAAACATTAACTTGTAACTTCCCCGGCTCCCTTTTCCCACGACAATCAAGCACACCCTTCTCACCTAACCGTTCAATAACAATCACATCGGTTGGAGGAAGCCCTCGCATCTGTTGTGTCTGACGTTGTGGCCCGCTATCCTCTCACCCATCCAGCGCACAGCTCAGTCTGTAAATTGTCCCCGGGTAAATCCTCCTCCCCTTTTTCCCCCCAAATGTGAATCTTTGTCCTTGGAAACCTCCCCGCCCCTTCCCCCAATACACTCATAATACTTGTGGCCTTATGGGACAGTCGCATAATATTGTCTGCTGTAGCAGGGCTGACCACCGGTAATTCTTGGCTGGCTCCTTCCATCGTACTGATGCTATGCTCTTAGTCCGAGTCTCTTGGATTATCCCTTACTGGGGAGGAGGCACCACTAGACCCAGGTGAGCTCAGCGATGCCACTGCCGCCATAGCCTGCTCACGCTCCCTCTGTTTCTCGGCCTTGGAAAGGGCATCTGTAGATTTGCTGCAATTTCCTCGCGGTTCGTTCCTTGCCTGTTGCTCCAAGGGTGCACATCCGGTTGCTTGTGGATCGATCCAGCCCCATGCCTCTTGTGGTGAATTAAAAAAGATGGAGCTTGAAGGAGACACTACTCTCAGCCGGGCCGGAAAAATCATCGCATACTGGATCTCCATCTGCCTCAGCTTCTTCTTCACCGCCAGGAAAGATGATCTTTCTGTTGGACCTCCGTGGAAAAATCAGGAAAGAGTTTGACTGTGCTATTATCCTCCACCAGTGGTTCCTTCTTGTGGGCCTGAGTGAGTATATGGTCTCTGTCCTTGTAAAATAATAGGCGAGCCACCACTTGGGCACGGTGGCCCCCCAGAAAGAGGAGGTCTTGTAGGCACTCTGTGGGCTCTCTCCAGTGCAAAGTAAGGGAAAGGCCCTCTGTCACCACCTCTTCCCTGAACCATTTCTCCAGGAAGGCCACTTTGTCCCCTCCCTCGCTTTTCTTGGGCAGGCCAGTAAGGCGCACGTTGTTGCGGTGTGACCAGTTTTCAGCATCCTCGGCTCTCATTGTCAATATCTTCACTTGGCCTCAACTACTTTCAGCCTGTCTGCAGACGTATTTTCAATTGTTTTCAAGTCCCCAATTTCTGTTTCCTTCGCGGTCACCCTTTCAGCCAGCCGGCGGTGGTCGGCTCGTAGAATAAATGGAAAAATAATGTTATTCGTTTGAAGTGCTCCTCTAACCCCCAGAACCCTTCGGCTTGTAAAAGGCCAATTTCCTCCCTGATTGTGTCTATTTTATTCTCTACAGCCATTATCGAAGCCGTTATGTCCTGTAAGCAATCTTGTAGTGTTGGTGCTATTGTCGCTTCTCCCTGAGATGCGTTGGAGGGAGCAGACGCCAAGCTGTCCTCCTCCTCCTGTCCTCTCTCCTCCTCCTTGTTTTCACCTGTTGTATCATGCGGGCGCCCCTGTGGCCTAAGTCTGGGTGGTCTACTTCCCCTTTGTGCCCAGGGGGTCCCGTTGGAGGGAGTTGTGCTTGTCCAACTGCAATCACCTCCCTCGTTACGTCCCACCATTCCCAGTGTTTGGGCCTCGCACCTCTATGCAGTTCTCACCTTCTCGGAGTGATCAGACGTGTCTTACCCCTGGGGAGGTTTATGGTGTATTACCTCCGTCTTCTTCCAATGCCCCATGGGGGCTCCGCTGTCCTCCAGCCCCTCTAACTCAGAGGGGTGTCGCTTTTGAGGGAGTATGTTGTAACCTCCAGTTAACCTAGTTCAATGTTTGGTCCTTGTGATGCACTTAGTTTTCCCCGTAAGGCAACAGGTTGTGACTCAGAGTAGCAGGGTCCCTCTAGTATCGCCTTAATGAGTCCAGGATGGCCCCATCACCTCCGGGTCATGCTGTGGGGGTAACCATGCTTGCGTAATCCCCCTATCTCTGTTCAGCTACGCTGTTGTTTAACGGGCAGGGGTCCCGCTCACTCGCCCCCTCTCATGCTGGGGGGGTCCGTTTGTCCCAGATCCTGCAGGTAGTTGTCTGTTTTGTTCTATGTCTGCAGTCCTCGAGGGGCCACGGTGGCTTCGGTCATTTGTCTACTCCCATGTTCTGGGTTTCAGAGTGCCACAGCCGACTATTAGGGCCGCCATTTGCCTCCTTACTGCTCTCAGTACCCAGGGCCTCTCCTCTGGTAGTCCTTCCAGAGGGGCTCCAAGCATCTGAGGCTCTGCCTAGGCGGCAGGGACCACCCCGTCTCTCTCCTCCTCCTCCACTATCCTAACCATGGGCCCAGGGGGGGTCGCGGTCGTCTGCTACAGTTGTCTGTTGTGTCTCCGACCTCTCATCTGCTGGACTTCTCTTGACCCCTCAGCCGGCTCTATTGTCTTCTCCGGCGAGATACGGACGCATGGGTCTCCGACTAGGACGCAGTTCTCTCCATCTTCTTCCCCGGCAGCCCTCCACGCTGATTTCTCCACTGGAGTCGCTCGCTCACTGGAGGTCCCGCTGGCCCAGCCGGTAGGTTGTCGGAATCAATCCTCCTTTGGGAGGCCTCCAGGCTGTACCACTTCCCTTTTTTGCCAGTGGGAGGTGTATCGGGGCCCGGCACTTCGGCATTTTTCAAGCTTCACAGCCCACCACTGTGTGTAATGACGGGCGGTGCAGGCTCCCAGTGTTTTGTGAGTCATGGGGCGTGAATGGGTCACCCCCCCCCCCCATCCCCGGGGTCTCGATCCGCAGGATGGCACGGGACAGGGATCGGCCAGCGGGAGCCACTCGAGGAAGGCTCCTACTCCATCAGCTGCTGGCCATGCTCCCCAAACAGATTTAACAGTTTGAGGAGTTTTACTGTTCTAAATGAAATTCCAGAGTTTTGGATCAACTTCGAGACCCCAGCAGGGAACAAGATTGAGAGCAACCTAGGAATAACATTACTTTTTATGTACTTGGCCATTAATATCCATTGGATCGCCAATATTTCACAGGTACAGGTCTTTGTAGAGTGTAACCAACAAAGGCGAAATATTACTGTTGTAACCCTCTTTGATAGTGGGAGGAAGAACAATGCCTAAATAGTCGCTACCTGAAGGAGCTCATGTCTCCTAAATGCCTCCGTACTTGCCTCCTTTTTTTTAGGTCTCGTGGCGTACTGCACACATGCGCAGTCGAGCTCGCGAGATTTTATGTTTTTAGGTGGGTTACACTAGCGGGCTTTAAGCCCCGCCCCTCTTTTCCATTGGCTGGCGTCACCTTTTAGGGTTAACGGTGGCCAGCAATTCGAAAAGAGCGTCCTCTGACGTACACTTTTCTCTTTGTAGTCCGACTTACTGCTGGCGTAAAAGGTTTGTTATCTTCTTTATGGGTCCAAACAGATGGCCCCATAAAGAAGATAATAAATCTTTTACGCCAGCAGGAAGTCCGTCCAAGTGGGACGGACTACAAAGAGAAGAGGATACGTCATGGCGAGCATTTTTTTTAAAAGGGTTTCATACTTGCCATCCCTTGTGGACTCTTCCCCACCCCCCACCCCCCCATCCTGCCCCACGCCCCCATCCTGCCCCACGCCAGGCACTCTCAGATGTCCAGCGCCTCAATGCCCTCTCTCTTACTGCTGCTTTCCTGAGAGAACTTGGCGAGGCGTCAGCAAGCAACATCCCGACTCTGCCCTCTCCCCTCCCGGGCAGATTCTACTCTACCTGCAGCTCACATGACCCGTATACCTCCTCAAAGTCATAATTTTGACGGCAGGGCTCCTGTGCAGGTGGAGCACCTCGACTTTCCCTCCTGCAGTTTCCAGCCCAAGACTCCGATGTTCAGCGCCTCGTGGAGCCCGCACCCCAGGTGCAGCCTGCCTGCCTCCGTCTACCACCCCTACAGGCAGCCCTCGGCCGGAGCAGCCCGTGGCCGGCCAGGTGTCGACGGTCAAGGCGGAGCCGCTGCTGGGCCACTCTGGAGACCTGCAGAAGCTGGGGGGGCCCAGAGTACACTTTGGACAGTCCCGGTGCGGAGCGAGGCGCCCCCGGCCTGGCTACCTGGACAATAAAGGCTGCGATGACGGAAGTGAGGACAAAGTCGGCGCAGATCAAAGTAAATTGTAGCCGAAAGGAAGTGGAGGGGAGTATACAGCCTGCGGGACCATAAACGCCAGCAGAGGGGCCCTGCAGAGAGCGCCCTGGCAGCTGGAGGGCATGGGGTGCATGGGGCTGCTGCAGCAAAATTTGCCCAGAATCGCAGGATGTTCAACCAATACCGAGACTCAAACTTGTATCCCCAGCGCCAAAGTCAGCCGCTCTGGACGTCATGCCACATCCCTTAACTTTATATACCCACATCTTCGATGCACATTCATGTTACACCGGATTGAGAAGATAAAAAAAGGGCCTTAATATAAAAATCTTATTTACAGCTCTATTAACCACTAAAAGCTAAAGGATGAATATATACCTTGCAAGTCAAGATTCAGAATAAAGATTTTCTGGTCACTGCCTGTGCGGAGCAGTACCTTACTTTGAGACGCAAACCCCACATGAGTCCATTTAGATGACTTAAGGATTTTTGGTTAATTGTTTGAAACGTTTAATTTGAAATGCTTTTTGTTTGGTAAACTTATTAAGAAACATTTAGCTAAAAGTTGTTGCCGTTGGGCTTGCTTCCAGGTTTGAAGATATGGCATTTGAAGAAAAATACTTAAAATTTGCATTTTTGAAAACCAGCATTTTCTGGCATAAATTTGACTTCTGCAGTTATTTTCTCCTACCATTGCTTCAGCTCTCTATATACATTGGTTTCACGCCAGTTATAGCCATTTTGAGCAGTAGAGTGAAATCATCATAATGGTAAATTGCGGTAATATGGCCACGTCCTATTTTAAACTTCTTTTTCAAACTGAATACTTTTTAATCAGTTTGTCTAAAATTTCGAGAAGTGTACAATATCGTACAAGGTGTTTATGGGCAGAGGAAGGGAACGAATAAGTACTTGAGTTAGAACCAAGATTACTTAAAAAAATTCAGTTTTTTTCAGCCTGACCTAAGGGTTTCACTTACCTTAAGATCCAGGTTAATAAGTATTTTTGGAAGCCATATAGAGACTCATTTCATACTGGTAATGTAGTACAAATATGCTTTCTCAACAATTATTTTTGTTACAGTAGATGTTGTTTCTCCATTGCTTGTAGTTAGTCATATTCACTGTAGGGCGGGGGTATATCATGTGATGTCAATACCACAGTATTAGTGCCCTACAGTTTCGTTGTTAAATTGACAGTTCTGCTGCTTTCACCATAATCACCTGCAAAGTGTGAGCAGTGACTAAGCAGGGATAGGCAGTCAAGGCGACCAGAAAATGGGGAGGTAAGACAAAAGACTGTGTGCATGGAAAAATCGTGTCCAAGTTGTGAGAGTATGAAGGGGTCATAATGGCGATTCAGGCGGGCGTGCTGCACTTACAGGCCATCCTGGTGCAGCCCTGTTTTATGTTCACCCTTAAGAATGGTTCAAGGCTGGTATGGCTTTAATTATTTAAGTTTTAGGAGAAACAAGTAGAAGAAACATTTGCAGTTTTATATTGATGTTAGAAACCAAAACACTATCTCAAATATTTTTCATCAGCACAGTGGATACTTTTAATTTTTCAAAATGTTTGGCAGGGAGTGTTTAAAAGTCATTAATTAATAGAGAATTAATGATGAACCAACCAGTGGTGCAATACCACCTAGGAAATTATTGACTTTTGGAGCAGGTAAGGACACAGCTCTAGAGAACATTTGCCTTTATCGACATTCCTCTTTTCTCCCCTGTGATATGGACTTTGTACAGGTAAGGTGTTCAAAGGAAATAAACTCTCTCACCTCCGAGTGAAGAATTACTATATTTGTATGTCCTCCATTCGGGTCACTGGGCATCCATCCATCCTTCAAGTTCTTAACTCTGCTGTGTCCAGAGGTCTAGAGAGAGCAACTGAAGGTTAATCACAGAGAACTAAGGTTATGCAAAACTAGAATCTTATGATTGAAAATAATAACTACAGAACACCTAAACATGTATTAGTGAATGTTGCCTAAATTAGTAGGCATCCAGAAATTACCAAACTAAGTAGAACCTATTTATAAAAACCTAGTTAAAACACTCTTCTGACATTACTAGGCATACCTCAGCAGAGGCAATCAAATCAGGGTATCTGTTCTTTAGGAGGGAGCATTGTCCAGAACCCTTCCACCTCGGAGTGTAAAGGGGGAGGATGTGGCCTAACTGCTAGAGGAGTCGACCTCCAAGCTGGGGAACCGGGTTCAAGTCTTAAAGGGACGCTCAACATCCTGTGATTCTGGGCAAATCATTTAATCTCCCCGTGCCTACCTAAAATGAATGTGTCCATCTGTAACGTAACTGGTGGTCATGTAAAGCGCTCTAATACCAAGGGTCAAGTTCGTGCTATATAAAACTCTTTTAAAAAAAAAAAAAAAAAAAACGTTTTTCAATTTATCTATGGCAAGTTGACGGACACCCATCAACAATCCCTCCCCTAGAGAGCCCAAGGAACAATTCCATTGTGTTCTGCTGGAGAAGGCTAGGGGCACATGTAAGAAGTTTATCTTTTTCACTGGGGGAGGATACGTTCACCAGTGGAAGAATCTCTCCAGTTAGTGTTCCAGTTGCGGCGCAGTGATCCACTGAGAAGGGATGCCACCGTCCTTCTATGGCTTTTAAGATCGGTGTGTGCAGTTTCCATAGGCTCCAATCTCAGAGATGTCTGGTATTCCAGTCTGCCTCCTCGTTGGCCCAGTTGGTAAGATGTTCTGCAACAGCTAGATGTTGTTGTCCAAGGCAAAAATGCCAGAAACTCTTGGCCAGGTTCGCTAGTGCTTATGACCATGTCTCGCCGAGATGATTGACTGCGGAGACATTGTCCATCTTAAGTAACATGCAGCATTGTCTTTTCTCTTTGATCCAGCAATGTACAGCACATGAATCTGCTGGCAGTTTGAGACAATTGATATGTAATTTTTTTTTTTTTTAGTGGACCATTTCCCTCTAGTGGATAACAAGCTAGCCAGCCTTCTCTGCTGGTATCCGATTATATAATCCTATCTGGATTTGAACCAAAGATTGCTCGTCCGATCCATGCTTCCATATGTGTTCGCCTTCATGCATTGAAGGGCTCGGTAATATAGTGGGCCCGGAAAGATTGCCTGAATGGATAAGGAAAGGAGTCCTACCTGGCGGGCTACTTGTCTCGGAGAGTCTTCAAGAGTGCCCTGCGATGCTCTTGCCTGATCTTTCAAAGTTGTGCTCTCCACTATCAAGGTGAAAGCATCCCTTGATGCAATGCTTTAAGATTCTACTGGGGATTACCCAGAGTTCCTCTGTGATTTACTTCACAAGGTTTTATCTGTTCATGTCTTTTATTTTTTCACACAAAAATCATTCTTTTGTTGCTTGTGTTCATCATTTAAACATCTTGTGTAAACGTTTATATACTTAATCAATCCTCATATCAGTCCAATGCATTTCGGTCGCTATGACCTTCTGGGACCGTTTAAGCTGAAACAAGGCATAACATTGCTATGTATCAATGATAAAATCATACTGATGTAAATAATATAATAATATAAACAATATTCATGCATATTCATCATGCCGATAGACATAAAAATCGTAATTGTGACCATTTGTGTTGGCACCCCAGTGTCAGCATGCTATAGTGCTCAATTGTAATGCAAAACGCCTAACAGGCACTCACTTTTTTCTGTTAGTTCTGTTCCCCTTGAACACAAAGCTATATGGGAAATTAATAAAAAAACGAGCGAAATCAAAACTTTTGAAAACGTTTAACCATTATATACCGCTACTATCTCTGTTTAGTCAAAATTTATATTGCCGTGTAACTCACTTCAACAACGTTATGGAAAACGTTTTCTCTCTCCTGTTCTCTCTTTCAAACAAAACGAAACGAAAGGCTCCGGCATTAGCATGACGCCGGTCCAATCACTGATGTTTTAACTGCACATTACCTGCACTCTTCTGTATGCTTCGTTTTCATTGGCTATATGCCCGATCACATGATCGGAACTAAAGCCAATGGAAAAAGAAACTATCCCTTCTGGTTTACTGAAAACGTGAGTGGGAAGGCTTCAATAGAGCTAATGCTGGGACAAAATGTAAGAAGGTCTGTGTTTTGTAATATGCGGATTTACCACAGAATGAAATGTACTAGCTTATCAAATAAGGATATGCTATTCCTGAAATGTTAAAAACTTAAAATAATAAAGTAATAAAACATAAAACATAACAGTGTCATTAAACACACTCAATCAAATTAAACTTAAATGGGTATGCGGCAGCTGGCTCAAGCGTCCATACATGTAGGTAAGGCTCAGCACGCATGTGCTTCTATGCATAAGTGAATAATGTCTATAAATAGCAGGTAAATTCCACGCGATCATTAAGCCCAAAAGGCTTATGTGAGTTCAACATATACATCCAACTGTTCTCCCTCTGAAGGAGAAATCTGTTATTGTCACGTCCTTCAATTTTGTCGATCACTTCTAGAACTGTGAATTGTAACTGAGACACGTTGTGCTTCTCTTCTAAAAAATGAACAGCTACAGATGATTTGATGCTTTCACCTTGATAGTGGAGAGCACAACTTTGGAGTATTTCATGGGTTGCCTAAGGCAAGAGGCGCCGCTTTGATTGCACGCTTAATGTACAAGAGGAACTTTTAAATTGAGAAACTTCAGTTATACAAGCAGTGCGCTCAGAGCCTCTTCAAAAGTAACAGTTCTAACTTGCCTGATCTTTGCCATATTCTTTGTTGAAAAACTGGCCTGGCTGAAGTCTGTGATGAACCTCAAGAATTTCGTTCTTTGCGTTGGCATCAACAACAACTTCTTTACGTTGATGATTAAGCCCAAGCTTTTCTAAAGGTGTACGGTTGTCTGAAAATGTTCCTGAAGTCGGTTTGGACATTGATCTAGAAGAACATCGTCCAGATGGAATATGAAACAGATCTCTTGAGCCTGTAGGTGTTCCATAGCCACCCACAGCACCTTTTTGAAGCACCAAGGAGCAGAAGAGAGACCTAATGGCAGGGAGTAGAATTTTTATGGTTCATCTGCCCATATGAACTGTAGAAACCTTCAGTGTGATATAAAGATAGGGATTGTGAAATGCGCATCTGTCAGGTCCAGTTGGCTTATCCAGTCTGAAGGAAGGAGGATATCTCACAGGAGGAGGATTCATTCCATCTTGAAGTGGCTGTAGACCACCCACTCGTTGAACTCTCACAGGTTGATAATAAGACATTGACCTCCATCCATTTTTCCCACCTGGAAAAGGTTTTGTACGAAGCCTGTGGGGTGCAGGGTGGTAAGAATTATAGCTCCTTTGTACAGCAGTTCTGAAAATGTGAGTGGTCAAGGGAATTACCTTTTGTACCAGAGAGCCGTAAAACTCTTTATGGAAACCTTTTATTGTCTGAAGGACCCATGCAACTGACGTGAGGCATTCCCAATTGTCTGCAAACTGAGCCAAGGGCCCTCCCACGTCCGGTTTGGAAGAATGGAGAATACTTACCAAACCCATTGCGTGAAAGTTTCCTCGCAGTCCTTCTCTGCCGCTTTAGTGGCGTGGACCTTTGTAAGGATAGAAACCTTGCAACTTGGAGAGGTCTTGCCAATGACCGCTTCAATACTCTTGGCCCCTGGAGGGGGCTGTTGTGGGCATACGGGTGGCTAAGCTCCCTCTACCATGACCGGCCCCTAGAAAAACCTTCGGGGTAAAGATACGCTTCATGGATTTCTCCAAGGAAGTAAAATTAGAGACTAATTTGTCCAGTTCTTTAACTAAGGGGTCTCGAAACAGACCCCCTTGGGCAACAGGACCCGCTTCTGAAGACGCAAGAACTCCCAACTTGGGATGCACCTTGATTAGAAAACATCTCCTGCTCTCAGTAAACAGGGCACAGTTGGTGTTGCCTAAGAAGATGATCACACATTGTGCCCAACCAGATAAAATTTCTGGGGAGGTGAGAGAACCAGTGTTTGGCTTCATCAAACATGTCGAGAATTTTCGTGAGGGTTCCTGTAATGTAGAGTAATTTATCTTTAGTGGTCTATGCCTTTTTGGGATCTTTTATATATATTTCCCTAAGAGATAGCCATCTTGGCATCTATGTCTGGGGGTATGGCCCCCTTGCCGTCAAGTGAGGGGCAAGTACATTCCGCCCTCAGGAAAGCCCAAGTTTCCTTTTCCAAGGGTTTTCTCAGTCTACCTGCAACGCAAGTTGCTACCTTGTCCGCTGGAGCCCATTCTGAAGAGCGGGGATGTATCTGGTCATATGCATATCTCATATCAGAGGTATGTAAAGTTTGAGATTTGAGAAGAGGGGTAGCTCCAACGTCCGGAGATGGCGCCAGGGCCTTAAAGGGTCTGGGTCTCCATTGCAATCCCCTTCAGAGTTGTCTGCCTGGGAGTCGTCCTGCTCTAGGGCAAACGTATGTATTGTGGTGGACTGAGGTGTAGTTCTTCCCGGTGTTATTCTTAATGAGGGAAGGGATTGGAACCCAGAGATATCTGATGTTAGAGAGTGAGACAAAAGTACTGCTTTGAGGTGATCAAAGGCCTCCATGTCCACGCTTTGGGCGTGTTTACGCTTGGCCCCTACTTTCTGAAGAATTTGTCAGGGAAACCCACCTGCTGCAGGGAGTCATGCGTATTGTATGGGGTATCAGTCAAGGTAAGCGGTTCGGGATAGCGATAGGCCAGCTCAAGAAGTTTACGCTCTAAAAGAGCCATGGCAGGGGCAACCGCTTGATGTATTGACACATCCATGGTGTTGCAAAACCCATTGTCAGTAGGGACGTAGGGAGGGTTATCTTCTTCCTCCATATAATCTGACTCTGTGTGTTGCATTTGTTGGCCTTAGAAAGCTCAGGCTTAAGTGCAGAGACAGCCAGGGGATGCAATATTGTGCTGTGGGACAGCGCATATGGCGCTCCTGGCCCTGAAAGGAGGTCTGCGCCCCACAACAATTGTGCCCTTATATCTCTACGGAGAATGCACCTGGACTGTCCCTGTGATGTGTGGGCAGGGATTGGACATGCTTGTTGGGTACAGACCCCACCCGGGGTGTCGCAATGGCTAACTGGGCTTGAGAGCCCAAAGTCAAAGATACTGAGACACACAGGCGCCCATACCACTATCTGGGTGAGTTTTCCCAGCCTTTACAGACCCCAGTTGGGCCGTCTCGCTCTAGGTGCTGCGGGGTAAGGTATCCAAGGCAGCGAAAAGCTTGGAGCTGCACTCAGTCACTGAAGCCCTATGTGTACCTCTATGGTGCTAACTGAGCTGTGAGCACCCTCTGGTGAGTGAAGGCTTGCACCACTCCCAAATATGCCCGCAATTAGTACATCAAACCACGCCGCTTGAGGAGGTCTGAGCGCAGGGGTGCCACAGGAACTAGTCTCCGAGCGGTGGGGGAAAGGGGGGAGAGATGGGGGGGGGGGGGTAAAAAAGTAGTTAATCACATATTAAACATTGAAATACACCAAAATCCTTGAGAAAATAGAAGGCACTTCCCTTAAGGCTGAGGAGCAGTGAAGAAAGAGGGGGCAACAGAAGGACTATTGTTGGAGTTCCACTGTTCCTTTTGGTTACTGTTTTTATGTTTCCCTTTCCTTAGGTTTCATGGGAAAGGTATTTTTAATTTGATGTTCAAAATGGCTGTTGTAAAGAATAAAGTGAAGAAAGTAAACATAATCCCCGCCACCGGTCCTGATGTGGAATGTGCATAGCTAAAAAGCAAGATCACACAATAGCTTCCATTTTATAAAGAAAGAGGTGACTCTAAAGCGTATCCCTATCAACATAACACATTAGACTAATGCATGCACACTACCCAACTGCAACACATTAGTGACAGAAGTTTACATTGTTTTCCATTCTGAATACACAGCACAGTTTTCTAAATTCATAAGAAGCCATCGAATTTCTTCCTCCCCCTTAGGGTTGAATGTTGTTCCGTAGCTGCATATTTGTTCTTTAACTGCTTTGGTAGGCTTTTATCCTACTGCTAAGGATGGTTTGCAGTGCTGGGGCAGGTCAGCTCATCACTAGGTGAATCCTCAAAGGTTTTGGCCCGGAAGGTATGTAAAAGGCTGACTACTGTTGAAACAAGCATTAGCAAAGCCAATAGGTCTCGCCTATGCGAGAGCTATTGGATTTGACAATATGTTTAGGCATGTTGTACACTAGTGTGGCTGCTGTTCAGCATGGCTAAATGTTAGTGGGGTGGGGTAAATTGGGGTAGAATGGAGTGGGGTGAATTAGAGTAGACTGGGATGGATTGGGGTAGACTGAAGTTAGGTAAATTGGGGTGAGTGGGGTAGATTGGATTGGGGTGGATTTGGGTGGGGTGGGGTGGAGCGGAGCGGTGTGGAGTGGTGCAGAGTGGAGTTGGGAGATTTGGGTAGAGTGGAGTAGAGTCATTAGATTGTAGTGAAGTAGATTAGTGTAAATTGGAGAGAAGTGGGGGTTGATTGGGATGGGTGAAGTAGAGGGGAGTAGAGTACAGTGGAGTGGATTGGCGTGGCATGTCGCAGAGTGTCTTAGAGTGGAGTGCTGTAAAGTGCAGTACTGTAGTGTGAAGTATGCATGGTGTGGTAGCGCATTGCCATTACAGACAACACATTTTCATCGAAATGACCATTACATTTGAACGGAAATACAGTTTGAATGCCCACAAGCTATAATGTGTGGACATGTCATCGCGTAGTGTATTGATGTATTTTGATAGTTTTTAAATATTTGTTTGCACCACAGATCAGAATTACAAAAACATTTGCTTCATTTTTACTTTCCAATTTCTGATGTACACTGAAATATCAGCACAGTTCGTTTTTGTTGTGTGCTAGAAAAAATAACACCATACAGCTTCTCCTCTGCCATGGGTACCCAGCAGGACTGTGTCATAAATTCTCACGTTGAAGTCCGTGAAAGAAAAGTAAATATCAAGTTCCCTCGGAAGACAGAGCCCGAATTTTTCGCCTGTTTACAGAAAGCAAGTACTCAGTAGAATGAAAAATTTCCTAGCTATCGTTACGGAAACTTCAATTCTTTTAAGGAGGCAAGGATTATGCTCCTCTTTCTTCACTTTTAATAAATATAGCAGCCATGTTAAGACCAACTTTAACAAACTACAATTCCCATGAGGCCTTGGGAGTTCAACACGACCAGTCTCCTCCTTCAACCAATCAGGAGTCTCCAATCAGGGTTATAGTCCATCAGCGCTGTCCACACATCCTCTTTCGTCGCACGAGATCGGTCACAACCATCCATTCAAGCATCCTGTTTATTCACATCCACCCCTGCAAAAAAGGGGCAAATTAGATCCCTTTCGAGGTTAAGGTTTAAAGCCTGCAAATGAAAAGCAAGGAGCGCAACACTTGTATAGAAACAACATTCTCAATAATGCAAATAAGCAAATCAAGAACAACCCAAAACATGTTCCTTACTAAGAGTAGGGTGGTTCCAACCATGTGTGCCAAGGAAATTCCTGGGTGGGATAATCCTCACCTCAGAGTCCTTAATAGAGTTGAAACTTTCCTTTAAAATAGCTAGGAAATATTTCATTCTATATCGGGACCGGATGCAAAGATTATGCTAGTTTAAAGCTTACTTACCACTAGTTGAGCCATGTGTAGTACTGGTTTGAAATAAAACCGTTTAAACGTTCAGTCCGAGGACCAATCTGCAGCGTTAAAGATATCCTCCAACCTGGCCCCCAGAGCGAAGGCGTTCGAAGCCATTGCCCCACGTGTGGAGTGTGCTCCGAACAAAAGCAGATCAATGCCTGCTTCTTGTATCACCCACCTCATCCAGCAGGCGATTGTGGGGAAGGATACTGCTCTTTGAGGTTTGCGCATGGCAGTAAGGAGCTGCCTCTCCCCAGGGGGACGAAACTCTTCTGACATCTCCTCCTAGGATCTAAGGCAAGAGAACACACACAACACAAGCCAGGTA
Source organism: Lissotriton helveticus (assembly GCF_964261635.1). Taxonomy (NCBI): domain Eukaryota; kingdom Metazoa; phylum Chordata; class Amphibia; order Caudata; family Salamandridae; genus Lissotriton; species Lissotriton helveticus. The sequence goes on from NC_136067.1 coordinate 1,257,857,062, forward strand.
TGAGATTATGCTTGTGCTGCACTTGGTCCGTCTCCGTACTGTGAAGGTCACCTCTGATGGAGTAAAAATTTGATCGGTGATGTCCAGAGCTCTGACATCCGAAACCCGTCTGCAGGATACCAGACAGAGAGCATGGCTAACTTCCCTGAAAGTTCCTTCCTGAAAAGAAATCTATGAGGTTGCCAGGAGAGAAAAAAATTCAACACCTGGTTGATGTCCCACAGTGCTGAGTAACTGGGTTCCGGGGGAAGGGAAAAACAGATACCACGCAAAAGATGACACACAAAGGGGTGTTCCCCCTACCAGGGAGCCATCCACCACTGCGTGTCCCGCCGATGTAGCAGAGCAAGAGGTATTTATAGATCTATAAGCCAAGCATTCTTCTTCTAGAGTGGCCAGACAATTCAAAACATGGGTTTCATCTGCTGCCACGGGATCAAGACTCCGTCGCAGACACCAATGGGACCAACTCCTCCAAGTGGATTTGTAGCATTTGACAGTGCTGTCGGCCCAGGCTTTCGATATGAATTTTTCAGTTGCGTCCGAAAGGCCTGGGACCGCCCATCGACCCCGGGAATCTGCCATGCCATGAGAACTAGGGACCCTTGCAATACAAGATAATGCGGTTGCAATGCTGGATTGAGAAGCTACCCCTGGAAACGGGGGGAGAGGGATTGGAAAATCCCAAGAAAGTTCCAGACGAACTGGGAACCAGACTTGCTACCTCCAAACTGGCGTGATCATTACCACCTCTGACTCCTGACCGCAGACTTGTGCCGAGGCTCTCATGATTATGGCGAACGGAGGAAAGGCATAACCCTCCTCTTCCCTCCAGTCTTGGAGAAACACATCCTTGGCCACTGCCAGGGGATCCGGCCTCCTACTGAAGAATCTGGGCAGTTGATGGTCCAGGCAAGAGTCAAATAGATCCACCGAAAAAGGACCCCATTTGGCTTGGCAGTCCGAGAACACCCCTTTGTGCAGTTTCCATAAGTTCCCTATCTGATTGTCCTGATCCGGCAGGTATTCTGCTGTAAGTGAGATCTGGCGATCCAGGCAATACTTTCAAAGATTGGAGGCGACGTCAGAGAGGGCCTTTGACCAGGTGCCCCTCAGGTGTTTGATGTAACGACCTGCGGACACGTTGTCCATTTTGAGGAGAACGCAAGACTGGATTGTGTCCTTGGTACAACATCGGATCGCGAAGGAGCTCTAAACAATTTATATATAAATGTTTCTTGTGAGGAGAGCACAATCCTCCTCTCAGAGAAACAAGAGCAGGACCATACAGCACTCACAAAGATTATTATTATTATTATTATTAATTTTTTTCATAAAGCGCGTAGTCACCCGTAGGTATCCCAGCGCTAAGATCCATCACCTGAGGGTCAGAGGGGGCAGAGAGGGGGGGGGGGGAGGACAACCTTAGGGGAGGTCAGAATTTAAGGGAAAAGATGGGTTTTCAACCGCTTCCTGAATCGTAAATAATTTGATTCTGTTCTTAGGTCGCGGGGAAGAGCGTTCCAGAGGCGTGCGGTGTGGACCGAGAAGCGCCTTCCACCCGAACGTGCCTTCTTGACTCTGGGGATGAAAATAAGACACTCCTGATCAGATCGGAGGGATCTTGGGGCTTTATATGGTCTAATGAATTTTCTTAAAATAGGGGGGCCTTTGTTTTGAAGCAGTTTATGGGCCAGGCAAAGGGCTTTGAACTTAACTCGCTCTCTCACAGGGAGCCAATGGAGAAGCTTCAAAGCTGGTTTGGCCGAAGCTCTGGCATTAGTGAGGATTCGGGCAGCGGCGTTTTGGATCCTTTGTAGCTTCTCCAAAGTTGCCTCAGGAGCGCCTAGGTAGATGGCGTTACTGTAATCTAGCCTAGATAGTATCAGGCCTTGGATTAACAGTTTTTGAGAGGTGGGAGGAATTAGGGGCAAAATCTTTCTCATTGATTTGAAAAGCCCAAAGCATATCCCGGCTACTTTTTTTGCTTGTATGGTAAATGACAGATCGGTTTCGAGCCACACACCCAGGCTTTTTACCTCGGGTTTCGGGTCTGGGGTGGCGCCCAGGCAGGGTGGCCAGATGTTCTGTGGGAGGGAGAGCCCTTTCTGACCAAGGAGGAGAATGTCAGTCTTTGAGCCGTTCAGTTTTAAAGCTGAGCTATTCATCCAACCTTGTATCTGCGTCAGACAGTTGTATAAGTCCGCAGGTTATTGACTTGGGTGAGATAAGGACACCACTAATTGTGTGTCATCAGCATAGCTGACGATACTCACTCCGAACGGGTTAACAACCTCCTCCAATGGGGACATGTAGATATTGAATAATGTAGGGCTCAGAGAGGAGCCCTGAGGCACGCCACATTGGAGGGGTGTTTCGGAGGAGCAGGTGTTATTCTCCCAGATCTGAAAGGAGCGTTGGCCCAGAAAAGACGAGAGCCAAGACAGTGCGGTCCCTTCCACACCGACCCTCCTAAGCCGATGGATAAGGAGCTGGTGGTTGACGGTGTCGAAGGCCGCACTAAGGTCGAGGAGGATCACTGCCACTGATCCTCCCGCGTCCAAAAGTGCTCTGGCCTCCTCCACCACCGCAAGGAGGGCGATGTCAGTGCCCTGCCCTGGGCGGAAACCTGTCTGCGAGTTTTTTAGCCGATTATTGGTTTCCAGAAATTGTGATAGTTTCCTATTCACAAGTTTTTCGGCAATCTTGCTAGTCCCAGGGAGAAAAGAAATTGGCCTGTAGTTGGCCAAGTCCACAGGGTCCAGAGAAGGTTTCTTTAATAGCGCCTTGACGACAGCCGCCTTCCAACAAGAGGGAACGACTCCCTGTTGCAATGAAGCGTTGATAAGATGGGTAAGGGGGGGGAACAATAATGGGTGCTACTTTCTTGAGGATACGTAGCGGGGCGGGGTCCCTGGGAGACCCGCTTTTGATGATATTTAGCGTGCTTTCAACCTCTTCGGCGGTCACTTGTCCCCAAGAAGATAAACAGGGGGAGGTAGGAGTGTTGAGGATCTTTTTCCTCGCTCGAATTTGTGATTGGAATCGAGTCGAGGATTTTCTGGATCTTCTCTGTGAAAAAGCTAGCTAACTGATGGCATTTTTCCTCATCTGCCTTGGGGTCTGGTGGGTTTCTCGGTCCGGGGTCAGGAACCTTAAGGAGTTCTTTTAAGATAGTAAAAGATTCTTTGCTGGAGCAAGCAGAATTTTCTATTCTTTCTTGAAAGAATATACTTTTTGTCTTGCGTAGGGCAGTCTTATAAGTTTGCAAAGAGGTGAGATAGACGTCCTTCTTTACATTGGACTTAGACTTATCCCTCCTCCAGGAACGTTCTGTTCTCTTGCATTCTTGTCGCAGAGACTTAAGCTCTGGGGTGTACCAAGGAGTGGGGGTCACTCGTTTGGTATGTTTGAGAGTGGCGGTTTTGGGGAGGAGTTTGTCTAAAGAAGATGTGACCCAAGAGTGGAACTGTTCATCGGCAGTGACAGGATCGGTGGAGAGAGCAGGGATAGAGTCTGAAAGAATGGTGGCCCATTCAGCTGGCACAAGCTTGTGCCAGCGTCTGTCGGTAACCTTAATTTTGGCGGTTTGAGGGGGTACTATGGGTAAATCCCAGGAGATAGGGATTAGAAAGTGATCTGTCCATGGAAGAGGAAGGGGGGGACAGGTGGTAATACCCACGATGTTAGTAAGGACGGGGTCCAGGAGGTGTCCCTTGTCGTGGGTGGGTTCGTTATTAACCAGCCGGATGTTAAATGACATAAGGTCCAGAAGGAGGTCGGATACTGTCATATCTGTGGGGTCTGTGAAGTGAAGATTGAGATCGCCCACAATGAGAAAATTAGGGGCGGAGGAAGCTAGTTGTGACACCATGTCAGTGAAAGCATTAAGGAACTTCCCTGGTGTCCCCGGAGGGCGGTAAATCAACAATCCCGAAAGGGAATGTACCGGGGAGGTTTGAATGGCAAAATGGCAGCTTTCGCAATCTTCAATGTTGGCGTTGCTGATTCTACAGACAAGGTGTTCTCTGTAGATTATTGCCAACCCCCCTCCTCTCCCTCTGGGTCTGTGCAGAGCTTGAATAAGATAGCCTGGGGGTAGGGCGATGACAATGTCAGAATCTGAGCTAGCAGAGAGCCAGGTTTCTGAGAGGAACAGTACGTCCAGACCATGATCCTGTATCAGCAGGTTGGTTTCATGCGCATGCCTGGGGAGGGAGCGGCAGTTAAGAAGGCCTATCTGTAGTCCAGGCTTACCCGGGGTCTGACTAACTGGGTTACAGCGTGTGCAGTTGAAAAAGGGTTTACCTTCACCGTGGATGTAGCGACACTCCTGATTTTTTTCCGGGTGAAGGGCCCGGAGCATGTCACTCGTGTACACCAAACGGTTGTGAGATGAATCCAGTAGCATCCCTGGGCCTGGGTCCGGCCGGGCCCAGACGGGCTTGCCTTAGGCGCTCCTGCTGCGCTCGTCCGCTGCGCTTCCTGGCCAAGCACATTTTTATGGTTAGTTACTGGAGGGAACGGCCAGGAGGCGTGGCCTAAAGGGGGCGTGGCCACCGTCCTCGCGGTGCCGAGTTTGTTGGGGGCGTGGGAGAAGGTCAAGGCAGCGTGGGCGGTAAGAGCGTGCCCAGGTAAGAGTGCTGCTTTAAAACACAATATTCTAAACACAGTAAAAGCTTTTTGAAAGACGTTCTATACACAGATCAAATTTTAAAATTAGCAACAACAGTCCCGGCTTCCGCCTCAGGACAACACGATCTGAGCGCCAGACGCTAGCAATCAGCGTTTTGTACTGGTCGCTGGGAGGGGGCGTGGCCACCGTCCTCGCGGTGCCGAGTTTGTTGGGGGCGTGGGAGAAGGCCAAGGCAGCGTGGGCGGTAGGAGCGTGCCCAGGTAAGAGTGCTGCTTTAAAACACAATATTCTAAACACAGTAAAAGCTTTTTGAAAGACGTTCTATACACAGATCAAATTTTAAAATTAGCAACAACAGTCCCGGCTTCCGCCTCAGGACAACACGACGGACAGTTATTAGGTTATTAGGTTAATTTGTTAATCTGAGATATCCTGGACTAGTATTATGGATCTGTCAAGACAAGATCATATATTCTGGGTTCATTCACACTCAGCAGTATATAATGTTCATTATTTTGCAGCAGACTCCAAATTATGGATCAGGCTACAACGAATCTCATACTAGATGTCAGCATCGCGTTTGGTACTACCGGCAGTGGAGGTCCGCAGACGATCGACTAATGAGGAGACTTATCAGGGTCTCTGGTTACATGCCGATTAATACTAAAGAACAATCTCCACTCAAGACTAGTGCCTTCCATACGAAAACTGAGAATATTGAACTCTAGTACCAAACGCGATGCTGACATCTAGTATGGGATTCGTTGTAGCCTGACTCTGCCTTACTGTCTCTTTACAATTGTGGAACTCTGTCTAGGTGGTCGATGTCATAAGCAGCACCGAATAACTACTATTTGAGGGATACGGGTCGATTGACTGAGGCACACACAATTACGTCCCTACGTTTATTATCCTTGCCTTGAAAAAGTCTCCATGAGACGAAACACGTGTCGGCAGTGTGAGCTGTGAAGTTTTTTATGTCTATGGATACAAAATAAAGAATTGGAAGATTACTACTTGGTTTGGATCCATAATTTGGAGTCTGCTGCAAAATAATGAACATTATATACTGCCGAGTGTGAATGAACCCAGAATATATGATCTTGTCTTGACAGATCCATAATACTAGTCCAGGATATCTCAGATTAACGAATTAACCTAATAATCTTTGTGAGTGCTGTATGGTCCTGCTCTTGTTTCTCTGATATTTGGCACACTGTACTGTTTAACACCCCCGGTGGTGGGTGTATATCAGGCCATAATAGCACCTCTCTTGAGTATATTAATATATCCTTCGTATAACATATGGCACATATAACACTTTTGTCATGAGATGCATTAACACTATGTGCGGACGTTTTCTCTTTAGGTAGGGAAACCCTACCACCAATCTTCTTTGTAACACAATCCTCCTGTAGCGAAATTTCCACATCTGGCACCCCATCCTAACCTGCTGGCATTGGACTATTTGATGATGTCCGGGGCGGAGCCAAAAATCGTCCGGCCGTTCCATGCTTCCATGCTGGCCAGCCACCAATTGATGTCCTCCCTGGCGTCGTTGGAGAGGGTCACCTGTTAGGAGTACGAGAGTCCCATGCACAAGTGTTCCACCTTCAAGCGCTGATTTGCGCGGTAGTGGAGTGGCCCAGATAAGATGATATGGATACAGGAGGCCTACCAGGCGGGTCACCTGTCTCCGAGAGATCCGGGACTTGGTCAAAGCACGTCTCAATTTGTGCCATATCTTTGTCACCTTCCGGGACAGAAGGCTGAGAGTAGTCTCGACTGAGTCGATCGAGAAACCCAGAAAGATCACCTGCTGGGTGGGGACTAGAAGGGATTTGGACTCGTTCATTATGAAGACCAAATTCTGTAAGAGGTTGACCGCTCGCCCAAGCTGCATAGTCAGTTTGTTGGGACACTGCCATTTACAAGATGTTGTTGAGGTAGACTATGAGACTCATCCCTTGTGACCTTAGGTATTCTACGACTCTCTTGAGGACCTACGTGAAGCACCAGGGGGCGGAGGAGATGCAAAAGGGGAGTATGGCAAACTCTTAAGTCTCGCCCGCGGCCCCCCACCACGAAAAACTCCAGGAATCTCTTGTGGGGGAAAAAAATTGGGATGGAGAGGTAAGCGTCTTTGAAGTCCAGACGCACCATCCAGTTGCGAGGGCGGAGGATATCCTGCAACAGGTGGATCCCTTCCATTTTGAAGTGGTGGTAGAAGATCCACTCGTTTTACTTGCGTAAGTTGACGACCGGCCGCTGACCCCCGTCCCCCTTGTCCACCAGGAAAATGTTGCTGATAAAACCTCTGGGGTGTGGAGTGATTGGGGATATAGCGCCCTTGACCAGGAGCGATCGCACTTCAGCGTCCACTAGAGCCGACTCTGCCACCGTAAACCGTATGGGACGCAGGCTAGAGGCCTGAACAGGAGTACCATAGAACTCTATCTGGACCCAGGCGTTCCCCGTGATGGAAGGTCAAGCCTGGAACAACTCACCAGTCAGCCCCTTATTTTTACATGGGGAGAAGGGATAACACTCACCTATGTTATTGGAGGCACCTGTGCCTATGCCGCATCGTCCTCTAGTGGGTTAAAGGTTTCCAAATCTGGCCTGGTCTTGGTTCTGCCCTTGGTGGGAGCCTTGTCCTCTGGAGTCATACTGGTTATTGGGTCGGCCGGCAGAGCGGCCCCTACCTTGACCGGCCCTCCGGAAAACCCAGGAATGAAAAACCTTTTTTATGGAGGACTGTGCTTTATCAAGGGAGGTAAAGGTGTGCACGAATCTCCACAGTTCCTTGATAAAGGGTTTCCTAAAGAGGCTGCCTTGTATGACGGGGCCTGCCTCTGAATTGGCCAAGTCTCCCAGCTTGGGGTCTACCTTAATAAGCGACGTCTCTCTGTAGATAATGCGCAGTTCAAGTTTCCCAAAAAGACAAACGCACGCTATGCCCAGGCGGAGAGGGTTCTGGGGAAATCGCGGAGCCTGCCGTCTTGGCCTCTTCTGCCATGTCCAGGATCTTTGTTTGGGGGCCCAGGGTATCCAGCAGTTTGTCCTGGCAAGCGTGCCATGGCCTGTCTATCGCTTTTTTAGGGTCTTTAATAATAAACTTTTGCAAAAAGGTGGCCATCTGGGGGTCTATATCGGGCGTCATTGCCACCCTGCCCTCTTGCGAGGGCAAGGTGGCGCTCAGCCCTAAGGCAATTTTGTGAGTTTGCCAGAGGCTTCCGAATGCGGCCCTCCATGTACTGCGTGACCTTCTCTGACAGGACCCATTTGAAAGACCTCAGGTGAAGGATCACATCTGGGTCCAACATATCCGAGCACAAACCTTGGCTTTCTGAGCTGGTGGGAGGGTTAGCCGGAGCTGAGAGGGAGGAAGCCGGGCGGGAGGGCCCTGCGTCCTCATCTGTGTCCCTATTGTCATGGTCTATGGGGGTGGAGATACTTGGGTGCGTGCAGTACTGGCCAGGAATGTCTTTTCAGCCTGGCAAAGCCGTCCAGATCCACTCCCACCTCGTGGGATCGCTTTGCCAGTGTGAGGTGTGGTTCCGGGGGTCCCAGCAGGTGAAGGGGGTGCTGCTGGGGTCGTGGGGATCCCAGTAATTTGATCGCAGGACTGCGTTATTTGGCGTGAGAGGCGTTCCTCCAGGGGGACCTTGGCCTTGGACACTGCCCTATAAATGAATGTGTCTACTGCATCATAAAAGTCGTCGTCCCAGGGAAGCCCAGCCAAGGGGTCAAACTCCCCCTGGGCATCATCAAAGAGTTCCATATGTGGGAGATATCCCCTGCTCTCTCTTACTCTGCAAGGAGATACGGCCAGGAGGCATCCAGTCGGAATGCTAGATATATTGGGAGGCCGGGTGTCAGTCTAAACTTCAGCGTGAGGGGAACTCAAGTATGTAGGGTCAGGCTCCAGGGACAGCTCACCTCAGGTGCAGGATCTTCTGTAGGGTACCTCGTCTGGGAAAGTCCTTGCAGGACAGTGTCCAAGTATCCATACAGGCTCCCTGGTAGGGATTCTGAATAAGCAAAAAATACCAGCCCCTATGTAAGGGGCGTAAGCCTTCACTCTGCTGAGCGGCAGTACATACCCTTTTACTTAAAGGGCGTCTCTCTCCAGACGGATCACGCCTCCCGACTGCAGTGTGCTGCTTTAAAGTCTCTGGAATGCTCAGAGCGCATCACGGCCAGAGGCGCCAGTTGTGCGCCCTCAAGCAGTGGGAGGTTTGCACCACAGAGCGGCACCTCAGCTGATAATGGCCACGAAGGAGCGGGTTATGCTCCCATGGCTGAACACTTCTGCAGCAAAGTTGTCGTTGTGAAGGCTTCCCAAGTGATACAGACCGGTGTACGAGCAGACACCGGTCTGTGAACGCGCGAGCCGCAGGGAACGCCAATGTGCACGCTCACGGCGTCACGCTCCTGCCCTCACGCTCCTGCCCTCACGCTCCTGCCCTCCCGCGTCTCTTCAAGGCGCGCTCCAGGCCGACTTGTTTAGCTACAGTGGCTGAACTTTAAAAAGATTAAACACGCAGTGCGCACGATCCGCCTAATCCAAGTCAGCCCTGTGCAGCCCCAATGCGGGGGAGGGGTGAGTGCCTGTGATGTCTGTGCGCCTTTCAATGTTTACATGCGCCTTCTGAGCTACTGTTCTGTGCATATGCGAGGACTCGAGTATTCTGTGGGCGTTCTGTGTCTGTATATCTTCCGTTACTTACTGACTGCAGGAGCTGAGAATGCGTCTTGCGAACACTGTGATGTATTTAGCCCAGACCTAATTGTATTTATTAGATTGTTTTGCGTGTATGTGTTATGCATGTACATACCTGTGTGTGCGTGTGTATGTGTGTGTACGTGTACGTGTGTGTGTGTGTGTGTGTGTGAGAGAGTTTGCGTATGGCTCGTGCATGAGGTATGTGTGAGGTGCCAGAAGTTGGAAGCCGCGAGCGTGAGTGAGGTTTGTAATGCTTCAATGGACTGGTAGCATGCCTGAAGCAGGTGTAATACTCCAGTGCCTCCCTGGCAGCTTGAGGTATGCTTAATACTCCATTGCGCACCTGACAGTATGAGTGAGGCTGGTCTAATACCCCAGTCCACCCCTCCCTAGCTTCTTGAGTAATGGTGGTCTAATACTTCGTTGCACCCCCGCAGCACATGAGAGCCTAGTCTAATACTCCACCACACCCTTGAATGAGGCAGCTGTAATACCCTCAGTACCCTCCCTGGCACCTTGAGTAAGGCTTAATACTCCATTGCGCCCCAACAGTATGAGTGAGGCAGGTCCAGTAACGTCTGTGCACCCCGAGCTACTTGAGTAAGCGTGGTCTAATACGCCGTTGCACCCTTGTTTTCTCCTGCAGTCACTTTCCCACTTCAACCTGCCAGAGCTCCATAGATCGTGCTTCTTTCCACGGCATTACAAATTGTCATCTGTGGACAATTGCTTACAAATGAAAAGTCACTAGCGACTTGAAGGTTATATTTGTCTGCGTCTGTTGACAGGGAGAAGTTGAAGTGTCCATGGCACGCTGCTTGCATTCCTTCGTCCACGAGGGGGTTACAAGCCCCGAAGGGCGCGCTGTCCCACGGGTGCAAGACACATTGGTTCACACCCGTGCCCAGGAGTGTTAATGTACTCGGTGACGCAGGCAGCTATGTAAAGTGGTGTGCCCCGACGCCATGCCCTCAGTGAGACACGGGAATGGAATTCCCGCCTGCGCTGTCAGCTTTCCCAGCGCTGGGCCTGCACGCAGTTGTGATGTGCATGTTTGCGTGTTCCATGCAAGCGGGGCCTGGGGCTTTACTCCAAGGACGGCTATAAGCAGTGCTCAGTGTGCCATACTAATATTAGTTCAGGGATCCAATCATTTTGTCCGCCATCAGCCACCTCTTTTTGATTCCACCCCATGCCTTTTTTCCCACCATCCTCCACTTTTTGCCCTCTTCTTTAGCTCTGATTATTTTTTATCCCTGCTTTCTTCCTCGCTGTTTTACGATCCTCCTGGTGCTGCAATTCTCTTGTTAGGTCTCGCCAGCGAGACTTATTGTCAGCGTGATGCCTCCCTAGGGAGGCAGACTGGGGCACGTGCAGATTCTGGTGTGTGAACGCGCTCCTCTCCGGAAGACGTGCTGCGCGTGAATTACAGTTAAGTGGTCCTCTCCGGGAGACTTGCTATCATTTAGCGGCATGGGGCGCCTGTCGGCAATGCTTGTCATAATTACTTTCTTTGTTCTGCTCGGGAGCAGGTGTCTTACTGGCGCCACGCGTTCAATAGGCATAAAAGCTGCTTGTTGTGTGTGCTGTTCTTTTCGCCTGCTCCGTATTGTTGTTTTTAAATGGGTAAAGCAAATAAAATGCCCTACCGACTAAAGCTGTTGCTTGTTGTTCCACTTCCCTGCGTTACAGATCTTTTTCACACTCGCCTAGTTTTGGCTGACCATCCGTCACTCCGCATTAATTAGGACTACTCACTGTCCTCTTTCCTTCTTCATAACCCTGAGCCATAGTCCTACGTCACTGTCTCTAGCTGCCCAGGGTTTCACATGCCGGCTAGTTGTCTTTCCTTTTGTTAATATATTGATGGCAAAGAGGAAACTACTCCTATATCTCGGAGCATGAACACCTATAAAGACACTCCTCTAATCTAATGCAACAAATAAAAACTCCCTGATGCTCCCGCTGCTTTTGCCTCAGCCGAGCTGCACACCTGACAGCAAACGGAGGTGAGTATACCAGATGCACGTTGAGTGAGTGATTTTACAGTTTTGTAGTGGCCATATGGGTGCGTGTTGTTACTCCAATAAACTAACAAATGCTACAAAGCACTGATGATTAAATACTGTGTTAAGTTGTGGAAGCACGTTATCGGACCACACTGCTCTCTAGAGAAAATTAGGTGTTTCTATGTTTTCTCACTCTGTATCAAGCGCTGCTAGCCAGTGAAGTCTAGTTGTGCAGTTCGCTAGTAAAAAGCACTGATTGTTTTCACTTTTCCCTTCATGTATTTTCTGAGACTTCATTTTAACTGCACTGTAATCGTTGCTATTTGAAGCATATGATTGACGTCGTCAGTGGCATGAAAGTGAAATGATGGCATGCATTTGCAGATGTGGTGGCGTGACAAACGTACTCTTTTGCTAACAAGCACTGGTGTTTTTATTTTTCTGAATGAGGTTTGGGCTGCCAGGGAAGGAATATGTGACATTTTTCCGCATGCATTTACAACGCGGTTGTTATAATGACCGCGCTGTAACCACGCATACCATTACCCCGCAAGTCATCACAACGACTTGCTTGGGATGGTATGGTGGTTACAACGCAGTCGTTGTAATTACATGCATTGTAAAAGATTTGTGGTAAGTGCTGTTTACCTGCAGGGAAGTAATCATTTACTATGACTATATCAATCAAAGGAGTGAGGGTGCCCTCTTCACCCCCCGGGAAGATGATTTGTTTAAAACACTGATGGGTGGCAGGGTTTAATTTCTTGACAGTGGCAGCACTTTCAACTTTCCAGCACCTTTTTTCTTTTTTTTTTAAACTAGCAAATGCGATTGATGTGCCCAAAATGATGCTCCCTCTTTCCCGGTCCCACAAAATGCTTTCTGTGGCCATTGAGACTGAAAGTACCCGCACTATGCGCTCTCGTATGGCTACTTCACCAAGACACTAAGGCCTTGGTCACAGAGGGGGTTCAGGGCAGTACAGGTGCGGGGAGGGAGGAAGGACGAGGGGTTTACATTCCAGAACCTCCAGGGACGTGTCCTACACTCTGTACTGTAAATGCCCCATCTGCCCTTCTTGAGGCACTGTCCCCTTAATGAAATCTCATGCAAATGTTCAGATATGTGGTTTATTACTTTTGGAAAGGGTAACAGTTGCTGGCAGGGCCAGTACTGATTATTGTTGAATAATTGATTAGTATGCATTAAGATTGGCATTTAGATTGGCATATATTTATTCCCTAAATTAAAACTTAAATAAAGGCTGTCACTCGCTACCTAATTTGAGGCATCTTTTTCAAACATTTAATGTTGAGTTAGTATTGTCAATGTGGTTTTAAAACTACAATGAAGATGTAGCAAAGTAAGAATATCGGTCCAAGGTGTGTTACTGGATAGTGTAGGTGCAAAGCTGGCTCAGTGAAGAGGGGTTAGACTTCAATATCTTACAGGATACCAGTGAGTTTTTTTAAATCTACAAAGCCCACTTGATGCTCAACAAAAATAATCCATATAAAGCCAACTGTATTCTTTTAGCAAATGGAAGTGCGAGCCCAAGATAGCGGGCCATAGTATTCCAGGTGATCATTAATGTGTTGGTCCATTGGCAAAAAGGCTAAGTGCTCACTACTGAAGGTGTAATCTGCATGTAACAGGTATCCATGTTATAATATGCATCCTATTATAACCTGGTAAGACACAGGTTGGAATCCTGTCACAACTGACTCAATTGCTCATCTTTATGAAGTCAATAGTATTGGTACTCTGCAGTTTTGTGGTAAGAGCATCTTTTCCTAAAGCAGAAAAAGTCAATTCATTTTTGATCAGCATGGTTTAATTGGCTATTTTTATTGTTATTGATTGTATTAAGTCTATGGCTGCATGGATGAAAAGGCGAGACCGATTGCATTGCAAATGCTTGTTTTGGACTTTGTGATGTCAAACGTGTCAATTGTCTTCGGTATGACTAAATGATGATATGATTCACAACAGAGTAATGCTGCAGGTGCCAAGCTAACCTGCCAGGCCCTGGGGAAATGCTGACGTACGGAATGTCTCCTATGTACAGGGAGATGTAATCCATCTTATATTCTTACAGATGTGTAAATAACACTTAAATAGCTCCCTAATGTGCCTGCAGGTTCAGGAATTGGAATAAACATATTCTGCAAAATAAGGTTAAGAGGAAACGGAGGCAGCCTAGAGAGTAATCAAATTATACGGTTCTGAGCAAATGTCAAACCGAATTAGGAGAAAAACATAAAACCGAAAATGAGTTTTTAAAACACACGAGTTCTCTTTTTCAACCGCATGCGTGCGGGCGGAATTCCGCCCGTACGCTGGGTTTTTAAAAATCGCATGTTACGTGACGAGCTGGGCTCGTCATGAGCGTGCGAGGAGGCTACGCCATGACGAGCCCAGCTCGTCCTGAGCGTCGAAGGGGTTAAATGAGTATGTTAGAACGTTCAATATGTTGAATTCCAAGTTGAAAAATCTTCTCCACCTGCACTGTAGACAGCTGGGATTAAGACGGCGGGAATAAAGCTTTATTGGTAGAATTTAGTTCTGATAATGACATAGGCAACAGATCAGTTATGAATGCATTTATTTAATGAGCACATTAACATGAAAATGATACATTTCTGCCTTGGGCATGCGCTGATTTCATCTGGCATTCAAGACATGATGCACCTGCTAAGTCTTGAGATGAACCTAAGTACAGTGTTTAGCGCAACCTAAAATTCCTAGTGCACTTCTCGTCCTTCCCTAGGTATAATGAGTTGGCACAGTTCAAACTGGAGTTGACCAAGTCACCCATCGCTGAAGGGAGAACACCAGGTGGAAGATGTCATAATCTTTAAACCAATGCCACGGGAAAGATGATAGTCATGGCCATCAAGGAGCATCCCATAAGCAGAGCAAAACCCGTCCCAACATGGGACACCTAACCCAACAGTACTCCCCCCCCCCCCCCCCCCCTTCACCCTACCCCCACCCAACCCGTGGTGGCGGCTGTACAAAGATAAGACTGAAATTAAACATCATTGAAGTATTCATCAGACATGGAACAGGTGAAGAGCTCCAATGGTTGAGGGGCATACCGCAGATGGAAGTCCATGAGAGAGGAAGGTAACTAGGGGGCCCCACTGATACTAAAAGTTCTTAAAGTTATCTCTGAATATGTCGGCCATACGTTCAAGACTAAGCAGCCTCCAGAGCCGAGAGTGCCAGAGGGAAATAGCCATGGCCTCCTTCTGTTTCCAGGCAGCCGCCAGGGTGACCTTAGCCGCCCCGATGCAAAGCCACATGATTTTTTGTCTGCTCAAGTTTGGTGAATAAGGGAAGGGTCCCGCAAGCCCAGAAGGATCCCTTCAATAGTGACAGGGATGGGGTATCCGAGCATGTCTTTTATATGAGCTAAAATTTCTTCCCAGTAGGGGCGAATAATTGGGCAGTCCCACCATATGTGACGGAAATCACCTAATAGACCGCACCACCTCCAACACCTGTCTGAGGTAGCTGGAAAAATTAATTTAAGTTTGGAGGGGTGCATATACCAGTCCATCATGGCCTTGAGATGCGCCTCTCGCAGTTCCACAGAGTGATTGAAGCGTGTGATATCCGACCAAAGATGAGCCCACTCCTCCTCGAGGATCGGACATTGGATCATGTCTTCCCACATGGACATATATCTGGGGCGAGGGCAAAGAAGTGTTGAAAGCAGAAAGCTATAGATGGAGATCGCCCCCTTCATAGAGGAAGCTTTGGTGAGGAAGGCCTCAAATTTGGTAAGGGGTCGAGTGGCCGCATCCCGAACCGCGGGGGAAAGTGCCCAATGTATCAATTGTGGGTAGTAGTATCGTTCAGTGTCTTCTAATGCATAGTCCCTTTTACAGTGATCAAAGGTGAGGGGGTCAGAGTTGTGGAATAGAGGAGTTAAAGCAAGGCACCCCCCTCTTCTTCCAGGCCTCGAAGGGTCCCTCGTGTAGTGCCGGTGGGAAGGCTGGGTTGAAATGGATCGGGGTGAACGGAGAAGAAAAGGAGGTCCATCTGTCATCGCCGGAAATTGTATCCCATACTTTAAGGGTGGTGCGCGTGGGGGTGCTAATATAGGTGTTTGGGGGTCTGTCCGTACGTGGGCGCCATATTAAGTCCCAAATAGTCCGTCCGGTTACTACGAACCATGTGCAGCCAGTGTTTTTCAGATTCTAATTGGGACCATTCCACCAGGACTCTCAATTGGGCCGCCTTGTAGTATAAAAGAAAGTCGGGTAAGCCGACTCCTCCATCCGCGTGTGGACCCCGCAGCAAAGAGTAGGAAAAACGTGCCCTCCTGCCTTGCCAGATAAAGCTCAGCATCATCGATTTTACTTTTTGAAAGAAGCCATGTTCCATCTCGATAGGTAGGGCCTGAAATAGATAAAGCAATTTAGGTAAGAGAGTCATCTTTATGGCGTGTATACTGCCAAGCCAAGAAAGAAAAAGCGGCTTTCACCTAACAAGCTCCGCCTGGATTCGAGCAAGGATCGGGGGGAAGTTGGCAGCATAAAGTCCCCCAAGAGTTGGAGTCAGGTGAACCCCCAGGTATTGTATGGACGTGGTTGCCCATGCTAGTGGCGTAAGATTGCGGAGGTGGAGGGCAGCCTCAGAGGATAGGGTGAGGTTGAGAATATGACTTGCTGAGATTGATTTTAAACCCCGACACTAATTCATTCCGTGTAAGCTCAGACTGCAGGTTGGGGAGGGAAGTTTCAGGTTCCGTCAGATATAAAAGCACATCATCGGCAAACGGAGAGATTTTATGGGATTCCCCGGTGAACGGGATGCCGTGGATGTCAGGCCTGTTACGTATTGCAAGAGCTAGAGGTTCAATGCTGAGAACAAAAAGTAAAGGGGAAAGGGGGCACCCCTGATGCGTGCCCCTTGAATGCGGGAAGGTAGGTGATTGTACTCCATTGACCACGACTCAGGAGTTTGGGAGACGGTAATTAGCCCGAATCATTTTAAGGAATTTGGGCGCGAAACCAAATGCCGCAAGTGTGTTAAATAAGAAGGCCCAATCGACCCTGTCAAAGGCCTTCTCGGCGTCCAAACCAATTAGTATCGCCGGAAACTTGCATTTATTGGCCTTCTCGATGAGGTGCATCGTTCTGCGAATATTGTCATGGATTTGGTGCCCCTTAATAAAACCGGATTGATCTGGGTGGATAAGAGCGGGCATGAGGTCATTAAGGTCCCGATGTAGGTAGGCAAATACCGGTCGGAAACGGACGAAAATACCGATTTTCGGCCGTTTCCGACCGGTATGTGGATATTGAGATGTAGGGGCATCTAAAATTACAGAATCGGTAAAATTACCGAATCTGTAATTTCAGATGTAGGTAGCACTGTTTTCAGTGCTACAAGGGTTTAAGAATTCTTAATTTACCACCAACTAGTAGCTGGTGGTAAATTTAAGAAAACCATTTAATAAGCATTTTTTTGCTTTTTAAACAGTGCCATGTTGCAGACATACATGCCCTAAGGGCATGTATGTCTGCAACATGTGCACCCATGCACAATTGAGGGGTGCAACAGGGTGTCAAAGTGACCCCCTGCCACCCTTCAATGTTTCCCCCAATTACCGAATCGGTATTTACCGATTCGGTAATTGACATTGATTCCTATGGGCCTCAAGGCCCATAGGAATCAATGGCAGTTACAGAATCGGTAAATACCGATTTATTAATTACCGAATCATACCGATTCGGTAAATAATTCGGTATATATACCTACATCCCGATTGCCAGTTCTTAAATACCGAATCGGTATGATTCGGTATTTAAGAATCGGTAATCAGGGATTACCTACATCTGGCCCTAAGTCTTTTAGCGAGTATGGAGGAGTACAATTTAGCGTCCAGGTTCAATAGCGCTATTGGCCTATAGGAAGCGCAGCTATGTGGGTCCTTCCCTGGTTTGGGAATGATTGATATCACAGCCTCTGCCATGGAGCCCGAAGTGATCCCCTCCTCTGCCATTTTATTAAAAAGAGACACTAGGTAGGGGGCAAGGTCGGGCGAATGTTTTATAAAAAAGAGCTGTATACCCATCAGGCCCCGGAGCTTTATTTGGTGTCAGCGACTGGATGGCTGCTGTGACGTCTTCTGAGGTGATGGGGGCAGTAAGTAAGTCATTCCATGCATCAGAGATCTGGGGTAAAGGTAGGGAACTGAGGTAGTTCCGTTGGGCTTCCTCAGCTAAAGAGTCTCCCGTGTAGAGGTTCCTATAAAAGGACCCAAAGAGAGCAGCTTTGTCTTCATCCCTATGCATTAATTCACCTGTAGGGCCCATGATGCCTCCTACGTACTCCTTTTCTCGCTTAACCCTCAGCTGCCTTGCTAGGTGCTTACCCACTTTGTTACCTTGAGTGTAGGATAGATGTTGCAACTTGAAGAGAGTGAATTCCGCCCTGTTATTGTAAATAGACCACAATTTACCCCTGAGAGCCGTGAGTTGGCGCAATGTTTGTCTCGTGGGGTTAGCCTTATGAGCCTGTTCAGTGGAAGAAAGTTCAGATTCCAAGAGCTCACACTCTCGACCCCGCTGCTTATTAAGTGCGGCATTAAGAGCTATGCATTCCCCGCGAAGAACCGCCTTCAAAGCATCCCAAGTGAGATACTCCAAGGTGTTCTCCGGGCGGTTAGACTCGAGGAACGCAGAGATAGCCGAACGTATTGCAGAACATGATTCCTTGTCTCGGGCTAGGGACGCGGGGGAAGTACCATTTGGGAGCAGGTGGGGCATTCCCCCGCCATTGGAGACATACCGTATACAAGCTGTGATCAGATACCGAAAGTGGGAAGACCTTCGCATTCTGGAGTTCACTCTGCAGTGTCTGTCTGAGGAAGATGTAGTCCAGTCGGGAGTACGTACGGTGCACATGGGAATAAAACGTGTAGTCGCGTGTCTGTGGGAAGAGCATGCGCCAAGAGTCGAGGAGACCCATGTCATGAATCTGTTGTTGTATGTCCCCTGAGAACGAGCTGGTGTCAGGACGTTGTGGGTGTGTACTGTCGAATTCCTTGTGCCAGACCAAGTTAAAGTCGCCCATAAGGATCAATGACCCCTCTGCAAAATCCACCAATTTCCCCAAGAATGTGTGTAGGAAAGACATCTGGCCTGTATTGGGTGCATATAACGCTGCAAAAGTGCACAGCTTCCCCCTAAGTCGACCCTTGACCATGATCCACCGTCTGTCCCTGTCACTGTGAACACCCAGAGGCTGAAAGTGAATAGATGCACGGAACTTCGTAAAGGCCGAAGATCTGTAAATGAGTGGGAACTGTTTGTGCTTAAGGCGTGCGTCATCTGCCCTGGCTAAGTGGGTCTCCTGAAAGGCTACTACATCAAGGTGGTGGTCTATGTTATATTTCCAGACTTTCTGACGCTTCTGAGGGGAATTAAGCCCTTTGACGTTCCATGTTCCAATGATCAGTGGCCCCATAGTGCCTGGTAAGGAAACCAACTGCTAAACATTATAGCTAGGCCAATCGTAATCCCCCCCTCCCCTCCATCCCGCTCCCTCTCAACAATACACATCCGTAGTTTGAAGGGAACATCCCTAACCTGTTTCACATATATCACATGCCCATGTATTAAAAAGCCGCCACCACAATCCCTCCCGCCCCACCCCCATCCCCTCAAAAGAACTTGAACATAGAAAAGCAAAGAGAAAAAACAAACTAGTCTTGTGGTCTCACCACAGGGTCGAAAGAAACCCCTTGAGACCATGGGGGACCTCAGGTCCGAGGACCCGGTCCGTGCCCGCCTCGGAGAGGAGACCGAACAGCAGCCTGAGTCGCGGCCCTCGGGGCCGGAGCCAACAGCGAAAGTACCTCAGGACAGGTCCATCTTGCGACCCCAGCGAGTAGCAGACGGCTGCATAGCATAGGACAGAAAGCAGTTAACAGTGTTAGGAGACATCTGCCATGTCAGATGACAGAAGGCCCCCCGCTTACCATCATCCGATAGTCCTACCCAGAAGGGAGTAGTCCAACAGCAGACGGGGGGCCTCTGGAGACAGGCCTTCGTGCCAAGGCAAGGGCCGCAGCGGGGCTGAAGGGAGGGAACTCCCCGGCTCACCCGGTAGATGCAAGCGCTCACCACCGAACCTTCGAAATGTTCAAGGACAGTCACCGGGATGGCCAGAAGTAGGTAAGAGATGGTGCCAGCCACATTGTCCTCTGCATGTAATTATCTGCAAGACCTCCGTGACCAGGCCGAACGCGCCGTTGCACCTCCAGAGGGCTCTCCGTTTCTCTCCGACGGAGTAGTCTCTGTGCTGGACGGAATGCCAAGGAGCACCAGTGCCTCCTGAAGGTTAGTGACGTGACGACGTTGATTTTGGTACTCAAAGCTGAGGCCGAAGGGATACGTCCATCTGTACCTGATTTTGTTGGAGCGTAGTTTAGCCGTAATAGGCCTGAACAGTTGCCTTTGTGCCAGAGTCGCCGGGGCTACATCCTGGAATATGTTGCATGAGAAGTTTTGGAAAGTGACCGTTTCTCGAGCAGCCTGAAGCACCGCTTCTTTGGTTTTATAAGAGTGGAATTTGGCCAGGATGTCTCTCGGTCTCCTCTTCTCTCCGTGTTGCAGAGCTCCCACTCGGTGGACCAGATCCAGTTTGATCTTGAGAGCCTACGGGGACATGATCTCCGAGAAGAGGCCTACCACTAAAGCCTCCAGGTCCGGCCCCTCCGCACCTTCCTCCAGGTCCCGTATGCGGAGGTTCTCCCTCCGAGCCCTATTTTCCAAGTCCTCTGCCTTCAGCTGCGACTGATGAAGTTGCTTCTGAAGCGTGTTCATTTCTTCCTGGAGTTTGGTGGAGAGTCGTTCTTGTTCTTGCTGATGCGACTCCAAATCAAGGACCCTGGTTCCGACCGAGTCCACATCTTGTTGTAGGGAGGAGAGGCGCTCTGTTAGTTCGGTGCGCAGCTTGTCAATAGAGGATGTGATGTCCTGGCCGATATCTCTCCAAAGATCGGACTTGAAGTCTTTAAACATGGCCTGGAGTTCTGCTTCGGTGAGGGCCATTGCTGCGGCGTCTGCGTCACCCCTAAGTGCCGCACGCTTCTCCGCGGACGCAAAGAAATCTGAGACTTTGCTCGGCGTCTTGGTCGTCGTCTTCTTAGGCGGCATAGAGTGTCACCACAAGGAGATGTCGCTGTCCATAGCACAGGGAGCCTTCCCCAGGCGGGGAGCAAATCACGGTGATATCTAGCCGGCCAGACTCTTCACCGCGCCGGGTCGGAGCTTGCAAGCGCCTGCGAAGACTTTCAGGGAGACTGCCAGTACGGTGGGTCAGGGATCGTGGTCCTCTCCGTCCTAAAGGACATGGGGACGCAAGCACTCTCGTGCGGGAGGTCCGCTGGGCGAGGTGTAGCAGCAGCCACGGGCGTAGGAAAAGGGCCCAGATCAAAAGGCGGTCCACAGTAATTGCTTCTTAGGGCCCCTTTGTTTGGGAGAGTCTAGGACCTGTAACTGCAGTGAACCCGCTGGTAAGTTAAGAGTAAGGGTCCCCAGTTAACAGCAGAGAGGAGGACACAGCCAAAGTTGTTGAGATGGGGCCCCTTTCTGCATCAGGAGATCGAAGCGGCGGCAGATGACTCATGCAGTCGCCCACGTGGGAATCGAGGAGGCCGTCATTTTGAGGTCCGGCACTCCGGAGGATAGAAAGTGACCGCCGCGACAGCTAATAGCGGGGGGGCCGTCCAAATACCCCTAATCACGCTCGCCTCTTAAAACGTAGCCTTAGGGGGCAGGTCAGCAGTGGTCTCTGCGAGGCACGAACCGGCATCGCCGCGGGAGACGCGAAGAAGTTGTGCCGCCATCTTAGAAAGTGCTCCATCTCCGAGTCGGAACCTCCAGAAAACATGTCGAGGTAGGGGCGATCCAAGCCAAGCGTCGCCTCTAACTGATGCCGCCCATCATCCCCCTCCTGAATTCGCCGCTCGGTGCAGGAGGGAAGCGTTGCATACGCCTCAGTCACCCCCAAGGGCAGCGTGCGGACCGGGAGCCGAGATGGATCACGTCCGATCAGCCATTTTGCCCGGCCACGCCCAATACATTTCTTTTTAACCCTAAATCCCATATATTGTGTTTCTATTCTGGTGAGATTGCTCAGTGGCGATGGCTCTTCCCGCTGTACTAATACTACTACTAAAGAAATATTTATTGAGCACTAAATGTACTCAACCTAAGTAGAGGTATCTTGGATCTGTACACACCGAAGCAGCAATTGGCACTTCTGACACGCAAACCACAATATAGACAGTTGGGCATTGAACATGTTTTCAAAAGCATCCTAAATTTGGACAGGACATCTTTCTCTTTCAAGGAAAGATTCAGTTTACTCCACCATTTAGAGTCAAGAACTCTCAAAAATGTTCTACGCCCGTATGGCACACTTGAATTTGTAGATCGTAAAACGTTTGTTTGAAGCAGATCGTAGTTTAGTGTCAAGCTTATATTTGGTAAATGTATAGGTCAAATACAGGGATATCTGGAACTAGAAAATCCTGTATATGACAAAGAGCCTTAAAAATAGTTCTCGTAGTATACGGCAGCAAGGACAGGAAAGTTACTTTGCTAAACATGGAGGCAGTTTTGTGTAAATTAGCTATAGCGCTGGATGTGGCATTTTGGATATTATGACGTCTGTTAAGGTTTATTTCAGACATTCCTAGAAAAATGGCATTGCAGTAATCTCTCCCTCCCCGTCTCTTTCTCTCCTATGTATCAGTTTTTCCACTCTCTTTTCCCCCTCTCTCCTTTCTCTCGATTTTTCTCCCCTTGAGGCCCTCTGTCTCCTGCTGCCCTGCCTCTGTGGTCCTTCTTTTCTCTCCTGCTCTTCCCCATGCTATTTTATTTCTCGCTATACGTTCCTTCCCCATCCTTCTTAATTCTTCCCTGGCTTTGGGTTCTGTCCCTTCTTCCTTTAAGTCTGCCATTGTGCTCCCTATCCTGAAGAAAGTTGGCCTCGACCCCTCCCTCCCATCGAATTTTAGGCCGATCTCCCTTCTCCCCTATCTAGGGAAGATTCTTGAGAGCCACGTGACGTCTTGCCTCTCCTCTTACATCGAGGAGAATAACATCTTGGCCTCTCACCAGGCTGGCTTTCGACCTGGCCACTCAACTGAGGGTGTGGTCCTTGCGGTCCTGGACGAATTGAAAGGCAAACCCGACAGCAACTTGCCTCAGGCCCTAGTCCTTCTGGATTTGTCCGCTGCGTTTGACACGGTCGATCATGCTATTCTTCTTGACCGTGTCAGCGCAGCGGGCATCCAGGGTCCTGCTCTCTCCTGGATCGCGTCCTTTCTTCTGGGACGATCACAGGCAGTCCACCTCTCTGATTTCTCTGCACCCCCTCTCCCGGTCACTTGTGGGGTTCCCCAAGGTTCTTCCCTCTCTCCTCTTCTCTTCAACCTTTATATCCGACCCCTTATTTCCTCGCTCCTTGAGCTGGGGGTCTCGGTGTATAACTACGCAGACGACCTCCAGCTCGTTTTCGATCTTTCCTCCCCCACTCACTCTCTCCCCAAGCTCAGTTCTACCCTTGTCTTTATCTCCCAGTGGATGAGCTTCAATCATTTGAAGCTCAACCCTGACAAGACTGAGCTCGTTCTCACTGGTGGTCCCTCTAATCCCTGGTCCTCTGCCCACTGGCCCCTCTCTTTTGGTCCTCCCCCCTCCCCTGTTCCCTCTGTTCGGACCCTGGGCATCAAGATCAGTAATGATCTTTCGATGCACGCGCACATTAGCTCTGTTGTATCCTCCTGTTTCCTCTCCCTCCGCCTCATCCGCAAAATGTCCCGGTTTTTTTCTGTTGATGCCCTCAAAGTTATCATCACTGCCCTCATTACTTCCCGCCTGGATTATGGCAATGGCCTGTATGTAGGCATTCCTGCCTACGAGACTCGCCGTCTCCAGGCCATCCAGAACCAGGCGGCCCGTCTTGTCCTCCGCCTTCCTAAGTTTTCCCATATCACTCCTGCCCTTAAAACCCTCCATTGGCTCCCCGTTCATTTTAGGTCCCAGTTTAAACTCGCATGTCTGGCCTTTCGGGCGCATGCTCGATCTGCTCCTCTCTTTATCAACTCTCTGATTTCTTCTCATGCCCCCGCCCGCTCTCTCCGCTCTTCTTCCCTTTCTCTCCTTCACGTCCCCCGCTTTCGCAAATCCCGCACTGGTGGCACTCGTTTTTCTGTGCGTGCTCCTCAGATCTGGAACTCTCTCCCCCACTCTATTCGTTCCATTCCTATCTTCTCCCACTTTCGGAAAGCCCTTAAAACTCTTTTCTTTCTTCAGGCTTTCCCTGGCTAAGTCCTCTCGCACCTTTTAGGCAGATACCGATGTGTTCCTTAGCGCCAGGAAGCCGCTTGGCCACAGTGCGCTTTATAAGTTTCTTTTTCATTTCATTTCATTTCTTATTTATCTATCTCGCTCTCTCATCCTCTCTTCCCTCACTGTCCCCAGTCCCCTCTTTGTCCGCTTTCTCTATTTCTGTCCTGTGTTCCCTCTTTCACTCTGTCCTCTCCCTCTTTCTATGTGATCTCTTCTCTTCTTTTTTTCCCTTCTATCCTTTCTGATGTCAATATGCACCTGCTGAATTTGACATCTTCCTTGCTATCTCTTGGTCTATTGGAAGTTTTATTCTCACAGGCTTAACAAACAAATGTCAGTTTTCCTAAAGCCAAAAGACATTGTATGCAGGGTGGGGGTGTATGTGTTTTATTTGCTGTGCATTGAGTGCACCTAAAGGCAAGCTGCAGGTCTCAACTGTGGGCAGCATTTAGGTTAAAATGAATACTATTGCCTTGAGGTCAAGGTAAAGAATATCAAAATATCAAGTAGAGGAATGTGCATCAATCCAACGAACTAGAATTTAACTTCATAAGAGGTAGTGGGCTTCCATCTGTAAAGCATTGTACACAAAATGCCTATTGGTAGTTGGCTAGTTTAGTTTTACAGTCAATAATAACATGCATACTTGCACACCATTCCACTACTTAATAAAGAAGGGTTTTAAGGCCCAATAAACTACAAGTATTGTGACTTTTTTACACATAGGTTTGTACCACTTGACCAATGTGCTGTACATGTCATTCAAGAACACTTTAGTTATATATATTAGGATTGGGGCGGATAATGCCCCACACTTAATACATTCCTTGTCTTTGTTTCCCTTTGATTAAACCCACTAGATTTTTGGCCATAGTTAAGACATCAGCTGATTTAACGCAGTTGTAATGACCTTCACAACAAATCTGTCCACATCTTAGTGCTCACCATCAACTTTGACCGGCACGAAGATGGTTTCAACAGCACTGAGCCTCTAAAGGTTGACATGTCTGCTGTTATTTCATTGTTGATGGTCCTGCAGGTTGGAAGAGGAAACAAATTTGGTTAACATGAAGCGTAATCTCAACCATTAAAAGCTGAAGGCTGAATATTTTCCTTGCAATTCCAGATTCAAAATAAAGGTTTGTTCTTGTCACTGCATGTGCGCAGCAGTACCTTACTTTGAGACGCAAACCCCCAATGAGGCCATTTAACGGACTTCGAGGATTCTTGGTTAACTGTTTGAAATGTTTAATATGAAATGCTTTTTATTTGGTACATTTATTAAGAAACCTAATATATGATAAGGAGGCCTCCCCTACAGACCTTATGGCAAATAAGCTGGCACAAATTGAGGCAGTCCTCTTGGATTCCATTACCCCAGAAAATGTTTTACAGGCTTTCACATCTCTTAATGGCTACATGGTAGACAAATTAACTAAATGTGCCAGTAGAACACCGGACACCCCTAGATGGTTCAATAGTGCATGCTCCATAGGACGTTAAGGTGTGGCTTGAAAAATAACCGGAGAAACCAGTATGAAGTAGCAAATGCAAGGAAAGATTCTAAAGAAAAAATAGGAAAATAAAAATATATATGAAGGAGAAGGCCTAGGAAGACCTAAAAATTGCCTCTACATTAAAATACGTGTGTGCCTTTTGGGAGGGTGTAAAGTCTTCCACCATGCTTGGAGATGATTTGCTCAACTTGGATATTACTGTACCCACTAAAGATTGGGTAGAGTACCTTTAGAAAATATTTCCTCCCAACCCTCATCCACCAAAAGCGGTTGCGTACGTAAAAGCCCACTTTGACATAAGAGCCACCCTGGCCTCGAGTAACTCAGTCGAGGTTACCGATATATTACAAGCAATAGAGAACAGCTGCCCAGAGAAAGCCCTGGGGCAAGACAGAATCCTAATTGATCTGTACAAATATATCAGATTTTTGGGCCCCGTTAATAACTAACGTCATAAGAGCTGCTATAGTGGGACCCCTAGTTAAGACCTTGCAGGAAGCCACTATAGTCCTGATCTTTAAAAAGGGGGACAAAAGCCAACCTCACTGTTATTGCCTGATTCCTCTGTTGGTCAGTTAAAATCTTGGGTAAGGTTATTCTGGCCAAATTAGAACTGTGGGCGCTAGAGTCCCAGGCGCTCTCGATTTATCAATTTGGGTTTCGACCAGGACTTGGAACAGCGGAACAAACACTAAATTTGGCACTAATTGTACAAAAATATACAAAGGCCAAAAAAGGCTGTGTGCATTTGACGTTTGACTTTGGCATGTGCCTTTGATATAGTGAACCGCTATAAATTATGGTCCACAGTGGCACAGTTAGGGAGTGATGGAGCAATTATTACCCTGCTTAGCAGACTCCACAAATACACATCAGAAAGAGTATGGTATAGTGGCAAGGGGAATCTAACGTAACAATTCTCCTCCGATATGGGGGTCAGGCAGGGGTGTGTTCTGGCCCCATTTCTCTTCCTTTTATACATTTATGGATTAGGAGAAGAATTATGCAGGGTAGGGAAGGACACCCCGAGGACTAACTTATGCCGAATCCCTGTGTTACTATACGCAGATGACGCTGTCCTAATAGCTAGCACAGCTAACGGCCAGCAAATTCTGCTTGACACTTTTAATGCTTTAATGAATAAATTAGGACTTCAGATCAACCGATCCAAATCATTTATAATGAAATGTGGCCCTAAAAAATCCAAAACAAGGAAATATTTAGTCTGAGGCAAAGAAATTAAGAAAGTTTCACATTTTACCTATTTGCGGGTCCCATTAGATCTGGATTTTAAATGGAAATTTCTATTAAATGTCAGTCAAGCAATTTCAAAAGTTGATCAGTGCTATTTTTAGATTTGCTATGAGATTAGGCCACAAGCCAATGAAAGACATTTTAAGTGTTTATTACAGTAAAAGTCTTTCGGTAGTAACTTTTGGGGCTGGTCTCTTGGGATATGTAAATTGCAAGTCACCTCAAGTGGTAGAAAAGGCGTTTCTAAGGAGACTTTTCGCAGTGCCCCAGAGTTCTTTTGCTTCTTTCTGTCATGCGGAAGTTGGACTGCGTTTTTTAAAAGATTACATTACATTGCAGCCACTACTGCTCTCGGTAATAGTTTGGAATAACCCAGAGGCTCATTTTTGTAGAACTATATTAACAGACTGTATGAAATTGGATAACTGCTTAAACATACCCTGGCTAAGATTCATTAAAACGAGTATTGGTAGGTTGGGCTGCCTGGAATACTATACAAATCCCGACTCCCTGAGAAATGTCTCACCTGTTACAATTAACCCCTTCGGGGCGGATGACGAGCTCAGCTCGTCATGGGCGTAACCTGCGCTACGCGGATGACGAGCTGAGCTCATCACGTAACGTGTTTTTTTTTAAAACGCAGCGCGCAGCGGGAAAACCGCTAGCGCGCATGCGGTTAAATCACGTTTTTATCAGTGTCTTGAGCGGTCACTTGCAGCGTGCAATATCGCTGGAGAATTTTCGTTTTTTCGTCAACTCCAAATACAACCTGCCTTCTATATGCAAATAATTCTTAACGAAAGGGAAACATTTCTGTTGACCAGGTTCCGTTTAAACCCCATGCATTTTTTGGCTTCCTTTCCTATCCAGGGGACATGGTTTTCCTCGCTCCCTGTCTGTTCTTGCGATAACTTCACATCGCAAAGCACTAAGCACTTTATTTTATTGTGTAAATTTTATATTCCCCAGAGGAGGCTGTTTCTTTCGTCCGTTCTTTCTTACTAGCATCAGGTACTAGAGCTCATGAGGTGGCGATGGTTTACCTGCTTTCTCTAGGAACTGCAGATATTATATATGGAGTTTTAAACTATATTTTTACTGTTCTCAAGATTAGTGTTAATATTAGGTATTTTTATCAATTTGCATTTTACTGTTTTTGCCTATTTGTTCTTTTTTTTAATGAAAATGTCTATATGTAAACTTATGGCTCGTTAGAGTTGAATAAAATAGTTTGATTGATTATTAAGAAACATTTATCTCAAAGCTGCTGCCATTGGGCTTGCTACCAGGTTTGAAGATTCCGAATTTGGAGAAAAATACTTTGAAATTGCATTTTTAAACCAGCCTTTTTTCTGGCATAACTTTGACATAAGCAGATATTTTCTCCTAACATTTCTTGAGCTCTATAGCTACACTGGTTTTACTCCAGTTTTAGCCATTTTGCAACGTAGAGTAAAATCATCATAATAATACATTGCGGTTATATGGCCACGTCATATTTCAAACTTCTTTTTCAAAAGGAATGCTTTTTAATTGGTTTGCCTAATATTTCGAGTAGCGTACAATCTACTGCAAGGTATTGTTAATAGGCAGGGAAAGCCCAACAAATAAGTACTGAAATTGCAAACAAAAATACTTAAGAATTTTCAGTTTTTCCAGCTCGACCTAACTGTATCCGTTACCTTAAAACCCACGTTAATAAATATTTTTGTAAGTTGTAGTTCATACTAGTAATGCAGTACATATATGCTTTTCCTCCATTTTATTTGTTACACGAGATGGTGTTTCTCCATTACCTGTAGTCAGTCCTGCTAACTGGGGCAGGGTGTAATGTGATGCCAGAACCATATTTGTAGTGCTCTACATTTTCATCTGTCAAATTGACAATCCTGACGCTTTCACCATAAGCACCTGCAAAGTGTTAGCTATGCGTACGCAGGGATAGGCAGCCAAGGAGACCAGAAAAAGGGGAGGAAAGACAAAAGACTGTAGAGCATGTGTAGGTCGTGTCCAAGTTGTGAGATTATGAAGTGGTCATAAGGGCGATATCACTTCCTGTAAAAGAGTATGAGTGACGAACCAGTGGTGCAATACCACCTAGGAAATTATTGACTTTTGGAGCAGGTAAGGACACTGCTCTAGAGAACACTTGCCTTTATCGACATTCCTCTTTTCTCCCCTGTGATATGGACTTTGTACAGGTAAGGTGTTCAAATGGAATGAACTCGCTCGCCTCAGAGCGAAGAATTACTATAGTTGTACGTCCTCCCTTCAGGTCACTGGGCATCCATCCATCCTTCAAGTTTCCCCCCCCTGCTGTGTCCAGAGGCATAGACAGAGCGACTGTAGGTTAATCAAACACACTAGGCTTATGCAAAACTAGAAACATATAATTAATAATACATTAAAAAAAACTACAGAACACCTACATGTGTAGTCGTGAATGTTGGCTAAATAAGTACGCATCTTGAAATTACTTAACTAAGTAGAACCTATTTATAAAAACCTAGTTAACACACTCTTCTGACTTTAACCATGCTTACCTCAGCATAGCCAATTCAAAGCGGGGCATTCGTTCTGTAGGAGGGAGCATTGTCCAGAACACACCCACCTTGAAGTGTAGATCAAGGATGTAGATATGCAAGCTCATGGACACATCAGAAATCCCTCCCATGGAGAGCCCAAGGCGATGAGCACATGTAGAGAAGCTGATCTTGTTCACTAGGGCACAGGAAAGTGATGGGCATCTGTAGGGAGCTGGGTTCTTGTTGCAGAACTCCCCTCCACCCCCCACTTTTTCTTCTGGTATTTGATTAAACTTTGACTGAAGTGTACTGGATTCCTGCTAACCAGGTCTCGAGTACCACTGTTCTTTCCCTAAAAATGTTCAATACTTCCCCACTATTGGAAAAACCTTTACACCCTCTTTGAGTCCCTAGTAAATGGTATACCGTGGTACCTAGGGCCTGAGGTACTAAAGAGGGTCCCTAAGGGCAGCAGCACAAATTGTGCCACAATAAGGGACCCCTCACCAAGCACATGCAAGACTGCCATTGCAGGTTGCATGTCTTGGTGCGGACAAAACTGAAAACAAGAGATGTCACACATCCCTGTGTGCCTTTTTACCCTACCACTGCATGTAGTATTTGTAAGTCAACTCTACAGCAGGCCTAACAGCCCTTTGGCAGGGTGCTGAATATTACATGTGCGGGCGTGCCTGCATGAGCAGATATGCCCAAGTGCTGGTCAGTCCTATTACTACCAATGCAAGTGACCAAGGAAGCCGTCGTAAGTCATATGCTGGACACGTCAACTGAAACTATTGATATTTGGTGTCAATCATCTCGTATTGATAAACCCATACTGATGCCAGTGTTGTATTTACCAATACATGCACCCAGGAGGCAGCACCCAGAGAACACCTTAGAGGTGCCCCCTGAAAACCTACCAGCCTCTGCCTTCCTTGTTGGCTGCTTTCTGCCAGAAGCCATCCGAGACGCTCTTCCGACCTCCTAGGGTGAGAACCTTTTGCTCTCAGGAGACCCAGAACAAATGCCTGTCCGAAAAGAGGGTGCAACAGCCCTTCCCACAGGATGACCTGCTGATTAGCCTTCCTTAGGCGTCAAGCCTCAAAGGGCTGCTGCCTTTGAAATGTGAATCTGACTCCCCCTCACAGGAGAGGAAGCTGACCCCTTTGTCCAGGACCCCCTTGGCACCTGGATAGTGGGAAAATTAGCTGTTCAGATAAGCGTGCCACCTCCAGGCTAGTATCACCCAAAGGGCGGCTACTATGAGGTGGACATGATTTTTCAGAAGTGGCCATCTTTGTGATGGCACACTCAGGAATTCTGGGTCACGGTTATGCCCACTTCCCACAGGAATTGGTCCTAATGGGGGCATAGTGACTCCAAGGGTCAGCAACCCATTGGCTACTACCCTACAGTCCTACACCACTAAATTCAGTATTTAGGGTAGCCCCTGGCATCAGAGAAGCAGATCCTGACGACCTACAAAGGAGAAGGACACGAAGAGTCGCAAAAGCAGAAGAAAGTACCTTACTATGTCCCAGCCCTACTGACCGGTCTGCCATTCTCTGTTGAGCATGCACCAAATACTACTCATCCTGCAGCCTCCAAAACCTGGGAGGACTGTCTGCCTACAATAAAACCAAGACCTCCCGAGGAATAGCAGAACTGTTCCCTGCATCCTGCAGGAACTCCAAAGAAAGGACTCTGAGGCCTCTGGAACTGCCAAAACCCAACACCTGAAGCCACCACTGTTCCTGTCGCCTTTGGCCTGAATTGAAGGGGGCCACTGGTGTCACAAGGTCCCCCAGCCCTAAAGAGCTCTAGTCCATTGTGGTTTCACCCCTTGTGGACTGACTGACATCTCCTGCAGCCTTTACACACCGGCCCCCTTGACCGCAACCTGTCTCTGAAAGAAAACCTGACGCCTAAAGACACCTCTGCATCTGTCGCTCCCAGGCCCTGGAGAAGAGGACCCCAGGTGCCCCTATGTCCCCGAGCATTACAAGACTTGATCCCCCGGATTTGTTCACCCCAACTGACCTTCCAGCCAGAGCCTGTAGCCTCTTTTCACAGTGAAAGTTCTCCATAGAAACCTATTGGGCTTCCAATGCTGTTTTGCACTCTGCAACTGGCCGCCCTCGTGTCGCTTGCGGTGTACTGCTGGTGGTGCTGTGGACCTTGTCCGTCACTCACCTTAACTCCTTTATAGATGTATAATTATCACTTATAGAGCTTCCTAATGTGTCGTCAGGTGCAGGAATTTGAACAACCTGTACTGCAAAGTAAGTTTAAGAGGAAACAAAGGAAGCCTAAAGAGTCATCAAATTATACAATTCTGAGCAGATGCCGAAACCGATTAGGAGAAAAACAAAAGTGAGTTTTTAAAGGACGCCAAGGAGTTGACTTTTCTGAATGAGTCTGATGGAGAGTTTAATATGTTTTATTCCAGGTTCTAAAACCTTCCCCACCGGCGCTGTAGATAGCTGGGATTAAGACGATTAGGATACATTTTTATTAGTGGATTTCAGTTCTTTGATTGATACAGGGAACAGATCTTTACCCCTCAGTAAGGGAGATCAGTTATGAATGCATTTATTTAATGTGCACATTCATATGAAAATTATACTCTTCTGCCTTAGCCATGTGCTGAGCACATCTGGCATTGAAGAAATGATGCACCTGCTAAGTCTTGAGATGAACCCATGTACAGTGTTTAGTGCAACCTGAAATTCCTAGTGCATTTCTCGTCGTTCCCTAAGTATAACGAGTTGGCATAGTTCAACTGGAGTTGACCAAGGCACCCATCGCTGAAGGGAGAACAGCAGGTGGAAGATGTTGTATTCTTTAAACCAAATCCATGGGAAAGAAGGTGGTCCTAGTCGCATATGATACTGATGCTCTCGTAGATGGCCATCCAGGAGCATCCCATAACTTTTCACATTGGCGTTACTATTCATATTCTGTCCAAAAATACAAATGACTGACTTTCATTCCATCACTGCCCACGCTCCCGAAATGGCTTCTCTGGGTAAGTTATTTAGCATCCATGTTTTTATGTCAACAAGACTTGGTTAATCTGCACTTGGATCAGGCTACCTTCTAAGGATACCGTGACCTGGTTATCGTCTGCATATGCCTCACCAGTGGGGTCAGTGGCATTTGAGGTGCCAAAGAATACAGTACCATAAAGCTATTTCTTTGTTTTGTTTTACTTTCTCATAGTCTTGATCATTGACCCTTCATTCTCACCAAGCATTCAGTGGGTGTGGTATTTAATTTGGTACAAAGCATACCGGGTCACCTTACCAACTTTATTGTAAACTTGAACAAAGAAACTTGGTAAACCTATGACCACAGCAATGGGAACCTATTCGTTTGTGAAACCAAATCTAAATGATGATAAAGGGCAAAACTAGAACCACAACCTAATAAGCATTGGAAAAGCCAATAGGTCTTTTTTCAAGCTGATGCAACAGTTCTTATTTTTTTGTACAGTGATATGCCACAGAAATTAAACGTAGAAAAAAGATAGAAAACCTGCCTCTGCCTAAACCTGCCTCTGCCTAAACATGTACAATGTGCTTCGAATATAAAACGTAAATAAAACAAAGAAATCAACCATTGCCTATAATTTTAATAGAACAGTGCATGTGTTTCCGAACAGGCTGGTAATGCACATCTCAGGAAACATGGTTATTCTTGTTGCAAATAAAAGATAGTCTAGGTGCAATTTATTCGGTCTTGAAGACATAGGTTAAGCACACAAGGATTATAATTTTTTTTTAAAAGGATAATAAAAGGAAAGAAAAAAACATTGGCAACTAACATCAGCTCCTAACTTCATCTCTGGCCCTGTACTGCACTTGTTTTCAGGAGGGTGTGTAATTGTGATCAGAAAATGGCTTCAGTCACAGTGCAAAAGAGCCATTGGCTAACATGGGCTAAGTAACCCATTGGCTCATGCTGTATGCTTTGATGGGCGGAAGCAAAATGTGAATGACAGTTGAACAGACCAGTGGATAAAGGGGGCTGGCCTAGAGTATATATGGAGAGACATAAAGGACTGTGTGAGAAGAACACTTTCATGGGATATCAGTGTGTAATGTTCTGAGTTCATTACTTAATTGGTGGTGGCTTTCCCAACATTAAGTATAACTTTCGTTTCCTCTTTCCTCCATTTGAACTGTGCAGGGACTGGTCAGAATCCTGTGCGTCAGGCCAGTGTAAGTGCTGGGATTCCATACTCTGTACCATCTTGGAGTTGTCAGATGATATGTGGGTCAGGCCTAAAAGCTGTGTGCCTTGGTGCTCAGGCGATCATGACCGGACAGTCCAGCATCGTCGTGGCGGGAGGACTGGAGAACATGAGCCAGGTGAGCCTGTATTTTGGTTTGATTACATTGCTGACTAGATGCAAGCCCTTGTGCTCTGTTTCAAACTTTTATAAACCTAACCTTTTGTCACACACTTGTTTCTCATCCTGTACCTGGCAGGAACTTGCCCCGAGGCTCCCTTCTGTTCTATGTTCAACTCTCTTGCCGTTTGTGTGGCATCACTACTAATGCTGATTGTTAAGTAAAGGACTCCGAAATGTAATAAAAGACGATTTATTTCCAGAATGCGAACATCGACAGAACAACCTTCCCTAAAACGAAAATTGTACCGTATGAAAATGTAGGGAATAGCTGGCTGGCTGAAGGAAGAATCTTGCTCATAAAATGAAAAGCGTGCGTTTTTCTTTCCATGAAATAACTCAAGTGTACCGATATATTGTTGCGTGAGCTTTGAGGTGTCTTTTATCATGAAATCCAAAATGGTGGCACGTACTGACCCTGTGCGTGACGCTATGCGCATGCGTGATGGCACATGCGCGCGTCAACACAAACAGCGTAGTAGAATCCAGTTGAGCCGAAGGTTCTAATATACGCTTTGGCTCGAGCGCAGTCATCAATTTGAAAGATGAGAGGCGCGAAGTAAGTGAGGTTTTATTATTAAAAAAAAAAAATTTGTAAAGTCTTACCCCAAGATTGTTTTTGAAAATGCTCCTCTTTTAAGAAATTTTCCTGCAAAGTAAATCAACGCGAATCCTGAAAAGGCTCAATAATGGTAAAAACCATGAATATGGGGGGGGGGGGGCGCTAGGTGGCGCTTGACTGTCATGGCCGCGCCAAAGACAGGCTCCCGCCGACCCGGGCGGAAAATCAAACAATAACCCCATCCTTGGCATCTGATGAGACCGGAATCGCTGAACCCGAACAGCTGAACACTTAAGGCTGCCGAGGGACTGACCCGAGGTCCCTGCGGCGTTGCTTGACGTGGCTGTGAGGAGCAGAGCAAAGGTGAGGCTGGAGCGCCCATCGGCATCCCGCCGCTAAGCAAGACCGTGGATTTGCAGGCCCGGCCACGAGGGCGCCGAAACTACTTGCGGAGAGACCAGACCCTCAGTGCCACGGCGGGGGCCGGTACAAGCGAAGTGAGACCTTGTGGCTTGTCGCTACCGTATCGTGGGCGCATTTTAGGTGTAGTCTGAGGCCATACTCGACTAGATTTGCAAGCCCCGTACGGTACGCACGTGGCGCAGCGGCCTACCCGAGACTTGAGAACGAAAAGGCAAACTTGGTATATTCTTGCCCGGTGACACTTGGGTGGAAGCGATACTTACGAAGGGCCCACGGTGCTGCCCCGCTGGAGAACGGCAACTGTATAGAGGGAGCGCTGATCGGACTCCCGGCCTGGAGGATAGCAGCGCGATAGGATGGGCAGCGGGGCGCCATTTTGCATAAGGGCCGCTGCCTGGTTCCCGCGCTCGGATGGCACTGGTGACAATGTCGCTACTTCTCGCCGGCGCCACTACCTGTCTTACAGACTGAGAGAACGCGCTGATGACCGAGTAGACTAGAAGCTGTTCCTGCACCCAGGGAGAGACCGGCGTATCCTAGGCACGGATACCTCCCACGGAGTGGAGGTGAGAGAACGGAGAGGCGCCTCCTTTAAGACACCATCCCCCTTTTGTACCGCTTTGGCCACCATAAGTGTGGCAGGGTATGCTCAGACGTGAGTCCCTTGCTCACTTTGCCACTGGATTCAAGCAAGCCGGGCTGAAGACGGCTGGAATGCCAGAAACCGGTCCTCGGAAGCTTGTTTCTGGTCCAGGGAAGGCATGGCTTGGCAGTTAGGGCTGGGCTGTTCCCATGAGGCACAGGGTCAGACTGATTTGCATATAGCCATGTCTGAACTGGGGTGGCAGAGTGGGCTAAAGAACGGTGATTGATCAAACCCAGATCTTTTGACTGGGTGTGAGTGTTTGATTGGTTCAGATGCTCCGTCTATCACCACCCCCTTTTGTACTGCTCTAGCCGCCATAAGTGTGGCAGGGTATGCTCAGACGGGAGTCCCTTGCTCACTTTGCCACTAAATTCAAGAAAGCCGGGCTGAAGACGTCTGGAATGCCAGAAACCGGTCCTCGGAAGCTTGTTTCTGGTCCAGGGAAGGCATGGCTTGGCAGTTCGGGTTGGACTGTTCCCATGAGGCACAGACTGATTTGCATATAGCCATGTCTGAACTGGGGTGGCAGAGTGGGCTAAAGAACGGTGATTGATCAAACCCAGATCTTTTGACTGGGTGTGAGTGTTTGATTGGTTCAGATGCTCCGTCCATCACCACCCCCTTTTGTACCGCTTTGGCCGCCATAAGTGTGGCAGGGTATGCTCAGACGTGAGTCCCTTGCTCACTTTGCCACTGGATTCAAGCAAGCCGGGCTGAAGACGGCTGGAATGCCCAAAACCGGTCCTCGGAAGCTTGTTTCTGGTCCAGGGAAGGCATGGCTTGGCAGTTCGGGCTGGACTGTTCCCATGAGGCACAGGGTCAGACTGATTTGCATATAGCCATGTCTGAACTGGGGTGGCAGAGTGAGCTAAAGAACGGTGCTGGATCAAACCCAGATCTTTTGACAGGGTGTGAGTGTTTGATTGGTTCAGATGCTCTGTCCATCACCACCCCTTTTGTACTCCTTCAAGACACCAGCATCTCTCGCGTGCGACGGACGCACCACTCCTGACAACAGCATACCATGGGGCGCACCGAAACCAAGCAGGCGAAGGAAAACGGGAGGCCCCAGCTCTAAAGACAAGACCGGCCAGGACCCACCAGAACCCCGTGACGAGGACTGGAAAACCCTTCCAATAAGTATGCAACAGAGCCTCACCTCCATTGACTCTAAAATGGATGCTATGAATAGCAGGCTGGACAGGGTGGTGGAGAAGCTGGACCAGCACGAAGAGCGGCTCAAGGAAGCAACATATGCTGCAGATGGACAGACTACTAAAGGTCATCGCAGAGAAGAACGAGGAGTTGGAAGCGCGTTCCCGGAGGAACAACGTAAGGGTACTGGGCCTGGCGGAGTCGACAAACACAGGCAGGCTGGAAGACTTCATGGAACGCCTGCTAGGGGAACTATTTGGTAAAGACTCCTTCTCCGCTTACATGACTATCGAGAGGGCAAACAGGTCTTTGGCGGCACGACCCCCTCCAGGAGCACCACCCCGGCCGGTGATAATGACATTTTTTAATTACTGGGACCGTGACACTGTTTTACGCCTGCCGCGCGAGAAAGGGGAAGTACGCCCTGAAAACACCATCTTATCATTTTACCCTGACTTACCCAGGCAGTACAGGAAGCTCGCCGAAAGTTCCATGCTGTCGAGAAAAAGCTGCAGTCTAAAGAAATCACGTATGCCATGCTATACCCAGCACGGCTGAAAATCAACCATTGGGGTCGTCAGCACCTCTTCAATACCCCCCAGCAAGTTGAGGACTACTTGAAACGGGATCACAGAGAGGAGCTCAGGGAGGAGGCCTCCCGCAGGCGGTCCAGATCCCACTCGTCTCTATCGGACATTGGCTGAGGAGGTGCTGCTGTGGAGATGGACACTTGGAACTTTGAACTGTCGAGACCCCTGCCCGCTGTTACGGCTTGGTGATGTATATTTATTGACTATTGTATGCCGAGATAGTTGCAAACGCCTGGGCGCTCACCGCCGTCCCGTCATAGAGTACCCCAGGTTAATGGGGGAATGGATGGATGAAATAGAGCGGTAGAGCGTTAGTGTGGGAGCCCCTAGCGGTCCCCCTTGGAGGGCATTCCCCAGATCAAGAGTTCGGGGTTGGGTGTGTTTGTTACAAATGACGGTTGTTGTTGGGGATGATCGGGAGGGACAGGTGGGTTATTCCTGGCGAGTTTGGGGAGCCGGTGTGGGTGGGGGTAGGGGGATGGGGGGGAAGGCACAGGAACACAATGGAACTGAGTTAGATGGAGTGGATAGGGACAGCGGACTGACTATACTGCTCACGACCCATGGCCAATAGCACGGACACTCATGGCGAACTGAACGTGATGTCCTGGAATGTCAGGGTCCTGAATGACCCCAGGAAGCGTAGGCAGGTCCTGGGTTACTTAAACCGCCACCACGTCCATGTTGCCCTGTTACAGGAAACGCACTTCCCACATGGGGGGGGAGTACCACGTTTGCATCACGCTGGGCCTCTCACCGCTGTCTAGCTTCCTACTCCAGTTACTCCAGAGGGGTTGCTATCCTTATTAATAAAGGGGTGAGATTTGTGCAGGGAGGGATAGATGCTGACCCTGAGGGGAGATACTGCCTACTGTGGAGAAGATTGAACTCTCAGGATGTCGCGATTGCTAACTTTTATGGCCCTAATGTAGACGACGAGCACCCCCTCCAGGTACTCCGCGGTAAGCTTAATACACTGGGCTCCACCTATGTCATATGGGGAGGGAACTTTAACGCGGTGCCCGAATTTGACCGCTCTCATGCAACAACAGCACATTACACCACTACACAAGGTACTTTTCAGGGTATTCTAAAGGCGGATTATATGTTGGATTCATGGCGTCATTTACACCCCTCCCAGAGAGAAGGGACACACTATTCGGCAGTGCATAACACATGGGCCAGACTGGATTACATATTGGTGGCCCTGGGAATGGCACACTGGATAAGCAAGGCAACACACCTGGCACGCACATATTCGGATCACTCCCCAGTATTGATGACGATTAACCCGCCAGTAGATCTTTCCCCCTTCCTGGGCTGGCGACTGAACCCACAGCATTTGCAGGATGAGGTGTTTAAATCAGAAATGGAGTTGGACATTCAAGACTTCTTCGTTAGGAATACGGACTCAGTTGCAAGCCTTACGATGGTGTGGGAGGCGTTCAAGGTGACAGTACGCGGCTGGTGCATGGCTAAAGGGGGCGGTATACTTCGTGACATCCGGCGGGAG
This sequence comes from Lissotriton helveticus, assembly GCF_964261635.1. Classification (NCBI taxonomy): domain Eukaryota; kingdom Metazoa; phylum Chordata; class Amphibia; order Caudata; family Salamandridae; genus Lissotriton; species Lissotriton helveticus. The sequence goes on from NC_136067.1 coordinate 1,257,895,421, forward strand.
CTCCAGAAGCTAGAAAGAGACCTGAAAACACTAGAGAGGGAGATTAGCGCTGGGGGGGGATACTGCAGCGCTGCGAGCTAATCTTAGAGAGAAGCTATCCGAATACGAGGCAGCAGCGGACAGGGAGTGTAAATTCCACGGGAAACACCATGTAGCCCGGGTATACAGAGAAGGGGACAGACCAGGTAAAGCTCTGGCCGGTGCGATTTGTGCCCCCCGGTTCTAAAACTATGTAGCGGAGCTGCAAGACTAACATGGGTCAGTGTGCCGGAACCTTCCAGAACAAATTGAGGTTTTGGTAAGGTTTTATACCAAGCTATATACGACACAGAGAGGCACCCCGTTAGATCTGAATGGCTATCTAGAAGACATAGCACTAGTGTGGCTAGGGGACTCGCAGCAAAAGTTCTTGGCGCATGACCTGGAGGTCGATGAGATCACGGAAGCTATCATGTCCATGCAGTCCAGGAAAGCGCCGGGATCCGACGGGCTCCCCATAGATTTTTATAAAGCCTTCGTAACTACCCTGGCGCCTATACTTAAATCAGTGTTCTATGCAGCACTTGAGGAGGGCAGATTACCCGCCACCATGAGTGAGGCGCAAATAATGTCCCTGTTAAAACCTGGTAAGACCCCTTTGCTCTGTGACTCTTACCGCCAGGCCCGGACTGGCCGTTGCGGGCACCGGGCAATCCCCCGGTGCGCCGCAAGGGTGGGGGCCGGTTTTGGACCCTGGGGGCCGTTTTTGTTACAGGGCCGTTTTTGCAGCATAGCTGCAAAATCGGCCCTGTAACAAAATCGGCCGAAAACCGGCCTCACCAAAGAGCTCCGTCGCACACCCAGGGGGCCGGCCGAGCACTTTGCCAGGGCCGGTTTTGGTTCTCAGTCCGGCCCTGATTACCGCCCCCTTTCGCTCCTTAATAGTGACACAAAGATCCTGGCCAAAGTGTTGGCAACGGGGCTTAACTTACTTTTAGAAAGACTAATCTTGCCTGAGCAAGCTGGCTTAATGCCGCATCGAGCAACACCCCATAACTTACGAACGATATTGGCAGTGTTACAAGACATTGACCCTAACAGCACAGCGCGGGGTGGCTGTCTTTTTGGACGCCACCAAAGCATTCGACTCTGTCGAATGGGACTATTTGATAGGGGTGCTCCACCGCATGGGGATGCCCATCGCCTTTGTTAATTGGATACAGTTATTGTATAATCAACCGAGCGCTAAGGTCCTACTTAATGGTTCTAGATCTGCAGGCCTCCCGGTCTCTAGAGGCACAAGGCAGGGGTGTCTCCTCTCCCCGGTCCTGTTCGCCCTGGCGATAGAACCCCTCGCCGCCAAGTTACGGCAGCACCAGAACCACATGAGCCTCGTGTACCCAGCTAGGCAGCTATTAGTGTCGCTGTACGCCGACGATGTAACACTGTATGTCCACAAACCGCAGGACAACCTAAACCCAGTGTTGAGGGAAATTACCAAATTCGACGGGATGTCCGGAGTGCAAATAAACTAGAACAAATCTGCGGTGTTCCCCTTGACTGATCGCACGCTACCACGTGCGTTGGATTATCCATTGGTGTGGGAATCTGAGGATCTTAAGTACTTGGGAATCCAGGTCTCTCTGGATCGGGACGCCTTGATGCGCCTTAATTATGGGCAGACTATTGACAAAGTGACGGATAATGTCTCCAAATGGATTAAACTACCCTTATCAATGGCAGGGAGGATATCGTTGATCAAAATGAACATACTGCCGAAATTCTTATACCTATTCATAAATATTCCCTATCGTCCCGGAGCCTTCTTTTTTCACACACTTAACTCACAGCTGGTTCGCCTTATTTGGGGGGCAAGCAAGCACGGCTGAAATTAACCACACTTATGCTGCCGTATCACGAGGGCGGGTTGGATGTTCCTAACTTTGAGCAGTATTATTACAGCACCCAGGCGCACTTCGTCGTGTACTGGTTCCACCCGCCCAGGTATATGCCACACCTTGCAGTAGAGGACGGCTACATGGCCCCTGTTCAGACGCCCGAGTACATCTACACCTCCCCTCAAGGAGCGGTGCGAGGACCCCTCCACAGTGGACTGTACTGTCCGTGGGTGGAACTGGCTGGCAAAAGCTGAAGGAATATGCTTGATTTACTCCCCTAGGGTGTCAGTGCGTCACTGCCCGCTGTTGCAGGTCACAGGTGAAAAGATCTGTCAACGACTACTGGAGAGACTGAAACTGATGACATGGGGAGACCTATATATTGAGGGGACATTTTGAACGAAAGAACAGTTTTTTGGAGAGAATACACACTCCTTCATGGATTTGGAAATGTATACGTCATTACATTTAATGCTACAGGCTGAGGTCTCCACACATGTTATCTCCATGCTATAAAAACGAGTGTGCAGCGCACCTCCCATGCACCCCGTCAGGGCATGCCGGGAATGGGATGCGGACTTAGAGTGCCCCATGACGGATGATCAATGGGAGATGGCCTGTCTACAGACGGAAGCCATATCCAGTAGCTGTAGACACCGGCTAGTACACTAGAAGTTCCAGCACTCATCCACAGGATTCAACTCCGGGACGACGACAGGTGCATACGCTGCGGACAAGGGGAGGCTGATTTCATGCATTTAGCATGGACTTGCCCCAGGGTGGCCTTTTTGGGAGGAAGTGATTGCAGGATTAACCACCATGGTGGGCAAGCCCATACCACTAAGCGCTTTGTTGGGACCGACGGGAGACGTCCAAACACCACACAAACAGTTTTTAGCCATTGGTATTCTTTTGGCGCGGCGTCAGGTGGCTTGTAGATGGGGGAGGGGAAGGGCCCCTAAGTTTTAAAGATTGGCTTCGAGACATGTCTACTTGGCAGGATTACTTGCATGTTTATGCCGAGCAGCTGCCGGCAAGGTCGAAGCCCAGGGACATATGGGGACCCTTGACGACCTACTTACTACAGCAGGGAAGCGGGGAGGGGGAGGCCGAGGGTGGTACCCAAGAGGAGCATGAGTGATGAGATGTGAGGATGGAGAGGACCTACGCAGTACGAGTGAATGGAGGGAAGCAACGGAGGGGGGAAGGAACGTGGCGAAGGGGCAGGCTCTTATGTAACTCATTGGTACAAAAGGGGGTGGTGATGGACGGAGCATCTGAACCAATCAAACACTCACACCCAGTCAACAGATCTGGGTTTAATCCATCACCGTTCTTTAGCCCACTCTGCCACCCCAGTTCAGACATGGCCATATGCAAATCAGTCTGACCCTGTGCCTCATGGGAACAGTCCAGCCCGAACTGCCAAGCCATGCCTTCCCTGGACCGGAAACAAGCTTCCGAGGACCGGTTTCTGGCATTTCAGCCGTCTTCAGCCCGGCTTGCTTGAATCCAGTGGCAAAGTGAGCATGGGACTCACGTCTGAGCATACCCTGCCAACTTATGGTGAACAAAGTGGTACAAAAGGGGGTGGTGATGGACTGGGGGTGAGTGTTTGATTTGCTCAAACGCTCCGTCCATCACCCCCTTTGTATCGCTTTGTTCGCCCTAAGTGTAGCATGGTATGCTCAGACGTGAGTCCCTTGCTCACTTGGCCACTGGATTCAAGATAGCCTGGCTGATGAGGATTATGAATCCGATACAGGTCCCAGGATGCTTGTTTCCTGTCCAGGGAAGACATGGCTTGGCAGTTCGGGCTGGACTGTTCCCATGAGGCACAGGGTCAGACTGATTTGCATATAGCCATGTCTGAACTGGGGTGGCCGAGTGAGCTAAAGAATGGTGATGGATTAAACCCAGATCAGTTGACTCGGGGTGAGTGTTTGATTTGCTCAAACGCTCCGTCCATCACCCCCTTTGTATCGCTTTGTTCGGCCTAAGTGTGGCATGGTATGCTCAGACGTGAGTCCCTTGCTCACTTGGCCACTGGATTCAAGATAGCCTGGCTGATGAGGATTATTAATCCGATACAGGTCCCAGGATGCTTGTTTCCTGTCCAGGGAAGACATGGCTTGGCAGTTCGGGCTGGACTGTTCCCATGAGACACAGGGTCAGACTGATTTGCATATAGCCATGTCTGAACTGGGGTGGCCGAGTGAGCTAAAGAATGGTGATGGATTAAACCCAGATCAGTTGACTGATGGTGAGTGTTTGATTTGCTCAAACGTTCCGTCCATCATCCCCTTTTGTATCGCTTTGTTCGCCCTAAGTGTGGCAGGGTATGCTCAGACGTGAGTCCCTTGCTCACTTGGCCACTGGATTCAAGATAGCCTGGCTGATGAGGATTATGAATCCGAAACCGGTCCCAGGATGCTTGTTTCCGGTCCAGGGAAGACATGGCTTGGCAGTTCGGGCTGGACTGTTCCCATGAGGCACAGGGTCAGACTGATTTGCATATAGCCATGTCTGAACTGGGGTGGCCGAGTGAGCTAAAGAATGCGGATGGATTAAACCCAGATCAGTTGACTGGGGGTGAGTGTTTGATTTGCTCAATCGCTCCGTCCATCATCCCCTTTTGTATCGCTATGTAACTCAGTCCGAAGACACTAAGACAATTTCTCGCTGTGCGAGTGGACTCCAGAACTTGAATCGATGCACGAACAATTGTATGGACATTGTTTTCCTATATGTGCCGGGAGGGGTGGGGGGTAGTTATTTGGTTAGTAGTGGGAAGGTAGGGGTCGGGGGTGGGAGAAGCGTTCTAGGGTACTTGTATGAGAGGTTGTTCCTTTGATGCTTCTGATGAGCAGATTACGCTGGCTGATGCTGTAATGTAATAACTTTTCTGCAAATAAAGGTTTTTGAAACTAAAAAAAAACCACAAAAAAAACGCACCATGAATATGTGGGTTCTTCACGTCACGTCGATGTTCCCTTGTCGCCAATTTTGTTAATTAAAAAACTACGAAATGTAATAAAAGATTTATTTCCAGAATTCGAACATCGACAGAACAGCGTTCCCTCAGTCCTTCTCCCAGCAACACCGCAGTCAACTGACAAGACTGCAAAGGAGAACAACTGAAGGAATGGAATACATACTTAAACAATGACATTGCATCGTGATGTAAAACATTCCTCGTGCTGCTGCACGAGTTATACAATTCCTTAAAGACACACAACACTGATCCTTCATCCACCGCGGCGATGTGGGGAGGTCCTTTTCAGCAACGTTTGTCAGTAACTGTAAAAGTCCTCCAGATCGATGAGAGATACATCGACCATGCACATATTGAATCTGACATTGTATGATATTTTTCAGTCACTCTTTTTAGGTCTCGGGCCTAGCGTCACACTGCGTAAGCAGTGTGGGCGGAGCCCGAGATTTAATGACTTCAACAGTGTGCTTTATTCCGCCTCTCTCTTCCATTGGCTAGCTTCGTAAATGGAGGCTAGCCATTGGAAGAGAGGTGTGTGAATTACTATTTTCCCCGCCTAGATGCGATCCGTGGGCGTTTCTGTCTCTTTTTTAAGTCCCGCCCCCACACCCTCCCTCTCGCCGAGGTCCCATACCCTTTTCCCTGGCTTGATGCGATCCGTGGGCGTTGTGTCTGTGTCTATGCCTGTCTCTCACCTTCAGCTCTTTCAGGAGCTGCTCGGCTCCGCTCGCCCCCCCCCCCCCCTTCCCTTTGCCTGCAGCCCTCCTCCGTCCTGCTCTCGCCCCCCCTTCCCTCTGCCTGCATCCCTCCTCCATCCCGCTCTCGGCCAGACCGCCTCTTGAATGATATCTGTTGTCCCACCTACCTAGAGGGAGCTTCATACAGGCTCCACGGAGCTCTCACTGCACCATGGAGCTGTCTGGCACTGCAGAGCTTCTTATAGGCACTAGACTTACATGAGACCGCAACATTGACCTGAGTGCACAAGAACAGGGTTCTTCCGAGGAGGAGCAGCCTCTCTTCCGACCACGGAAATTTATTTTTAGCAAGAAATAGTGAAGACAAGGCCAGGGGTAAATATGGAATTACTTAAGAATGATTTGTGTGTTGTGTGCAGTTTTACATAGGAAACAGCCCCGAAGGTTTCGGAGCGCTTTACCGGCGCACCAGTGTCCTTACACAAGGATTGGCCGATAGGAGGCCCCATCGGGGGTTCAGATGTGGCAGCTTGGCTTCAAATACGCGCGCCAGGATCCTGTAAGTGTAGAGGGTCACACGTGGCTCGGGTCGTGCCTTCAAAGCCGGCCTCCCAGGGGGAGGGATGGTGTAAACGGGCACACGGCCCTGGCTGTGCCCCCACAGGCGGGCACGGGAGGGCGGTGCCACCGCGTGAAACAACGTCGAACATGCCCCCCCCCCGTTAATCTTATAAAAGACATGTGTCTCTTCCAGGAAATAATATACACTGAGAAGAGGCGGAGTTATAGCACCTCGCTATCTCAATGCTTCACGTGCACGACATGCGCTGCACCAGGCGCTCTTGTGGACACTGGAGGAAGCCCCGGTGCGCACACAGGGGCAGATTTACAAGCCCCTTGTGTGACTTTTGCGTCACTTTAGTTAAAAGTGACGCGAAAGTGAAAAGAGTGTGTGTCGGGTGAAAGGAGGGGTCTGTGAAAAGAGTGTGTGTCGGGTGAAAGGAGGTGTCTATGAAAAGCATGTGTCGGGTAAAAGGAGGAGTCTGTGAAAAGTGTGTTTCGGGTGAAAGGAGGGGTCTGTAAAAAGAATGTTGGGTGAAAGGAAGGGTCTGTGAAAATAGTGTGTCGGGTGAAAGGAGCGGTCTGTGAAAAGTGTGTGTTGGGTGAAAGGAAGGGTCTGTGAAAAGAGTGTGTTGGGTGAAAGGAGGCGTCTGTGAAAAAAGTGTGCCGGATGAAAGGAGCGGTCTGTGAAAAGAGTGTGTGTCGGGTGAAAGGAAGGGTCTGTGAAAAGAGTGTGTCGGGTGAAAAGAAGGGTCTGTGGAGAGTGTGTCGGGTGAAAGGAGTGTCGGAAGCAAAAGAGTGGGGGTGAAAGGCGCGTCAGGTGCATGCGCCGCTAACTCCTTGGTGGGATGTGTGAAAACAGTTACACGGCCGACAGGGGTGAAAGGTCAGAATGAAGAGAGATGGAAGTAAGGAGTGCAGGGTGCAATCCGCGCATGGCCTGGATACCAGGGGCCTGAGCACCCGCAGCCACACATGCCTGATAAGCACTACAACCACCCACAAGGATCATGGTGCTACTGCACCTGCTGCACTATTGACAGAAAAGCCATTGCTGCAACATTGAGCGGGTGAAACGGGTGACAGGGCCTGCAGGGAGCAGCGGTGCGCGCTCTGTGGAGGCCACAGGGCGGCGCCAGAGCCCGTGTAAATACTGCCCTGGCCTGCAGACTTTATCCTGGACTGGGGGGCGGGGGGCAACCGCAGGGCAGGAGAGATCTCACTCACTCCCCACAGGGACGTTTTAAGGGTTTGGGGGCCCCCTGTTCGGAACAGCTTTGATTTTATGACCCAGTATCAGGATAGTTACGTGTTTTCAGTATTGTAACACAGCAGCAGCTCACTGATTTTTACTGCAAATAATACCCGGGAAACCCCTCATTTCTCATAAGAAACTTTTTATATGGACGTTGCATCAAACAATCTCATTTTGTCTGCAAAGTGTCTGTAACAGACTCGCACATTAAAAAAAAATAACAGAAACATGCTATGTACAACAATCGGTTTAACAATGATTCACGGTCATCGGGGCAAGACTGCAGAACATGGCTGGCTCTAGGGGGCCCCTGGAAGGCTAGGACCCCGGGCCAGAGCCCACATACCATGCCTTGAAACGCCTCAGGCCCTCCATCCAAACGGAAGTGACATTGACCTACAAAGTTTCGTGCCCACACCCCCTCCACAGCGTAGGACGCACATAATGTACCCAGGCCACGGGCCCCCGCACTGTCCAGACACCCCCTTACCTTCAGGCTCGTGGCTCCTCCTGCCTCGGGTGGACGCTGCACCGTCACCAAGCTGTGGACGCTCGAGCAGGGTGTAGTGGGGGGAGGTGGGGGCTAGAAGCGACTTGGGGTGTCCCAAGGCCCCTCTGTGCCCAGGCTGCAGTGCGCCCTGGGGTTGACTTGAGGCCCCTCGGATCAGGCCCGGTGGGCAGGTGCCAGTCCGCCCTGGGCCCCCTCGGATGTGGGCAGGCTGCATTTCCCCCCCATGAGTGTCTTGAGGCCCCTCGGATCAGGACCCGTGGGCAGGCTGCAGTGCGCCCTGTGGCCCCTCGGATGTGGGCAGGCGGCAGTCCGTCCTGGCCCCCCTCGGATCAGGCCGGGTGGGCAGGTGCCAGTCCAGCCTGGGCCCCCTCGGATGTGGGCAGGTGCCAGTCCGCCCCGGGCCCCCTCTGTCCGTGTGTCCTGTGCCGGGCAGCAGCCTGTCCTGTGCCCCCTCCGCTCAGGGCCTGTGGTCAAGCCTCGGTCCGTCCCGGGGTGTCCGTGGGTGACGCTTGTCTGGGGGTCTTCGTGTGTTCCTCATGGCAGAGGGGGGGTCTTACTTCTACCTGGGCCATAGCGCCCCCCACCTCCGGGAGAAGCGGCCTAAGTTGGCGCGCTGGAGAGACCAGCCAATAAGAGGCCGTCCTCGGAGTGCCCCCCATCACCCCATGAATGGGCCTGGAAGAGGTGAGAACAGCTGGTGGAGGGTCGGGTCAGGCAGGGCAGACCTGGGACTCCACGTGGGTCTGAATTCAAGGCCCAGTGCCCCACCACCCACACACAGCATCTGCATCCTGCGGGGAGGGCCCCCGCGCACCTCAAAACATGAACAGTGAACGATAAAAAAAGAAATGCCTAACATTAAAAAAAGTGAAAAGGCGCGTTATGCATTTATTTTTTTATCGTTCATTGTTTTTGCCCACGGTGTAGCAGACACGTTAGATTAAAATGTGCGCTCTTTTATTGTGTCGGAGTCAGGGGCGTGGGTAAATCCCGCCCTTGGTGACTCTGGGGGAGTCCACAGGACTATGCTATATTTCTATATTTCACAGGCTTTCCTTAATCTTGCATTCCCTGTGACGCTTTGCTTTTCCAGGATGCTGTGTTTTTTTCAGGCTGTTCTGTACTCGTATTTGGTGCATCATTCGAACGGGGTGGCCTCCGTGTGTTTACCACAGGGTGCAGCTGAGCTGTGGCTGGAGGCAGTGCGAGTTTCTCTCAGTGCCTGTTAGTGGGGCAAAAAGGTGCTCAGAATACGTGCTCATCCAATCCTTGGCCTCTTTAGAAAGCGCACAGAGCAATGATCACATATGCCAGTGGCAGTTGTGACTCTATATAAATGTGTGGGTAGGGTGACACTCTATGGGAATTTAAGTGTACATGTTGCAGCCACGCTCTTAATTCCATAGGCTCCACCTTCCAGGGACCCCTACTTTTTTCCTCCCACTTAAGGCCCATGCGATAGTTTTACCTGCTTCTACCCGCACACTTCCCTCTGTTGAACCTGTAGTCCAGACCTGTTTTCAGCCTGTGCTTATATTTGTGCGCGGCCCATCTTGCCTGAAGTCTGTGTGCAGCTTGGGACCAACCCTTGAGTCGTCGAGAGCCTCTGGATGCTTCTGTCGCCATGTGTGATCTGCGACAAAAGGCAAGGGAAAGAAAGCACCCTATAGTGGTCAGCTACACAAGCTATGTCGTTATTGATAAATAAGGAAGGCGTCATTCTAATTAAAATCTTTATTTAAATGCCCTGTGAGAGCCTTGGTGAGCATCCGCCCGGGGGCCCAGTGTGACCTCTGACCCCTCGAGGCTTTGGCGTGGCGCAGGCGGGGTGAGAACAGGGCCTTGTGTCTGCTGGCACGGGATGGCCCCGGGCATCAGCCCTTCATCCCAGGGGCCTTTGCAGGAAGTATAAGAAACAAGCATTTACAATGCAACGGTTTCGCCTTTGGAAAAGTTAGAGCTATTGGCATTGTAAATGACAACATTTTTAGGTCTCGGGCCTAGCGTCACACTGCGTAAGCAGTGTGGGCGGAGCCCGAGATTTAATGACTTCAACAGTGTGCTTTATTCCGCCTCTCTCTTCCATTGGCTAGCTTCGTAAATGGAGGCTAGCCATTGGAAGAGAGGTGTGTCAATTACTATTTTCCCCGCCTAGATGCGATCCGTGGGCGTTTCTGTCTCTTTTTTTAAGTCCGGCCCCCTACACCCTCCCTCTCACCGAGGTCCCATACTCTTTTCCCCAGCTTGATGCGATCCGTGGGCGTTGCGTCTGTGTCTGTGCCTGTCTCTCGCCTTCAGCTCTTTCTGGAGCTGCTCGGCTCCGCTCGCCCTTCCCTTTGCCCGCAGCCCTCCTCCGTCCTGCTCTCGCCCCCTCTGCCCACAGCCCTCCTCCGTCCTGCTCTCGCCTCCCTTCCCTCTGCCCGCAGCCCTCCTCCGTCCTGCTCTCGCCTCCCTCTGCCCGCATCCCTCCTCCGTCCCGCTCTCGGCCAGACCGCCTCTTGAATGATATCTGTTGTCCCACAAAGTTATGTGCAAGGAAGGTATATCATCAGCCGTTTTCGTGTCTTTGGCTTCTTTGTGCATGATTTCAAGAATCATCTTGCAGGCCGCCGAGCACCCTTCCGGCGTAGAGTGGATGCTTATCGCCTTCTCTGCAGCACCAGCATTCTCCTTCCTGTGCACGTCGATCTTTGACTGCGTCTGTTTCGTAATGTTCCGGATTCTGGTCTTCTCTACCCTACTTGACTTCCTTCCCTTTGCGTGCATTTCTCTGCCCTCATTTGTACCCACTTATCATTACGGTCTCCTAACCTGTCACGTTTTTAATGTTTTTGCCTTTTCTCTCCTTGCTCCCTGCCCTACCTTTCTCTGTTGCACTCTTTTATTTCTTGGCCATCTGTTCTCCCCACATGACTTCTGCTCTGACGATCCCTTCCAGTCTTCAAGTGCCCCCTTACCTCTTACTGCTCTCCTTTGACCTCCCATGAGCTCCCCAACATACTTTCTTCTAGTAACTGGTGCTTTGTGTGCCTTCCTATATACCTTTAGTCTCACAATTGTTGATTGGGTAAGTGTTCCATGTACCTGGGGATTCTCCCCTCCTCTCTGTCGTTGCTTGTGCTTGCTGTCCTGCCCCCTCGTTCGTTGTGCTTGCTCTTCTGCCCTGCTATTTGCATTGTAAATGACAATGCCATTTATTTATGTTTTAAAAAAACCATAAATAAAAATAATGTCATGAGCAATGCCAATAGCTCTAACTTGAAAAATGCCGAGACCATTGCATTGTAAATGCTTGTTTCTGGATTGCTAAGTAACTTGAACAAAGAGCTAAACTAACTGCCCTTACCTCTTAGTCCACAAAATCCTTCCTCTGTTACCATGGACCTGGGAAAAGTATGACACCAGTATTTCCTTCCACAAAGGCCTTGATTACAAGTACCCCAGTGTGGGACACGATATCTATAGTACCCAATAAAATATGAAACCCCAGGGTTTGGAAATTTTCATTTGTGATAAATAGCACATATTCTGTGCTTTCCTAAAAATATATTACAGAACATGCTTATTTTGGTTGTTATCGTACCAAAATATGCATAGTCCCGGTATATACTGTGCATTTTTCCTCTGATAAATTTCAAACACATTTCACCTGCTGAATTTTATCAAAGGAGCACAAACTTAATTACACTTTGTAATTACCAGGTGGTGTAAAATTAGCACAACTAGTAATTGTGACCCCTGTGCAAATCGATGTTTGTTCAGGGATGTTAAAAATTCATGAAACTTGTAATCGAGGCCCTAGATTAAAACAGTCCAATTTTTGTAGGACTCCCTCTGTACATGATATACCAGTTACAAACTATGCAGAACGTGACTGCTTGCTTCGTTCTGGCATTTTTAAGCAAAGAACAGATCTTGGCACACTAACGGAGCTTCATATGCTTGCAATGCGAAAAAGTTTTGAGTTCCAATGGCTGCGCATGTGCCACAAACCCAACTATAAACCTGGATCCATGTTCCTCCAAATCTGTTTTAAAAAAATAATAATAATTAGACTCCTTCTTACGCCTTTAAATCAACATCAGTTAACTTACTGAGCTTTCGCTATATTCGACAAGTTAGGATGGGAAGAAGTAAAATATGTGGAATTCCTCTACTCCTCATGGGGCATATTTACAAGCCCCTTGCGCCGCCGGCGAGTCACTTTTTTTGACACACCGGCGGCGCAGTTTGGTGCTCCACATTTACAAGCCACGAAAAGCCACCCTGCATGGCTATTTGTGGCCTTGTAAATACGGCCCCTTTTCAAGCAGCACTTTGTGTGAATGGGTGTTGCAGTAAGTGTTTCCTCGCTACACCAATGGATTCTACAGCATCCCCAAACTTACAACGTTTCGGAAACCTGGAAATGCATCAGAATCCTACGCCTCACCAGGGACCTTTATTTCTCCTTGTTTTTTCCTCTTTCAATGCGTGCTGCATTCTGCTGCCCACACAGAAAGAGGAAAACGCCTCTTGTTATTGTTTTTGTGCAGGAAGGTGTCCCTTCTTGCACAAAAATATTCATTCCCACAACACAGGCACTCTTACATAATGGTGCAAGGGTGCCTGTGTTGGCGCGTGGCGGACAATTGTGCGCTAGCGCAGGGGAGAGCACAGGGATCTATCATATTGTTGTAAATATGATGTATCCCTGTGCTTTGAAAGTAACGCAGCACGGCGCAGCCAAAGGGCTTGCGGCACCGCGCTGCATTACTGTCTTGTAAATAAAGCCCCATCTTTCTACCATTCAGAATCTTATTCAGTTGACTAAGACCATGAAGATCCAGCTCTTCATTGCGGTTAGCCTTGGGTTGTACTGTTTCTGTATCGTCCACTTCCTTGTTGAGGGCACAACATCGTGCTTCTCAAATTTTTATTCGGTCATTCAAATGATAACATTTGAAGAGGACCGTTTTTTGCATTGGCTTTCCACCCTACCATTTTTCAACTTTTTATGTTCTCCACATGTATTAGACATTTTTAAAGGTTGTTATTAATATGTTTGTTTTAAGGCGTCTGCAGATCTGATTACAAATTGCTTCGTGGCAGTTCTGCAAAGAAATAACAAAGGCTGTTGAGCATTTATTTTCTTTTTCTCTTTCTGTCCACCTAACTAGAATTTTATATTGTGCCTTTCTCTCCTCCCTGGCGATGTACTGTCTCTCTGTACCTCCATCAAGGTAATCAACAGAGGCCACTTTGAACCAAGACTGCTTGATTCCCTCACTGTTAAGAGTGTACTCCTTTACCAGTGGAGCTGCAAATTTGACCTCTCGCATATTTCTTGCCAGAAAAATATTTTTTCTATGTATCGTGATCCAAATTAGATTGTTGCCAGTGGATCTTTGTAAATTTGAGAATTTCATCGCACAATGTTTATTTGTAAATTCTAAATCATATATATATATATATATATATATATATATATATATATATATATATATATATATATATATATTATTTTTTTACCTACTGGCAGACTCCTGTAGGCAATTATAGTTAGGACCTTGTTTCTATTCAAAACGCGTCTTTTCTTTTGCCAATATCTTTGGTGCCGTTTGACAAATCTTCGTGAAATTTTCAAAACTAATGGGGTGGTCATGTCAGCCCCTGTGTTGAAAGTTTAGGGTGATTGATTAGACAAGCGGGGGCCTAGAAAAAGGGAGTGTCCGAAAACGTGTTTTCTCATGTTAATTTTCATAGGAAACTTTACACATGCTACAGCCCGAGCTGCAGAACGGAATTGCACCAAATTTTGCAAAAAGGCAGCTTTTGGTTCAGAAAACAGTCTTTTTGTTAAAAGGTGTAAATCCGTTCAGTAGTCCCTGGTGGAAGACGAAGTATGGTCTCCAGCGCTTCGTTGCTTTTAAGCTCCTGGGTGGGTCAGGTCGCGTGGGCAATTGTTGTTAGATATGCGGGGGCAATTGTTGTTAGATATGCGGGGGCCTGGGCGCAACTCCTGAAACCGCCACCTCTCTGGGGCTATTTTGTTAAAAAAAGCAT